>NC_142270.1:2106327-2407231 GCF_052056855.1 Sturnus vulgaris | reverse complement strand
CACAATTGCAGTTCAAGGCTTGAGGTCACAATTCCAGTGAGGAATCACAATTGCAGTTCAAGGCTTGAGGTCACAATGCCAGTTAGGAATCACAATTGCAGTTCAAGGCTTGAGGTCACAATTCCAGTGAGGAATCACAATTGCAGTTCAAGGCTTGAGGTCACAATGCCAGATAGGAATCACAATTGCAGTTCAATGCTTGAGGTCACAATGCCAGATAGGAATCACAATTGCAGTTCAAGGCTTGAGGTCACAATGCCAGTTTGGAATCACAATTTCAGTTCAAGGCTTGATGTCACAATGCCAGTTAGGAATCACAATTGCAGTTCAAGGCTTGAGGTCACAATGCCAGTGATCAATCACAATTGCAGTTCAAGGCTTGAGGTCACAATTGCAGTCTGAGCTCACAATGCCAGTTAGGAATCACAATTGCAGTTCAAGGCTTGAGGTCACAATTGCAGTCTGAGCTCACAATGGCAGTTTGGAATCACAATTGCAGTTCAAGGCTTGAGGTCACAATTGCAGTCTGAGCTCACAATGCCAGTTAGGAATCACAATTGCAGTTCAAGGCTTGAGGTCACAAATGCAGTCTGAGCTCACAATGGTAGTTTGGAATCACAATTGCAGTTCAAGGCTTGAGGTCACAATTGCAGTCTGAGCTCACAATGGCAGTTTGGAATCACAATTGCAGTTCAAGGCTTGAGGTCACAATTGCAGTCTGAGCTCACAATGGCAGTTTGGAATCACAATTGCAGTTCAAGGCTTGAGGTCACAATTGCAGTCTGAGCTCACAATGCCAGTTAGGAATTTCAATTGCAGTTCAAGGCTTGAGGTCACAATGCCAGTTAGGAATTACAATTTCAGTTCAAGGCTTGAGCTCACAATGCCAGTTTGGAATCACAATTGCAGTTCAAGGCTAGAGGTCACAAATGCAGTCTGAGCTCACAATGCCAGTTAGGTATCACAATTGGAGTTCAAGTCTTGAGGTCACAATGCCAGTTAGGAATCACAATTGCAGTTCAAGGCTTGAGGTCACAATGCCAGTTAGGAATCACAATTGCAGTTCAAGGCTTGAGGTCACAATTCCAGTTAGGAATCACAATTGCAGTTCAAGAATTGAGGTCACAATTGCAGTCTGAGCTCACAATGCCAGTTTGGAATCACAATTGCAGTTCAAGGCTTGAATTCACAATGCCAGTTTGGAATCACAATTGCAATTCAATGCTTGAGCTCACAGTTCCTGTTAGGAATCACAATTGCACTTCAAGGCTTGAGGTCACAATGCCAGTTTGGAATCACAATTGCAGTTCAAGGCTTGAGCTCACAGTTCCAGTTAGGAATCACAATTGCAGTTGAAGGCTTGAGGCCACAATTGCAGTCTGAGCTCACAATGCCAGTTTGGTATCACAATTGCAGTTCAAGTCTTGAGGTCACAATTGCAGTCTGAGCTCACAATTCCAGTTAGGAATCACAATTGCAGTTCAAGGCTTGAGGTCACAATTGCAGTCTGAGCTCACAATGCCAGTTAGGAATCACAATTGCAGTTCAAGGCTTGAGGTCCCAATTGCAGTCTGAGCTCACAATGCCAGTTAGGAATCACAATTGCAGTTCAAGGCTTGAGCTCACAATGCCAGTTAGGAATCACAATTGCAGTTCAAGGCTTGAGGTCACAATTGCAGTCTGAGCTCACAATGCCAGTTTGGAATCACAATTGCAGTTCAAGGCTAGAGGTCACAAATGCAGTCTGAGCTCACAATGGCAGTTTGGAATCACAATTGCAGTTCAAGGCTTGAGGTCACAATTGCAGTCTGAGCTCACAATGCCAGTTAGGAATCACAATTGCAGTTCAAGGCTTGATGTCACAATGCCAGTTAGGAATCACAATTGCAGTTCAAGGCTTGAGGTCACAATTCCAATGAGGAATCACAATTGCAGTTCAAGGCTTGACGTCACAATGCCAGTTAGGAATCACAATTGCAGTTCAAGGCTTGAGCTCACAATGCCAGTTAGGAATCACAATTGCAGTTCAAGGCTTGAGCTCACAATGCCAGTTAGGAATTACAATTTCAGTTCAAGGCTTGAGCTCACAATGCCAGTTAGGAATCACAATTGCAGTTCAAGGCTTGAGGTCCCAATGCCAGTTAGGAATTACAATTTCAGTTCAAGGCTTGAGCTCACAATGCCAGTTAGGAATCACAATTGCAGTTCAAGGCTTGAGGTCCCAATTGTAGTCTGAGCTCACAATGCCAGTTAGGAATCACAATTGCAGTTCAAGGCTTGAGGTCACAATTCCAGTGAGGAATCACAATTGCAATTCAAGGCTTGAGGTCACAATGCCAGTTAGGAATCACAATTGCAGTTCAAGGCTTGAGGTCACAATGCCAGTTTGGAATCACAATTGCAGTTCAAGGCTTGAGGTCACAATGCCAGTTTGGAATCACAATTTCAGTTCAAGGCTTGATGTCACAATGCCATTTACGAATCACAATTGCAGTTGGAGGCTTGAGGTCACAATGCCAGTTTGGAATCACAATTGCAGTTCAAGGCTTGAGCTCACAATGGCAGTTAGGAATCACAATTGCAGTTCAAGGCTTGAGCTCACAATGGCAGTTTGGAATCACAATTGCAGTTCAAGGCTTGAGGTCACAATTGCAGTCTGAGATCACAATGGCAGTTTGGAATCACAATTGCAGTTCAAGGCTTGAGGTCACAATTGCAGTCTGAGCTCACAATGGCAGTTTGGAATCACAATTGCAGTTCAAGGCTTGAGGTCACAATTGCAGTCTGAGCTCACAATGGCAGTTTGGAATCACAATTGCAGTTCAAGGCTTGAGGTCACAATTGCAGTCTGAGCTCACAATGCCAGTTAGGAATCACAATTGCAGTTCAAGGCTTGAGGTCACAATGCCAGTTAGGAATTACAATTTCAGTTCAAGGCTTGAGCTCACAATGCCAGTTTGGAATCACAATTGCAGTTCAAGGCTTGAGGTCACAATGCCAGTTAGGAATCACAATTTCAGTTCAAGGCTTGAGGTCACAAATGCAGTCTGAGCTCACAATGCCAGTTTGGAATCACAATTGCAGTTCAAGGCTAGAGGTCACAAATGCAGTCTGAGCTCACAATGCCAGTTAGGAATCACAATTGCAGTTCAAGGCTTGAGGTCACAATTGCAGTCTGACATCATAATGCCACTTTGGAATCACAATTGCAGTTCAAGGCTTGAGGTCACAATTGCAGTCTGAGCTCACAATACCAGTTAGGAATCACAATTGCAGTTCAAGGCTTGAGGTCACAATTGCAGTCTGAGCTCACAATTCCAGTTAGGAATCACAATTGCAGTTCAAGGCTTGAGGTCACAATTGCAGTCTGAGCTCACAATGCCAGTTAGGTATCACAATTGGAGTTCAAGTCTTGAGGTCATAATGCCAGTTAGGAATCACAATTGCAGTTCAAGGCTTGAGGTCACAATGCCAGTTAGGAATCACAATTGCAGTTCAAGGCTTGAGGTCACAATTCCAGTTTGGAATCACAATTGCAGTTCAAGACTTGAGGTCACAATTGCAGTCTGAGCTCACAATGCCAGTTTGGAATCACAATTGCAGTTCAAGGCTTGAATTCACAATGCCAGTTTGGAATCACAATTGCAATTCAATGCTTGAGCTCACAGTTCCTGTTAGGAATCACAATTGCACTTCAAGGCTTGAGGTCACAATGCCAGTTTGGAATCACAATTGCAGTTCAAGGCTTGAGCTCACAGTTCCAGTTAGGAATCACAATTGCAGTTGAAGGCTTGAGGCCACAATTGCAGTCTGAGCTCACAATGCCAGTTTGGTATCACAATTGCAGTTCAAGGCTTGAGGTCACAATTGCAGTCTGAGCTCACAATTCCAGTTAGGAATCACAATTGCAGTTCAAGGCTTGAGGTCACAATTGCAGTCTGAGCTCACAATGCCAGTTAGGAATCACAATTGCAGTTCAAGGCTTGAGGTCCCAATTGCAGTCTGAGCTCACAATGCCAGTTAGGAATCACAATTGCAGTTCAAGGCTTGAGCTCACAATGCCAGTTAGGAATCACAATTGCAGTTCAAGGCTTGAGGTCACAATGCCAGTTAGGAATCACAATTGCAGTTCAAGGCTTGAGGTCACAATTGCAGTCTGAGCTCACAATGCCAGTTTGGAATCACAATTGCAGTTCAAGGCTTGAGGTCACAAATGCAGTCTGAGCTCACAATGGCAGTTTGGAATCACAATTGCAGTTCAAGGCTTGAGGTCACAATTGCAGTCTGAGCTCACAATGCCAGTTAGGAATCACAATTGCAGTTCAAGGCTTGATGTCACAATGGCAGTTAGGAATCACAATTGCAGTTCAAGGCTTGAGGTCACAATTCCAATGAGGAATCACAATTGCAGTTCAAGGCTTGACGTCACAATGCCAGTTAGGAATCACAATTGCAGTTCAAGGCTTGAGCTCACAATGCCAGTTAGGAATCACAATTGCAGTTCAAGGCTTGAGCTCACAATGCCAGTTAGGAATTACAATTTAAGTTCAAGGCTTGAGCTCACAATGCCAGTTAGGAATCACAATTGCAGTTCAAGGCTTGAGGTCCCAATGCCAGTTAGGAATTACAATTTCAGTTCAAGGCTTGAGCTCACAATGCCAGTTAGGAATCACAATTGCAGTTCAAGGCTTGAGGTCCCAATTGTAGTCTGAGCTCACAATGCCAGTTAGGAATCACAATTGCAGTTCAAGGCTTGAGGTCACAATTCCAGTGAGGAATCACAATTGCAATTCAAGGCTTGAGGTCACAATGCCAGTTAGGAATCACAATTGCAGTTCAAGGCTTGAGGTCACAATGCCAGTTTGGAATCACAATTGCAGTTCAAGGCTTGAGGTCACAATGCCAGTTTGGAATCACAATTTCAGTTCAAGGCTTGATGTCACAATGCCAGTTAGGAATCACAATTGCAGTTCAAGGCTTGAGCTCACAATTGCAGTCTGAGCTCACAATGCCAGTTAGGAATCACAATTGAAGTTCAAGGCTTGAGGTCTCAATTGCAGTCTGAGCTCACAATGCCAGTTAGGAATCACAATTGCAGTTCAAGGCCTGAGGTCACAATTGCAGTCTGAGCTCACAATGCCAGTTAGGAATCACAATTGCAGTTCAAGGCTTGAGCTCACAATTGCAGTCTGAGCTCACAATGCCAGTTAGGAATCAAAATTGCAGTTCAAGGCTTGAGGTCACAATTGCAGTCTGAGTTCACAATGCCAGTTAGGAATCACAATTGCAGTTCAAGGCTTGAGCTCACAATGCCAGTTAGGAATCACAATTGCAGTTCAAGGCTTGAGGTCAAAATTCCAGTGAGGAATCACAATTGCAGTTCAAGGCTTGATGTCACAATGCCAGTTACGAATCACAATTGCAGTTGGAGGCTTGAGGTCACAATGCCAGTTTGGAATCACAATTGCAGTTCAAGGCTTGAGCTCACAATGGCAGTTAGGAATCACAATTGCAGTTCAAGGCTTGAGCTCACAATGGCAGTTTGGAATCACAATTGCAGTTCAAGGCTTGAGGTCACAATTGCAGTCTGAGCTCACAATGGCAGTTTGGAATCACAATTGCAGTTCAAGGCTTGAGGTCACAATTGCAGTCTGAGCTCACAATGGCAGTTTGGAATCACAATTGCAGTTCAAGGCTTGAGGTCACAATTGCAGTCTGAGCTCACAATGCCAGTTAGGAATCACAATTGCAGTTCAAGGCTTGAGGTCACAATGCCAGTTTGGAATCACAATTGCAGTTCAAGGCTTGAGGTCACAATGCCAGTTAGGAATCACAATTTCAGTTCAAGGCTTGAGGTCACAAATGCAGTCTGAGCTCACAATGCCAGTTTGGAATCACAATTGCAGTTCAAGGCTAGAGGTCACAAATGCAGTCTGAGCTCACAATGCCAGTTAGGAATCACAATTGCAGTTCAAGGCTTGAGGTCACAATTGCAGTCTGACATCATAATGCCACTTTGGAATCACAATTGCAGTTCAAGGCTTGAGGTCACAATTGCAGTCTGAGCTCACAATACCAGTTAGGAATCACAATTGCAGTTCAAGGCTTGAGGTCACAATTGCAGTCTGAGCTCACAATTCCAGTTAGGAATCACAATTGCAGTTCAAGGCTTGAGGTCACAATTGCAGTCTGAGCTCACAATGCCAGTTAGGTATCACAATTGGAGTTCAAGTCTTGAGGTCACAATGCCAGTTAGGAATCACAATTGCAGTTCAAGGCTTGAGGTCACAATGCCAGTTAGGAATCACAATTGCAGTTCAAGGCTTGAGGTCACAATTCCAGTTTGGAATCACAATTGCAGTTCAAGACTTGAGGTCACAATTGCAGTCTGAGCTCACAATGCCAGTTTGGAATCACAATTGCAGTTCAAGGCTTGAATTCACAATGCCAGTTTGGAATCACAATTGCAATTCAATGCTTGAGCTCACAGTTCCTGTTAGGAATCACAATTGCACTTCAAGGCTTGAGGTCACAATGCCAGTTTGGAATCACAATTGCAGTTCAAGGCTTGAGCTCACAGTTCCAGTTAGGAATCACAATTGCAGTTGAAGGCTTGAGGCCACAATTGCAGTCTGAGCTCACAATGCCAGTTTGGTATCACAATTGCAGTTCAAGGCTTGAGGTCACAATTGCAGTCTGAGCTCACAATTCTAGTTAGGAATCACAATTGCAGTTCAAGGCTTGAGGTCACAATTGCAGTCTGAGCTCACAATGCCAGTTAGGAATCACAATTGCAGTTCAAGGCTTGAGGTCCCAATTGCAGTCTGAGCTCACAATGCCAGTTAGGAATCACAATTGCAGTTCAAGGCTTGACCTCACAATGCCAGTTAGGAATCACAATTGCAGTTCAAGGCTTGAGGTCACAATGCCAGTTAGGAATCACAATTGCAGTTCAAGGCTTGAGGTCACAATTGCAGTCTGAGCTCACAATGCCAGTTTGGAATCACAATTGCAGTTCAAGGCTTGAGGTCACAAATGCAGTCTGAGCTCACAATGGCAGTTTGGAATCACAATTGCAGTTCAAGGCTTGAGGTCACAATTGCAGTCTGAGCTCACAATGCCAGTTAGGAATCACAATTGCAGTTCAAGGCTTGATGTCACAATGCCAGTTAGGAATCACAATTGCAGTTCAAGGCTTGAGGTCACAATTCCAATGAGGAATCACAATTGCAGTTCAAGGCTTGACGTCACAATGCCAGTTAGGAATCACAATTGCAGTTCAAGGCTTGAGCTCACAATGCCAGTTAGGAATCACAATTGCAGTTCAAGGCTTGAGCTCACAATGCCAGTTAGGAATTACAATTTCAGTTCAAGGCTTGAGCTCACAATGCCAGTTAGGAATCACAATTGCAGTTCAAGGCTTGAGGTCCCAATGCCAGTTAGGAATTACAATTTCAGTTCAAGGCTTGAGCTCACAATGCCAGTTAGGAATCACAATTGCAGTTCAAGGCTTGAGGTCCCAATTGTAGTCTGAGCTCACAATGCCAGTTAGGAATCACAATTGCAGTTCAAGGCTTGAGGTCACAATTCCAGTGAGGAATCACAATTGCAATTCAAGGCTTGAGGTCACAATGCCAGTTAGGAATCACAATTGCAGTTCAAGGCTTGAGGTCACAATGCCAGTTTGGAATCACAATTGCAGTTCAAGGCTTGAGGTCACAATGCCAGTTTGGAATCACAATTTCAGTTCAAGGCTTGATGTCACAATGCCAGTTAGGAATCACAATTGCAGTTCAAGGCTTGAGCTCACAATTGCAGTCTGAGCTCACAATGCCAGTTAGGAATCACAATTGAAGTTCAAGGCTTGAGGTCTCAATTGCAGTCTGAGCTCACAATGCCAGTTAGGAATCACAATTGCAGTTCAAGGCCTGAGGTCACAATTGCAGTCTGAGCTCACAATGCCAGTTAGGAATCACAATTGCAGTTCAAGGCTTGAGCTCACAATTGCAGTCTGAGCTCACAATGCCAGTTAGGAATCAAAATTGCAGTTCAAGGCTTGAGGTCACAATTGCAGTCTGAGTTCACAATGCCAGTTAGGAATCACAATTGCAGTTCAAGGCTTGAGCTCACAATGCCAGTTAGGAATCACAATTGCAGTTCAAGGCTTGAGGTCAAAATTCCAGTGAGGAATCACAATTGCAGTTCAAGGCTTGATGTCACAATGCCAGTTACGAATCACAATTGCAGTTGGAGGATTGAGGTCACAATGCCAGTTTGGAATCACAATTGCAGTTCAAGGCTTGAGCTCACAATGGCAGTTAGGAATCACAATTGCAGTTCAAGGCTTGAGCTCACAATGGCAGTTTGGAATCACAATTGCAGTTCAAGGCTTGAGGTCACAATTGCAGTCTGAGATCATAATGCCAGTTTGGAATCACAATTGCAGTTCAAGGCTTGAGGTCACAATTGCAGTCTGAGCTCACAATGCCAGTTAGGAATCACAATTGCAGTTCAAGGCTTGAGGTCCCAATTGCAGTCTGAGCTCACAATGCCAGTTAGGAATCACAATTGCAGTTCAAGGCTTGAGGTCACAATTGCAGTCTGAGCTCACAATGGCAGTTTGGAATCACAATTGCAGTTCAAGGCTTGAGGTCACAATTGCAGTCTGAGCTCACAATGGCAGTTTGGAATCACAATTGCAGTTCAAGGCTTGAGGTCACAATTGCAGTCTGAGCTCACAATGGCAGTTTGGAATCACAATTGCAGTTCAAGGCTTGAGGTCACAATTGCAGTCTGAGCTCACAATGCCAGTTAGGAATCACAATTGCAGTTCAAGGCTTGAGGTCACAATGCCAGTTAGGAATTACAATTTCAGTTCAAGGCTTGAGCTCACAATGCCAGTTTGGAATCACAATTGCAGTTCAAGGCTTGAGGTCACAATGCCAGTTAGGAATCACAATTTCAGTTCAAGGCTTGAGGTCACAAATGCAGTCTGAGCTCACAATGCCAGTTTGGAATCACAATTGCAGTTCAAGGCTAGAGGTCACAAATGCAGTCTGAGCTCACAATGCCAGTTAGGAATCACAATTGCAGTTCAAGGCTTGAGGTCACAATTGCAGTCTGACATCATAATGCCACTTTGGAATCACAATTGCAGTTCAAGGCTTGAGGTCACAATTGCAGTCTGAGCTCACAATACCAGTTAGGAATCACAATTGCAGTTCAAGGCTTGAGGTCACAATTGCAGTCTGAGCTCACAATGCCAGTTAGGTATCACAATTGGAGTTCAAGTCTTGAGGTCACAATGCCAGTTAGGAATCACAATTGCAGTTCAAGGCTTGAGGTCACAATGCCAGTTAGGAATCACAATTGCAGTTCAAGGCTTGAGGTCACAATTCCAGTTAGGAATCACAATTGCAGTTCAAGACTTGAGGTCACAATTGCAGTCTGAGCTCACAATGCCAGTTTGGAATCACAATTGCAGTTCAAGGCTTGAGTTCACAATGCCAGTTTGGAATCACAATTGCAATTCAATGCTTGAGCTCACAGTTCCTATTAGGAATCACAATTGCACTTCAAGGCTTGAGGTCACAATGCCAGTTTGGAATCACAATTGCAGTTCAAGGCTTGAGCTCACAGTTCCAGTTAGGAATCACAATTGCAGTTGAAGGCTTGAGGCCACAATTGCAGTCTGAGCTCACAATGTCAGTTTGGTATCACAATTGCAGTTCAAGGCTTGAGGTCACAATTGCAGTCTGAGCTCACAATTCCAGTTAGGAATCACAATTGCAGTTCAAGGCTTGAGGTCACAATTGCAGTCTGAGCTCACAATGCCAGTTAGGAATCACAATTGCAGTTCAAGGCTTGAGGTCCCAATTGCAGTCTGAGCTCACAATGCCAGTTAGGAATCACAATTGCAGTTCAAGGCTTGAGCTCACAATGCCAGTTAGGAATCACAATTGCAGTTCAAGGCTTGAGGTCACAATGCCAGTTAGGAATCACAATTGCAGTTCAAGGCTTGAGGTCACAATTGCAGTCTGAGCTCACAATGCCACTTTGGAATCACAATTGCAGTTCAAGGCTTGAGGTCACAAATGCAGTCTGAGCTCACAATGGCAGTTTGGAATCACAATAGCAGTTCAAGGCTTGAGGTCACAATTGCAGTCTGAGCTCACAATGCCGGTTAGGAATCACAATTGCAGTTCAAGGCTTGAGGTCACAATGCCAGTTAGGAATCACAATTGCAGTTCAAGGCTTGAGGTCACAATTCCAATGAGGAATCACAATTGCAGTTCAAGGCTTGAGCTCACAATGCCAGTTAGGAATCACAATTGCAGTTCAAGGCTTGAGGTCCCAATGCCAGTTAGGAATCACAATTTCAGTTCAAGGCTTGATGTCACAATGCCAGTTAGGAATCACAATTGCAGTTCAAGGCTTGAGCTCACAATTGCAGTCTGAGCTCACAATGCCAGTTAGGAATCACAATTGAAGTTCAAGGCTTGAGGTCTCAATTGCAGTCTGAGCTCACAATGCCAGTTAGGAATCACAATTGCAGTTCAAGGCCTGAGGTCACAATTGCAGTCTGAGCTCACAATGCCAGTTAGGAATCACAATTGCAGTTCAAGGCTTGAGCTCACAATTGCAGTCTGAGCTCACAATGCCAGTTAGGAATCAAAATTGCAGTTCAAGGCTTGAGGTCACAATTGCAGTCTGAGTTCACAATGCCAGTTAGGAATCACAATTGCAGTTCAAGGCTTGAGCTCACAATGCCAGTTAGGAATCACAATTGCAGTTCAAGGCTTGAGGTCAAAATTCCAGTGAGGAATCACAATTGCAGTTCAAGGCTTGATGTCACAATGCCAGTTACGAATCACAATTGCAGTTGGAGGATTGAGGTCACAATGCCAGTTTGGAATCACAATTGCAGTTCAAGGCTTGAGCTCACAATGGCAGTTAGGAATCACAATTGCAGTTCAAGGCTTGAGCTCACAATGGCAGTTTGGAATCACAATTGCAGTTCAAGGCTTGAGGTCACAATTGCAGTCTGAGATCATAATGCCAGTTTGGAATCACAATTGCAGTTCAAGGCTTGAGGTCACAATTGCAGTCTGAGCTCACAATGCCAGTTAGGAATCACAATTGCAGTTCAAGGCTTGAGGTCCCAATTGCAGTCTGAGCTCACAATGCCAGTTAGGAATCACAATTGCAGTTCAAGGCTTGAGGTCACAATTGCAGTCTGAGCTCACAATGGCAGTTTGGAATCACAATTGCAGTTCAAGGCTTGAGGTCACAATTGCAGTCTGAGCTCACAATGGCAGTTTGGAATCACAATTGCAGTTCAAGGCTTGAGGTCACAATTGCAGTCTGAGCTCACAATGGCAGTTTGGAATCACAATTGCAGTTCAAGGCTTGAGGTCACAATTGCAGTCTGAGCTCACAATGCCAGTTAGGAATCACAATTGCAGTTCAAGGCTTGAGGTCACAATGCCAGTTAGGAATTACAATTTCAGTTCAAGGCTTGAGCTCACAATGCCAGTTTGGAATCACAATTGCAGTTCAAGGCTTGAGGTCACAATGCCAGTTAGGAATCACAATTTCAGTTCAAGGCTTGAGGTCACAAATGCAGTCTGAGCTCACAATGCCAGTTTGGAATCACAATTGCAGTTCAAGGCTAGAGGTCACAAATGCAGTCTGAGCTCACAATGCCAGTTAGGAATCACAATTGCAGTTCAAGGCTTGAGGTCACAATTGCAGTCTGACATCATAATGCCACTTTGGAATCACAATTGCAGTTCAAGGCTTGAGGTCACAATTGCAGTCTGAGCTCACAATACCAGTTAGGAATCACAATTGCAGTTCAAGGCTTGAGGTCACAATTGCAGTCTGAGCTCACAATGCCAGTTAGGTATCACAATTGGAGTTCAAGTCTTGAGGTCACAATGCCAGTTAGGAATCACAATTGCAGTTCAAGGCTTGAGGTCACAATGCCAGTTAGGAATCACAATTGCAGTTCAAGGCTTGAGGTCACAATTCCAGTTAGGAATCACAATTGCAGTTCAAGACTTGAGGTCACAATTGCAGTCTGAGCTCACAATGCCAGTTTGGAATCACAATTGCAGTTCAAGGCTTGAGTTCACAATGCCAGTTTGGAATCACAATTGCAATTCAATGCTTGAGCTCACAGTTCCTATTAGGAATCACAATTGCACTTCAAGGCTTGAGGTCACAATGCCAGTTTGGAATCACAATTGCAGTTCAAGGCTTGAGCTCACAGTTCCAGTTAGGAATCACAATTGCAGTTGAAGGCTTGAGGCCACAATTGCAGTCTGAGCTCACAATGTCAGTTTGGTATCACAATTGCAGTTCAAGGCTTGAGGTCACAATTGCAGTCTGAGCTCACAATTCCAGTTAGGAATCACAATTGCAGTTCAAGGCTTGAGGTCACAATTGCAGTCTGAGCTCACAATGCCAGTTAGGAATCACAATTGCAGTTCAAGGCTTGAGGTCCCAATTGCAGTCTGAGCTCACAATGCCAGTTAGGAATCACAATTGCAGTTCAAGGCTTGAGCTCACAATGCCAGTTAGGAATCACAATTGCAGTTCAAGGCTTGAGGTCACAATGCCAGTTAGGAATCACAATTGCAGTTCAAGGCTTGAGGTCACAATTGCAGTCTGAGCTCACAATGCCACTTTGGAATCACAATTGCAGTTCAAGGCTTGAGGTCACAAATGCAGTCTGAGCTCACAATGGCAGTTTGGAATCACAATTGCAGTTCAAGGCTTGAGGTCACAATTGCAGTCTGAGCTCACAATGCCGGTTAGGAATCACAATTGCAGTTCAAGGCTTGAGGTCACAATGCCAGTTAGGAATCACAATTGCAGTTCAAGGCTTGAGGTCACAATTCCAATGAGGAATCACAATTGCAGTTCAAGGCTTGAGCTCACAATGCCAGTTAGGAATCACAATTGCAGTTCAAGGCTTGAGCTCACAATGCCAGTTAGGAATCACAATTGCAGTTCAAGGCTTGAGGTCCCAATGCCAGTTAGGAATCACAATTTCAGTTCAAGGCTTGAGGTCACAATGCCAGTTAGGAATCACAATTGCAGTTCAAGGCTTGAGGTCCCAATTGTAGTCTGAGCTCACAATGCCAGTTAGGAATCACAATTGCAGTTCAAGGCTTGAGGTCCCAATTGCAGTCTGAGCTCACAATGCCAGTTAGGAATCACAATTGCAGTTCAAGGCTTGAGGTCACATTTCCAGTGAGGAATCACAATTGCAGTTCAAGGCTTGAGGTCACAATGCCAGTTAGGAATGACAATTGCAGTTCAAGGCTTGATGTCACAATGCCAGTTTGGAATCACAATTGCAGTTCAAGGCTTGAGGTCACAATGCCAGTTTGGAATCACAATTTCAGTTCAAGGCTTGATGTCACAATGCCAGTTAGGAATCACAATTGCAGTTCAAGGCTTGAGGTCACAATTGCAGTCTGAGCTCACAATGCCAGTTAGGAATCACAATTGAAGTTCAAGGCTTGAGGTCTCAATTGCAGTCTGAGCTCACAATGCCAGTTAGGAATCACAATTAGAGTTCAAGGCCTGAGGTCACAATTGCAGTCTGAGCTCACAATGCCAGTTAGGAATCACAATTGCAGTTCAAGGCTTGAGGTCACAATTGCAGTCTGAGTTCACAATGCCAGTTAGGAATCACAATTGCACTTCAAGGCTTGAGGTCACAATTCCAGTTAGGAATCACAATTGCAGTTCAAGGCTTGAGGTCAAAATTCCAGTGAGGAATCACAATTGCAGTTCAAGGCTTGATGTCAC
The DNA here is from genome assembly GCF_052056855.1 of Sturnus vulgaris. Taxonomy (NCBI): domain Eukaryota; kingdom Metazoa; phylum Chordata; class Aves; order Passeriformes; family Sturnidae; genus Sturnus; species Sturnus vulgaris. The sequence continues at coordinate 2,393,407 of NC_142270.1, read as the reverse complement.
AATGCCAGTTACGAATCACAATTGCAGTTGGAGGCTTGAGGTCACAATGCCAGTTTGGAATCACAATTGCAGTTCAAGGCTTGAGCTCACAATGGCAGTTAGGAATCACAATTGCAGTTCAAGGCTTGAGCTCACAATGCCAGTTAGGAATCACAATTGCAGTTCAAGGCTTGAGGTCACAATTGCAGTCTGAGATCAAAATGCCAGTTTGGAATCACAATTGCAGTTCAAGGCTTGAGGTCACAATTGCAGTCTGAGCTCACAATGCCAGTTAGGAATCACAATTGCAGTTCAAGGCTTGAGCTCACAATGCCAGTTAGGAATCACAATTGCAGTTCAAGGCTTGAGGTCACAATTCTAGTTAGGAATCAGAATTGCAGTTCAAGGCTTGAGGTCACAATGCCAGTTAGGAATCACAATTGCAGTTCAAGGCTCGAGGTCACAATTCTAGTTAGGAATCACAATTGCAGTTCAAGGCTTGAGGTCACAATTCTAGTTAGGAATCACAATTGCAGTTCAAGGCTCGAGGTCACAATTCTAGTTAGGAATCACAATTGCAGTTCAAGGCTTGAGGACACAATTCTAGTTAGGAATCACAATTGCAGTTCAAGGCTTGAGGTCACAATGCCAGTTAGGAATCACAATTGCAGTTCAAGGCTTGAGGTCACAATTGCAGTCTGAGCTCACAATGCCAGTTAGGAATCACAACTGCAGTTCAAGGCTTGAGGTCACAATTGCAGTCTGAGCTCACAATGGCAGTTAGGAATCACAATTGCAGTTCAAGGCTTGAGTTCACAATGGCAGTTTGGAATCACAATTGCAATTCAATGCTTGAGCTCAAGGTTCCAGTTAGGCATCAGAATTGTAGTTCGAGGCTTGAGGTCACAATTCTAGTTAGGAATCACAATTGCAGTTCAAGGCTTGAGGTCACAATGCCAGTTAGGAATCACAATTGCAGTTCAAGGCTTGAGGTCACAATGTCAGTTTGGAATCACAATAGCAGTTCAAGGCTTAAGGTCACAATGCCAGTTTGGAATCACAATTGCAGTTCAAGGCTTGAGGTCACAATGCCAGTTAGGAATCACAATTGCAGTTCAAGGCTTGAGCTCACAATGCCAGTTTGGAATCACAATTTCAGTTCAAGGCTTGAGGTCACAATGCCAGTTAGGAATCACAATTGCAGTTCAAGGCTTGAGGTCACAATTCTAGTTAGGAATCACAATTGCAGTTCAAGGCTTGAGCTCACAATGCCAGTTTGGAATCACAATTGCAGTTCAAGGCCTGAGGTCACAATGCCAGTTAGGAATCACAATTGCAGTTCAAGGCTTGAGGTCACAATGCCATTTAGGAATTACAATTTCAGTTCAAGGCTTGAGCTCACAATGCCAGTTAGGAATCACAATTGCAGTTCAAGGCTTGAGGTCCCAATTGTAGTCTGAGCTCACAATGCCAGTTAGGAATCACAATTGCAGTTCAAGGCTTGAGGTCCCAATTGCAGTCTGAGCTCACAATGCCAGTTAGGAATCACAATTGCAGTTCAAGGCTTGAGGTCACAATGCCAGTTTGGAATCACAATTGCAGTTCAAGGCTTGAGGTCACAATGCCAGTTAGGAATCACAATTGCAGTTCAAGGCTTGAGGTCTCAATTGCAGTCTGAGCTCACAATGCCAGTTAGGAATCACAATTGCAGTTCAAGGCTTGAGGTCTCAATTGCAGTCTGAGCTCACAATACCAGTTAGGAATCACAATTGCAGTTCAAGGCTTGAGGTCACAATTGCAGTCTGAGCTCACAATGCCAGTTAGGAATCACAATTGCAGTTCAAGGCTTGATGTCACAATGCCAGTTAGGAATCACAATTGCAGTTCAAGGCTTGAGGTCACAATTGCAGTCTGAGCTCACAATGCCAGTTAGGAATCACAATTGCAGTTCAAGGCTTGAGGTCACAATTGCAGTCTGAGCTCACAATGCCAGTTAGGAATCACAATTGCAGTTCAAGGCTTGAGGTCACAATGCCAGTTTGGAATCACAATTGCAATTCAATGCTTGAGCTCACAGTTCCAGTTAGGAATCACAATTGCAGTTCAAGGCTTGAGGTCATAATGCCAGTAAGGAATCACAATTGCAGTTCAAGGCTTGAGGTCACAATGTCAGTTAGGAATCACAATTGCAGTTCAAGGCTTGAGGTCACAATTGCAGTCTGAGCTCACAATGCCAGTTAGGAATCACAATTGCAGTTCAAGGCTTGAATTCACAATGCCAGTTTGGAATCACAATTGCAATTCAATGCTTGAGCTCACAGTTCCTGTTAGGAATCACAATTGCACTTCAAGGCTTGAGGTCACAATGCCAGTTTGGAATCACAATTGCAGTTCAAGGCTTGAGCTCACAGTTCCAGTTAGGAATCACAATTGCAGTTGAAGGCTTGAGGCCACAATTGCAGTCTGAGCTCACAATGCCAGTTTGGTATCACAATTGCAGTTCAAGGCTTGAGGTCACAATTGCAGTCTGAGCTCACAATTCCAGTTAGGAATCACAATTGCAGTTCAAGGCTTGAGGTCACAATTGCCGTCTGAGCTCACAATGCCAGTTAGGAATCACAATTGCAGTTCAAGGCTTGAGGTCCCAGTTGCAGTCTGAGCTCACAATGCCAGTTAGGAATCACAATTGCAGTTCAAGGCTTGAGCTCACAATGCCAGTTAGGAATCACAATTGCAGTTCAAGGCTTGAGGTCACAATGCCAGTTAGGAATCACAATTGCAGTTCAAGGCTTGAGGTCACAATTGCAGTCTGAGCTCACAATGCCAGTTTGGAATCACAATTGCAGTTCAAGGCTAGAGGTCACAAATGCAGTCTGAGCTCACAATGGCAGTTTGGAATCACAATTGCAGTTCAAGGCTTGAGGTCACAATTGCAGTCTGAGCTCACAATGCCAGTTAGGAATCACAATTGCAGTTCAAGGCTTGACGTCACAATGCCAGTTAGGAATCACAATTGCAGTTCAAGGCTTGAGCTCACAATGCCAGTTAGGAATCACAATTGCAGTTCAAGGCTTGAGCTCACAATGCCAGTTAGGAATTACAATTTCAGTTCAAGGCTTGATGTCACAATGCCAGTTAGGAATCACAATTGCAGTTCAAGGCTTGAGGTCCCAATGCCAGTTAGGAATTACAATTTCAGTTCAAGGCTTGAGCTCACAATGCCAGTTAGGAATCACAATTGCAGTTCAAGGCTTGAGGTCCCAATTGTAGTCTGAGCTCACAATGCCAGTTAGGAATCACAATTGCAGTTCAAGGCTTGAGGTCACAATTCCAGTGAGGAATCACAATTGCAATTCAAGGCTTGAGGTCACAATGCCAGTTAGGAATCACAATTGCAGTTCAAGGCTTGAGGTCACAATGCCAGTTTGGAATCACAATTGCAGTTCAAGGCTTGAGGTCACAATGCCAGTTTGGAATCACAATTTCAGTTCAAGGCTTGATGTCACAATGCCAGTTAGGAATCACAATTGCAGTTCAAGGCTTGAGCTCACAATGCCAGTTAGGAATCACAATTGCAGTTCAAGGCTTGAGGTCAAAATTCCAGTGAGGAATCACAATTGCAGTTCAAGGCTTGATGTCACAATGCCAGTTACGAATCACAATTGCAGTTGGAGGCTTGAGCTCACAATGCCAGTTAGGAATCACAATTGCAGTTGAAGGCTTGATGTCCCAATGCCAGTTAGGAATCACAATTGCAGTTCAAGGCTTGAGGTCACAATGCCAGTTTGGAATCACAATTGCAGTTCAAGGCTTGAGGTCACAATTGCAGTCTGAGATCATAATGCCAGTTTGGAATCACAATTGCAGTTCAAGGCTTGAGGTCACAATTGCAGTCTGAGCTCACAATGCCAGTTAGGAATCACAATTGCAGTTCAAGGCTTGAGGTCCCAATTGCAGTCTGAGCTCACAATGCCAGTTAGGAATCACAATTGCAGTTCAAGGCTTGAGGTCACAATTGCAGTCTGAGCTCACAATGGCAGTTTGGAATCACAATTGCAGTTCAAGGCTTGAGGTCACAATTGCAGTCTGAGCTCACAATGGCAGTTTGGAATCACAATTGCAGTTCAAGGCTTGAGGTCACAATTGCAGTCTGAGCTCACAATGGCAGTTTGGAATCACAATTGCAGTTCAAGGCTTGAGGTCACAATTGCAGTCTGAGCTCACAATGCCAGTTAGGAATCACAATTGCAGTTCAAGGCTTGAGGTCACAATGCCAGTTAGGAATTACAATTTCAGTTCAAGGCTTGAGCTCACAATGCCAGTTTGGAATCACAATTGCAGTTCAAGGCTTGAGGTCACAATGCCAGTTAGGAATCACAATTTCAGTTCAAGGCTTGAGGTCACAAATGCAGTCTGAGCTCACAATGCCAGTTTGGAATCACAATTGCAGTTCAAGGCTAGAGGTCACAAATGCAGTCTGAGCTCACAATGCCAGTTAGGAATCACAATTGCAGTTCAAGGCTTGAGGTCACAATTGCAGTCTGACATCATAATGCCACTTTGGAATCACAATTGCAGTTCAAGGCTTGAGGTCACAATTGCAGTCTGAGCTCACAATACCAGTTAGGAATCACAATTGCAGTTCAAGGCTTGAGGTCACAATTGCAGTCTGAGCTCACAATTCCAGTTAGGAATCACAATTGCAGTTCAAGGCTTGAGGTCACAATTGCAGTCTGAGCTCACAATGCCAGTTAGGTATCACAATTGGAGTTCAAGTCTTGAGGTCACAATGCCAGTTAGGAATCACAATTGCAGTTCAAGGCTTGAGGTCACAATGCCAGTTAGGAATCACAATTGCAGTTCAAGGCTTGAGGTCACAATTCCAGTTAGGAATCACAATTGCAGTTCAAGACTTGAGGTCACAATTGCAGTCTGAGCTCACAATGCCAGTTTGGAATCACAATTGCAGTTCAAGGCTTGAGTTCACAATGCCAGTTTGGAATCACAATTGCAATTCAATGCTTGAGCTCACAGTTCCTATTAGGAATCACAATTGCACTTCAAGGCTTGAGGTCACAATGCCAGTTTGGAATCACAATTGCAGTTCAAGGCTTGAGCTCACAGTTCCAGTTAGGAATCACAATTGCAGTTGAAGGCTTGAGGCCACAATTGCAGTCTGAGCTCACAATGCCAGTTTGGTATCACAATTGCAGTTCAAGGCTTGAGGTCACAATTGCAGTCTGAGCTCACAATTCCAGTTAGGAATCACAATTGCAGTTCAAGGCTTGAGGTCACAATTGCAGTCTGAGCTCACAATGCCAGTTAGGAATCACAATTGCAGTTCAAGGCTTGAGGTCACAATGCCAGTTAGGAATCACAATTGCAGTTCAAGGCTTGAGGTCACAATTGCAGTCTGAGCTCACAATGCCACTTTGGAATCACAATTGCAGTTCAAGGCTTGAGGTCACAAATGCAGTCTGAGCTCACAATGGCAGTTTGGAATCACAATTGCAGTTCAAGGCTTGAGGTCACAATTGCAGTCTGAGCTCACAATGCCGGTTAGGAATCACAATTGCAGTTCAAGGCTTGAGGTCACAATGCCAGTTAGGAATCACAATTGCAGTTCAAGGCTTGAGGTCACAATTCCAATGAGGAATCACAATTGCAGTTCAAGGCTTGAGCTCACAATGCCAGTTAGGAATCACAATTGCAGTTCAAGGCTTGAGCTCACAATGCCAGTTAGGAATCACAATTGCAGTTCAAGGCTTGAGGTCACAATTCCAATGAGGAATCACAATTGCAGTTCAAGGCTTGAGCTCACAATGCCAGTTAGGAATCACAATTTCAGTTCAAGGCTTGAGGTCACAATGCCAGTTAGGAATCACAATTGCAGTTCAAGGCTTGAGGTCCCAATTGTAGTCTGAGCTCACAATGCCAGTTAGGAATCACAATTGCAGTTCAAGGCTTGAGGTCCCAATTGCAGTCTGAGCTCACAATGCCAGTTAGGAATCACAATTGCAGTTCAAGGCTTGAGGTCACAATTCCAGTTAGGAATCACAATTGCAGTTCAAGGCTTGAGGTCACAATGCCAGTTAGGAATGACAATTGCAGTTCAAGGCTTGAGGTCACAATGCCAGTTTGGAATCACAATTGCAGTTCAAGGCTTGAGGTCACAATGCCAGTTTGGAATCACAATTTCAGTTCAAGGCTTGATGTCACAATGCCAGTTAGGAATCACAATTGCAGTTCAAGGCTTTAGGTCACAATTGCAGTCTGAGCTCACAATGCCAGTTAGGAATCACAATTGAAGTTCAAGGCTTGAGGTCTCAATTGCAGTCTGAGCTCACAATGCCAGTTAGGAATCACAATTGCAGTTCAAGGCCTGAGGTCACAATTGCAGTCTGAGCTCACAATGCCAGTTAGGAATCACAATTGCAGTTCAAGGCTTGAGGTCACAATTGCAGTCTGAGTTCACAATGCCAGTTAGGAATCACAATTGCAGTTCAAGGCTTGAGCTCACAATGCCAGTTAGGAATCACAATTGCAGTTCAAGGCTTGAGGTCAAAATTCCAGTGAGGAATCACAATTGCAGTTCAAGGCTTGATGTCACAATGCCAGTTACGAATCACAATTGCAGTTGGAGGCCTGAGGTCACAATGCCAGTTTGGAATCACAATTGCAGTTCAAGGCTTGAGCTCACAATGGCAGTTAGGAATCACAATTGCAGTTCAAGGCTTGAGCTCACAATGCCAGTTAGGAATCACAATTGAAGTTCAAGGCTTGAGGTCACAATTGCAGTCTGAGATCAAAATGCCAGTTTGGAATCACAATTGCAGTTCAAGGCTTGAGGTCACAATTGCAGTCTGAGCTCACAATGCCAGTTAGGAATCACAATTGCAGTTCAAGGCTTGAGCTCACAATGCCAGTTAGGAATCACAATTGCAGTTCAAGGCTTGAGGTCACAATTCTAGTTAGGAATCAGAATTGCAGTTCAAGGCTTGAGGTCACAATGCCAGTTAGGAATCACAATTGCAGTTCAAGGCTCGAGGTCACAATTCTAGTTAGGAATCACAATTGCAGTTCAAGGCTTGAGGTCACAATTCTAGTTAGGAATCACAATTGCAGTTCAAGGCTCGAGGTCACAATTCTAGTTAGGAATCACAATTGCAGTTCAAGGCTTGAGGACACAATTCTAGTTAGGAATCACAATTGCAGTTCAAGGCTTGAGGTCACAATGCCAGTTAGGAATCACAATTGCAGTTCAAGGCTTGAGGTCACAATTGCAGTCTGAGCTCACAATGCCAGTTAGGAATCACAACTGCAGTTCAAGGCTTGAGGTCACAATTGCAATCTGAGCTCACAATGCCAGTTAGGAATCACAATTGCAGTTCAAGGCTTGAGGTCACAATGCCAGTTAGGAATCACCATTGCAGTTCAAGGCTTGAGTTCACAATTGCAGTCTGAGCTCACAATGCCAGTTAGGAATCACAATTGCAGTTCAAGGCTTGAGTTCACAATGGCAGTTTGGAATCACAATTGCAATTCAATGCTTGAGCTCAAGGTTCCAGTTAGGCATCAGAATTGTAGTTCGAGGCTTGAGGTCACAATTCTAGTTAGGAATCACAATTGCAGTTCAAGGCTTGAGGTCACAATGCCAGTTAGGAATCACAATTGCAGTTCAAGGCTTGAGGTCACAATGTCAGTTAGGAATCACAATTGCAGTTCAAGGCTTGAGGTCACAATGCCAGTTTGGAATCACAATAGCAGTTCAAGGCTTGAGGTCACAATGCCAGTTTGGAATCACAATTGCAGTTCAAGGCTTGAGGTCACAATGCCAGTTAGGAATCACAATTGCAGTTCAAGGCTTGAGCTCACAATGCCAGTTTGGAATCACAATTTCATTTCAAGGCTTGAGGTCACAATGCCAGTTAGGAATCACAATTGCAGTTCAAGGCTTGAGGTCACAATTCTAGTTAGGAATCACAATTGCAGTTCAAGGCTTGAGCTCACAATGCCAGTTTGGAATCACAATTGCAGTTCAAGGCCTGAGGTCACAATGCCAGTTAGGAATCACAATTGCAGTTCAAGGCTTGAGGTCACAATGCCATTTAGGAATTACAATTTCAGTTCAAGGCTTGAGCTCACAATGCCAGTTAGGAATCACAATTGCAGTTCAAGGCTTGAGGTCCCAATTGTAGTCTGAGCTCACAATGCCAGTTAGGAATCACAATTGCAGTTCAAGGCTTGAGGTCCCAATTGCAGTCTGAGCTCACAATGCCAGTTAGGAATCACAATTGCAGTTCAAGGCTTGAGCTCACAATGCCAGTGAGGAATCACAATTGCAGTTCAAGGCTTGAGCTCACAATGCCAGTTTGGAATCACAATTGCAGTTCAAGGCTTGAGGTCACAATGCCAGTTAGGAATCACAATTGCAGTTCAAGGCTTGAGGTCTCAATTGCAGTCTGAGCTCACAATGCCAGTTAGGAATCACAATTGCAGTTCAAGGCTTGAGGTCTCAATTGCAGTCTGAGCTCACAATGCCAGTTAGGAATCACAATTGCAGTTCAAGGCTTGAGGTCACAATTGCAGTCTGAGCTCACAATGCCAGTTAGGAATCACAATTGCAGTTCAAGGCTTGATGTCACAATGCCAGTTAGGAATCACAATTGCAGTTCAAGGCTTGAGGTCACAATTGCAGTCTGAGCTCACAATGCCAGTTAGGAATCACAATTGCAGTTCAAGGCTTGAGGTCACAATTGCAGTCTGAGCTCACAATGCCAGTTAGGAATCACAATTGCAGTTCAAGGCTTGAGGTCACAATGCCAGTTTGGAATCACAATTGCAATTCAATGCTTGAGCTCACAGTTCCAATTAGGAATCACAATTGCAGTTCAAGGCTTGAGGTCATAATGCCAGTAAGGAATCACAATTGCAGTTCAAGGCTTGAGGTCACAATGTCAGTTAGGAATCACAATTGCAGTTCAAGGCTTGAGGTCACAATTGCAGTCTGAGCTCACAATGCCAGTTAGGAATCACAATTGCATTTCAAGGCTTGAGGTCACAATTGCAGTCTGAGCTCACAATGCCAGTTAGGAATCACAATTGCAGTTCAAGGCTTGAGGTCACAATGCCAGTTAGGAATCACAATTGCAGTTCAAGGCTTGAGGTCACAATTCTAGTTAGGAATCACAATTGCAGTTCAAGGCTTGAGGTCACAATTCTAGTTAGGAATCAGAATTGCAGTTCAAGGCTTGAGGTCACAATGCCAGTTAGGAATCACAATTGCAGTTCAAGGCTCGAGGTCACAATTCTAGTTAGGAATCACAATTGCAGTTCAAGGCTTGAGGTCACAATTCTAGTTAGGAATCACAATTGCAGTTCAAGGCTCGAGGTCACAATTCTAGTTAGGAATAACAATTGCAGTTCAAGGCTTGAGGTCACAATTCTAGATAGGAATCACAATTGCAGTTCAAGGCTTGAGGTCACAATGCCAGTTAGGAATCACAATTGCAGTTCAAGGCTTGAGGTCACAATGCCAGTTAGGAATCAGAATTGCAGTTCAAGGCTTGAGGTCACAATTGCAGTCTGAGCTCACAATGCCAGTTAGGAATCACAATTGCAGTTCAAGGCTTGAGGTCACAATGCCAGTTAGGAATCACCATTGCAGTTCAAGGCTTGAGGTCAAAATTGCAGTCTGAGCTCACAATGCCAGTTAGGAATCACAATTGCAGTTCAAGGCTTGAGGTCACAATGCCAGTTAGGAATCACAATTGCAGTTCAAGGCTTGAGGTCACAATGTCAGTTAGGAATCACAATTGCAGTTCAAGGCTTGAGGTCACAATTCTAGTTAGGAATCACAATTGCAGTTCAAGGCTTGAGGTCACAATGCCAGTTTGGAATCACAATTGCAGTTCAAGGCTTGAGGTCACAATGCCAGTTAGGAATCACAATTGCAGTTCAAGGCTTGAGCTCACAATGCCAGTTTGGAATCACAATTGCAGTTCAAGGCTTGAGGTCACAATTCCAATGAGGAATCACAATTGCAGTTCAAGGCTTGAGGTCACAATGCCAGTTTGGAATCACAATTGCAGTTCAAGGCTTGAGCTCACAATGCCAGTTTGGAATCACAATTGCAGTTCAAGGCTTGAGGTGACAATGCCAGTTAGGAATCACAATTGCAGTTCAAGGCTTGAGCTCACAATGCCAGTTTGGAATCACAATTGCAGTTCAAGGCTTGAGGTCACAATGCCAGTTAGGAATCACAATTGCAGTTCAAGGCTTGAGGTCACAATTGCAGTCTGAGCTCACAATGCCTGTTAGGAATCACAATTGCAGTTCAAGGATTGAGGTCACAATGTCAGTTAGGAATCACAATTGCAGTTCAAGGCTTGAGCTCACAATGCCAGTTTGGAATCACAATTGCAGTTCAAGGCTTGAGCTCACAATGCCAGTTAGGAATCACAATTGCAGTTCAAGGCTTGAGGTCACAATTGCAGTCTGAGATCAAAATGCCAGTTTGGAATCACAATTGCAGTTCAAGGCTTGAGGTCACAATTGCAGTCTGAGCTCACAATGCCAGTTAGGAATCACAATTGCAGTTCAAGGCTTGAGCTCACAATGCCAGTTAGGAATCACAATTGCAGTTCAAGGCTTGAGGTCACAATTCTAGTTAGGAATCAGAATTGCAGTTCAAGGCTTGAGGTCACAATGCCAGTTAGGAATCACAATTGCAGTTCAAGGCTCGAGGTCACAATTCTAGTTAGGAATCACAATTGCAGTTCAAGGCTTGAGGTCACAATTCTAGTTAGGAATCACAATTGCAGTTCAAGGCTCGAGGTCACAATTCTAGTTAGGAATCACAATTGCAGTTCAAGGCTTGAGGACACAATTCTAGTTAGGAATCACAATTGCAGTTCAAGGCTTGAGGTCACAATGCCAGTTAGGAATCACAATTGCAGTTCAAGGCTTGAGGTCACAATTGCAGTCTGAGCTCACAATGCCAGTTAGGAATCACAACTGCAGTTCAAGGCTTGAGGTCACAATTGCAATCTGAGCTCACAATGCCAGTTAGGAATCACAATTGCAGTTCAAGGCTTGAGGTCACAATGCCAGTTAGGAATCACCATTGCAGTTCAAGACTTGAGTTCACAATTGCAGTCTGAGCTCACAATGCCAGTTAGGAATCACAATTGCAGTTCAAGGCTTGAGTTCACAATGGCAGTTTGGAATCACAATTGCAATTCAATGCTTGAGCTCAAGGTTCCAGTTAGGCATCAGAATTGTAGTTCGAGGCTTGAGGTCACAATTCTAGTTAGGAATCACAATTGCAGTTCAAGGCTTGAGGTCACAATGCCAGTTAGGAATCACAATTGCAGTTCAAGGCTTGAGGTCACAATGTCAGTTAGGAATCACAATTGCAGTTCAAGGCTTGAGGTCACAATGCCAGTTTGGAATCACAATAGCAGTTCAAGGCTTGAGGTCACAATGCCAGTTTGGAATCACAATTGCAGTTCAAGGCTTGAGGTCACAATGCCAGTTAGGAATCACAATTGCAGTTCAAGGCTTGAGCTCACAATGCCAGTTTGGAATCACAATTTCAGTTCAAGGCTTGAGGTCACAATGCCAGTTAGGAATCACAATTGCAGTTCAAGGCTTGAGGTCACAATTCTAGTTAGGAATCACAATTGCAGTTCAAGGCTTGAGCTCACAATGCCAGTTTGGAATCACAATTGCAGTTCAAGGCCTGAGGTCACAATGCCAGTTAGGAATCACAATTGCAGTTCAAGGCTTGAGGTCACAATGCCATTTAGGAATTACAATTTCAGTTCAAGGCTTGAGCTCACAATGCCAGTTAGGAATCACAATTGCAGTTCAAGGCTTGAGGTCTCAATTGTAGTCTGAGCTCACAATGCCAGTTAGGAATCACAATTGCAGTTCAAGGCTTGAGGTCCCAATTGCAGTCTGAGCTCACAATGCCAGTTAGGAATCACAATTGCAGTTCAAGGCTTGAGGTCACAATTCCAGTGAGGAATCACAATTGCAGTTCAAGGCTTGAGGTCACAATGCCAGTTTGGAATCACAATTGCAGTTCAAGGCTTGAGGTCACAATGCCAGTTAGGAATCACAATTGCAGTTCAAGGCTTGAGGTCTCAATTGCAGTCTGAGCTCACAATGCCAGTTAGGAATCACAATTGCAGTTCAAGGCTTGAGGTCTCAATTGCAGTCTGAGCTCACAATGCCAGTTAGGAATCACAATTGCAGTTCAAGGCTTGAGGTCACAATTGCAGTCTGAGCTCACAATGCCAGTTAGGAATCACAATTGCAGTTCAAGGCTTGATGTCACAATGCCAGTTAGGAATCACAATTGCAGTTCAAGGCTTGAGGTCACAATTGCAGTCTGAGCTCACAATTCTAGTTAGGAATCACAATTGCAGTTCAAGGCTTGAGGTCACAATTGCAGTCTGAGCTCACAATGCCAGTTAGGAATCACAATTGCAGTTCAAGGCTTGAGGTCACAATGCCACTTTTGAATCACAATTGCAATTCAATGCTTGAGCTCACAGTTCCAGTTAGGAATCACAATTGCAGTTCAAGGCTTGAGGTCATAATGCCAGTAAGGAATCACAATTGCAGTTCAAGGCTTGAGGTCACAATGTCAGTTAGGAATCACAATTGCAGTTCAAGGCTTGAGGTCACAATTGCAGTCTGAGCTCACAATGCCAGTTAGGAATCACAATTGCATTTCAAGGCTTGAGGTCACAATTGCAGTCTGAGCTCACAATGCCAGTTAGGAATCACAATTGCAGTTCAAGGCTTGAGGTCACAATGCCAGTTAGGAATCACAATTGCAGTTCAAGGCTTGAGGTCACAATTCTAGTTAGGAATCACAATTGCAGTTCAAGGCTTGAGGTCACAATTCTAGTTAGGAATCAGAATTGCAGTTCAAGGCTTGAGGTCACAATGCCAGTTAGGAATCACAATTGCAGTTCAAGGCTCGAGGTCACAATTCTAGTTAGGAATCACAATTGCAGTTCAAGGCTTGAGGTCACAATTCTAGTTAGGAATCACAATTGCAGTTCAAGGCTCGAGGTCACAATTCTAGTTAGGAATAACAATTGCAGTTCAAGGCTTGAGGTCACAATTCCAGTTAGGAATCACAATTGCAGTTCAAGGCTTGAGGTCACAATGCCAGTTAGGAATCACAATTGCAGTTCAAGGCTTGAGGTCACAATGCCAGTTAGGAATCAGAATTGCAGTTCAAGGCTTGAGGTCACAATTGCAGTCTGAGCTCACAATGCCAGTTAGGAATCACAATTGCAGTTCAAGGCTTGAGGTCACAATGCCAGTTAGGAATCACCATTGCAGTTCAAGGCTTGAGGTCAAAATTGCAGTCTGAGCTCACAATGCCAGTTAGGAATCACAATTGCAGTTCAAGGCTTGAGTTCACAATGGCAGTTTGGAATCACAATTGCAATTCAATGCTTGAGCTCAAGGTTCCAGTTAGGCATCAGAATTGTAGTTCGAGGCTTGAGGTCACAATTCTAGTTAGGAATCACAATTGCAGTTCAAGGCTTGAGGTCACAATGCCAGTTAGGAATCACAATTGCAGTTCAAGGCTTGAGGTCACAATTCTAGTTAGGAATCACAATTGCAGTTCAAGGCTTGAGGTCACAATGCCAGTTTGGAATCACAATTGCAGTTCAAGGCTTGAGGTCACAATGCCAGTTAGGAATCACAATTGCAGTTCAAGGCTTGAGCTCACAATGCCAGTTTGGAATCACAATTGCAGTTCAAGGCTTGATGTCACAATGCCAGTTAGGAATCACAATTGCAGTTCAAGGCTTGAGCTCACAATGCCAGTTTGGAATCACAATTGCAGTTCAAGGCTTGAGGTCACAATGCCAGTTTGGAATCACAATTGCAGTTCAAGGCTTGAGCTCACAATGCCAGTTAGGAATCACAATTGCAGTTCAAGGCTTGAGGTCACAATTCTAGTTAGGAATCACAATTGCAGTTCAAGGCTTGAGGTCACAATTCTAGTTAGGAATCAGAATTGCAGTTCAAGGCTTGAGGTCACAATGCCAGTTAGGAATCACAATTGCAGTTCAAGGCTCGAGGTCACAATTCTAGTTAGGAATCACAATTGCAGTTCAAGGCTTGAGGTCACAATTCTAGTTAGGAATCACAATTGCAGTTCAAGGCTCGAGGTCACAATTCTAGTTAGGAATCACAATTGCAGTTCAAGGCTTGAGGTCACAATTCTAGTTAGGAATCACAATTGCAGTTCAAGGCTTGAGGTCACAATGCCAGTTAGGAATCACAATTGCAGTTCAAGGCTTGAGGTCACAATTGCAGTCTGAGCTCACAATGCCAGTTAGGAATCACAACTGCAGTTCAAGGCTTGAGGTCACAATTGCAATCTGAGCTCACAATGCCAGTTAGGAATCACAATTGCAGTTCAAGGCTTGAGGTTACAATGCCAGTTAGGAATCACCATTGCAGTTCAAGGCTTGAGTTCACAATTGCAGTCTGAGCTCACAATGCCAGTTAGGAATCACAATTGCAGTTCAAGGCTTGAGGTCACAATGCCAGTTTGGAATCACAATTGCAGTTCAAGGCTTGAGTTCACAATGGCAGTTTGGAATCACAATTGCAATTCAATGCTTGAGCTCAAGGTTCCAGTTAGGCATCAGAATTGTAGTTCGAGGCTTGAGGTCACAATTCTAGTTAGGAATCACAATTGCAGTTCAAGGCTTGAGGTCACAATGCCAGTTAGGAATCACAATTGCAGTTCAAGGCTTGAGGTCACAATTCTAGTTAGGAATCACAATTGCAGTTCAAGGCTTGAGGTCACAATGCCAGTTTGGAATCACAATTGCAGTTCAAGGCTTGAGGTCACAATGCCAGTTAGGAATCACAATTGCAGTTCAAGGCTTGAGCTCACAATGCCAGTTTGGAATCACAATTTCAGTTCAAGGCTTGAGGTCACAATGCCAGTTAGGAATCACAATTGCAGTTCAAGGCTTGAGGTCACAATTCTAGTTAGGATTCACAATTGCAGTTCAAGGCTTGAGCTCACAATGCCAGTTTGGAATCACAATTGCAGTTCAAGGCCTGAGGTCACAATGCCAGTTAGGAATCACAATTGCAGTTCAAGGCTTGAGGTCACAATGCCATTTAGGAATTACAATTTCAGTTCAAGGCTTGAGCTCACAATGCCAGTTAGGAATCACAATTGCAGTTCAAGGCTTGAGGTCCCATTTGTAGTCTGAGCTCACAATGCCAGTTAGGAATCACAATTGCAGTTCAAGGCTTGAGGTCCCAATTGCAGTCTGAGCTCACAATGCCAGTTAGGAATCACAATTGCAGTTCAAGGCTTGAGGTCACAATTCCAGTGAGGAATCACAATTGCAGTTCAAGGCTTGAGGTCACAATGCCAGTTTGGAATCACAATTGCAGTTCAAGGCTTGAGGTCACAATGCCAGTTTGGAATCACAATTTCAGTTCAAGGCTTGATGTCACAATGCCAGTTAGGAATCACAATTGCAGTTCAAGGCTTGAGGTCACAATTGCAGTCTGAGCTCACAATGCCAGTTAGGAATCACAATTGCAGTTCAAGGCTTGAGGTCACAATTGCAGTCTGAGCTCACAATGCCAGTTAGGAATCACAATTGCAGTTCAAGGCTTGAGGTCACAATTGCAGTCTGAGCTCACAATGGCAGTTAGGAATCACAATTGCAGTTCAAGGCTTGATGTCACAATGCCAGTTAGGAATCACAATTGCAGTTCAAGGCTTGAGGTCACAATTGCAGTCTGAGCTCACAATGCCAGTTAGGAATCACAATTGCAGTTCAAGGCTTGAGGTCACAATGCCAGTTTGGAATCACAATTGCAATTCAATGCTTGAGCTCACAGTTCCAGTTAGGAATCACAATTGCAGTTCAAGGCTTGAGGTCATAATGCCAGTAAGGAATCACAATTGCAGTTCAAGGCTTGAGGTCACAATGTCAGTTAGGAATCACAATTGCAGTTCAAGGCTTGAGGTCACAATTGCAGTCTGAGCTCACAATGCCAGTTAGGAATCACAATTGCATTTCAAGGCTTGAGGTCACAATTGCAGTCTGAGCTCACAATGCCAGTTAGGAATCACAATTGCAGTTCAAGGCTTGAGGTCACAATGCCAGTTAGGAATCACAATTGCAGTTCAAGGCTTGAGGTCACAATTCTAGTTAGGAATCACAATTGCAGTTCAAGGCTTGAGGTCACAATTGCAGTCTGAGCTCACAATGGCAGTTAGGAATCACAATTGCAGTTCAAGGCTTGATGTCACAATGCCAGTTAGGAATCACAATTGAAGTTCAAGGCTTGAGCTCACAATTGCAGTCTGAGCTCACAATGCCAGTTAGGAATCACAATTGCAGTTCAAGGCTTGAGGTCACAATTGCAGTCTGAGCTCACAATGCCAGTTAGGAATCACAATTCCAGTTCAAGGCTTGAGGTCATAATGCCAGTAAGGAATCACAATTGCAGTTCAAGGCTTGAGGTCACAATGTCAGTTAGGAATCACAATTGCAGTTCAAGGCTTGAGGTCACAATTGCAGGCTGAGCTCACAATGCCAGTTAGGAATCACAATTGCATTTCAAGGCTTGAGGTCACAATTGCAGTCTGAGCTCACAATGCCAGTTAGGAATCACAATTGCAGTTCAAGGCTTGAGGTCACAATGCCAGTTAGGAATCACAATTGCAGTTCAAGGCTTGAGGTCACAATTCTAGTTAGGAATCACAATTGCAGTTCAAGGCTTGAGGTCACAATTCTAGTTAGGAATCAGAATTGCAGTTCAAGGCTTGAGGTCACAATGCCAGTTAGGAATCACAATTGCAGTTCAAGGCTCGAGGTCACAATTCTAGTTAGGAATCACAATTGCAGTTCAAGGCTTGAGGTCACAATTCTAGTTAGGAATCACAATTGCAGTTCAAGGCTCGAGGTCACAATTC
Source organism: Sturnus vulgaris (assembly GCF_052056855.1). NCBI lineage: Eukaryota > Metazoa > Chordata > Aves > Passeriformes > Sturnidae > Sturnus > Sturnus vulgaris. The sequence continues at coordinate 2,376,432 of NC_142270.1, read as the reverse complement.
TAGTTAGGAATAACAATTGCAGTTCAAGGCTTGAGGTCACAATTCTAGTTAGGAATCACAATTGCAGTTCAAGGCTTGAGGTCACAATGCCAGTTAGGAATCACAATTGCAGTTCAAGGCTTGAGGTCACAATGCCAGTTAGGAATCAGAATTGCAGTTCAAGGCTTGAGGTCACAATTGCAGTCTGAGCTCACAATGCCAGTTAGGAATCACAATTGCAGTTCAAGGCTTGTGTTCACAATGGCAGTTTGGAATCACAATTGCAATTCAATGCTTGAGCTCAAGGTTCCAGTTAGGCATCAGAATTGTAGTTCGAGGCTTGAGGTCACAATTCTAGTTAGGAATCACAATTGCAGTTCAAGGCTTGAGGTCACAATGCCAGTTAGGAATCACAATTGCAGTTCAAGGCTTGAGGTCACAATGTCAGTTAGGAATCACAATTGCAGTTCAAGGCTTGAGGTCACAATTCTAGTTAGGAATCACAATTGCAGTTCAAGGCTTGAGGTCACAATGCCAGTTTGGAATCACAATTGCAGTTCAAGGCTTGAGGTCACAATGCCAGTTAGGAATCACAATTGCAGTTCAAGGCTTGAGCTCACAATGCCAGTTTGGAATCACAATTGCAGTTCAAGGCTTGAGGTCACAATTCCAATGAGGAATCACAATTGCAGTTCAAGGCTTGAGGTCACAATGCCAGTTTGGAATCACAATTGCAGTTCAAGGCTTGAGCTCACAATGCCAGTTTGGAATCACAATTGCAGTTCAAGGCTTGAGGTGACAATGCCAGTTAGGAATCACAATTGCAGTTCAAGGCTTGAGCTCACAATGCCAGTTTGGAATCACAATTGCAGTTCAAGGCTTGAGGTCACAATGCCAGTTAGGAATCACAATTGCAGTTCAAGGCTTGAGGTCACAATTGCAGTCTGACATCATAATGCCACTTTGGAATCACAATTGCAGTTCAAGGCTTGAGGTCACAATTGCAGTCTGAGCTCACAATACCAGTTAGGAATCACAATTGAAGTTCAAGGCTTGAGGTCACAATTGCAGTCTGAGCTCACAATTCCAGTTAGGAATCACAATTGCAGTTCAAGGCTTGAGGTCACAATTGCAGTCTGAGCTCACAATGCCAGTTAGGTATCACAATTGGAGTTCAAGTCTTGAGGTCACAATGCCAGTTAGGAATCACAATTGCAGTTCAAGGCTTGAGGTCACAATGCCAGTTAGGAATCACAATTGCAGTTCAAGGCTTGAGGTCACAATTCCAGTTAGGAATCACAATTGCAGTTCAAGACTTGAGGTCACAATTGCAGTCTGAGCTCACAATGCCAGTGAGGAATCACAATTGCAGTTCAAGGCTTGAGTTCACAATGCCAGTTTGGAATCACAATTGCAATTCAATGCTTGAGCTCACAGTTCCTGTTAGGAATCACAATTGCACTTCAAGGCTTGAGGTCACAATGCCAGTTAGGAATCACAATTGCAGTTCAAGGCTTGAGCTCACAGTTCCAGTTAGGAATCACAATTGCAGTTGAAGGCTTGAGGTCACAATTGCAGTCTGAGCTCACAATGCCAGTTTGGTATCACAATTGCAGTTCAAGGCTTGAGGTCACAATTGCAGTCTGAGCTCACAATGCCAGTTTGGAATCACAATTGCAGTTCAAGGCTAGAGGTCACAAATGCAGTCTGAGCTCACAATGGCAGTTTGGAATCACAATTGCAGTTCAAGGCTTGAGGTCACAATTGCAGTCTGAGCTCACAATGGCAGTTAGGAATCACAATTGCAGTTCAAGGCTTGAGGTCACAATTCCAGTTAGGAATCACAATTGCAGTTCAAGGCTTGATGTCACAATGCCAGTTAGGAATCACAATTGCAGTTCAAGGCTTGAGGTCACAATGCCAGTTAGGAATCACAATTGCAGTTCAAGGCTTGATGTCACAATGCCAGTTTGGAATCACAATTTCAGTTCAAGGCTTGATGTCACAATGCCAGTTAGGAATCACAATTGCAGTTCAAGGCTTGAGGTCACAATGCCAGTTTGGAATCACAATTGCAGTTCAAGGCTTGAGGTCATAATGCCAGTTTGGAGTCACAATTGCATTTCAAGGCTTGAGCTCATAATGCCAGTTTGGAATCTCAATTGCAGTTCAAGGCTTGAGGTCACAATTGCAGTCTGAGCTCACAATGGCAGTTAGGAATCACAATTGCAGTTCAAGGCTTGAGGTCACAATTGCAGTCTGAGCTCACAATGGCAGTTAGGAATCACAATTGCAGTTCAAGGCTTGAGGTCACAATTGCAGTCTGAGCTCACAATGGCAGTTAGGAATCACAATTGCAGTTCAAGTCTTGAGGTCACAATTGCAGTCTGAGCTCACAATGCCAGTTAGGAATCACAATTGCAGTTCAAGGCTTGAGGTCACAAATGCAGTCTGAGCTCACAATGCCAGTTAGGAATCACAATTGCAGTTCAAGGCTTGAGGTCACAATTGCAGTCTGAGCTCACAATGCCAGTTAGGAATCACAATTGCAGTTCAAGGCTTGAGGTCACAATTGCAGTCTGAGCTCACAATTCCAGTGAGGAATCACAATTGCAGTTCAAGGCTTGAGGTCACAATGCCAGTTAGGAATCACAATTGCAGTTCAAGGCTTGAGCTCACAATGCCAGTTAGGAATCACAATTGCAGTTCAAGGCTTGAGGTCACAATGCCAGTTAGGAATCACCATTGCAGTTCAAGGCTTGAGGTCATAATGCCAGTTAGGAATCACAATTGCAGTTCAAGGCTTGAGGTCACAATGCCAGTGAGGAATCACAATTGCAGTTCAAGGCTTGAGGTCACAATGCCAGTTTGGAATCACAATTGCACTTCAAGGCTTGAGGTCACAATGCCAGTTAGGAATCACAATTGCAGTTCAAGGCTTGAGGTCACAATGCCAGTGAGGAATCACAATTGCAGTTCAAGACTTGATGTCACAATGCCAGTTAGGAATCACAATTGCAGTTCAAGGCTTGAGGTCACAAGGCCAGTTAGGAATCACAATTGCAGTTCAAGGCTTGAGGTCACAATGCCAGTTTGGAATCACAATTGCAGTTCAAGGCTTGAGGTCACAATTGCAGTCTGAGCTCACAATGGCAGTTTGGAATCACAATTGCAGTTCAAGGCTTGAGGTCACAATTCCAGTTAGGAATCACAATTGCAGTTCAAGGCTTGAGGTCACAATTGCAGTCTGAGCTCACAATGCCAGTTAGGAATCACAATTGCAGTTCAAGGCTTGAGGTCACAATGCCAGTGAGGAATCACAATTGCAGTTCAAGGCTTGAGGTCACAAGGCCAGTTAGGAATCACAATTGCAGTTCAAGGCTTGAGGTCACAATGCCAGTTTGGAATCACAATTGCAGTTCAAGGCTTGAGGTCACAATTGCAGTCTGAGCTCACAATGGCAGTTTGGAATCACAATTGCAGTTCAAGGCTAGAGGTCACAATTGCAGTCTGAGCTCACAATGGCAGTTTGGAATCACAATTGCAGTTCAAGGCTTGAGGTCACAATTGCAGTCTGAGCTCACAATGCCAGTTAGGAATCACAATTGCAGTTCAAGGCTAGAGGTCACAAATGCAGTCTGAGCTCACAATGGCAGTTTGGAATCACAATTGCAGTTCAAGGCTTGAGGTCACAAATGCAGTCTGAGCTCACAATGCCAGTTAGGAATCACAATTGCAATTCAAGGTTTGAGGTCACAATTGCAGTCTGAGCTCACAATGCCAGTTAGGAATCACAATTGCAGTTCAAGGCTTGATGTCACAATGCCAGTTAGGAATCACAATTGCAGTTCAAGGCTTGAGGTCACAATTCCAGTGAGGAATCACAATTGCAGTTCAAGGCTTGAGGTCTCAATGCCAGTTAGGAATCAAAATTGCAGTTCAAGGCTTGAGCTCACAATGCCAGTTTGGAATCACAATTGCAGTTCAAGGCTTGAGGTCACAATGCCAGTTAGGAATCACAATTGCAGTTCAAGGCTTGAGGTCACAATGCCAGTTAGGAATCACAATTGCAGTTCAAGGCTGGAGGTCACAATGCCAGTTAGGAATCACAATTGCAGTTCAAGGCTTGAGGTCACAATGTCAGTTTGGAATCACAATTTCAGTTCAAGGCTTGAGCTCACAATGCCAGTTAGGAATCACAATTGCAGTTCAAGGCTTGAGGTCACAATTGCAGTCTGAGCTCACAATGCCAGTTAGGAATCACAATTGCAGTTCAAGGCTTGAGGTCACAATTGCAGTCTGAGCTCACAATGCCAGTTTGGTATCACAATTGCAGTTCAAGGCTTGAGGTCCCAATTGCAGTCTGAGCTCACAATGCCAGTGAGGAATCACAATTGCAGTTCAAGGCTTGAGGTCACAATTCCAGTGAGGAATCACAATTGCAGTTCAAGGCTTGATGTCACAATGCCAGTTAGGAATCACAATTGCAGTTCAAGGCTTGAGGTCACAATTCCAGTGAGGAATCACAATTGCAGTTCAAGGCTTGAGGTCACAATGCCAGTTAGGAATCACAATTGCAGTTCAAGGCTTGAGGTCACAATTCCAGTGAGGAATCATAATTGCAGTTCAAGGCTTGAGGTCACAATGCCAGTTAGGAATCACAATTGCAGTTCAAGGCTTGAGGTCACAATTCCAGTGAGGAATCACAATTGCAGTTCAAGGCTTGAGGTCACAATGCCAGTTTGGAATCACAATTGCAGTTCAAGGCTTGAGGTCACAATTCCAGTGAGGAATCACAATTGCAGTTCAAGGCTTGAGGTCACAATGCCAGATAGGAATCACAATTGCAGTTCAAGGCTTGAGGTCACAATGCCAGTTAGGAATCACAATTGCAGTTCAAGTCTTGAGGTCACAATGCCAGTTTGGAATCACAATTTCAGTTCAAGGCTTGATGTCACAATGCCAGTTAGGAATCACAATTGCAGTTCAAGGCTTGAGGTCACAATTGCAGTCTGAGCTCACAATGCCAGTTAGGAATCACAATTGCAGTTCAAGGCTTGAGGTCCCAATTGCAGTCTGAGCTCACAATGCCAGTTAGGAATCACAATTGCAGTTCAAGGCTTGAGGTCACAAATGCAGTCTGAGCTCACAATGGCAGTTTGGAATCACAATTGCAGTTCAAGGCTTGAGGTCACAATGCCAGTTAGGAATAACAATTGCATTTCAAGGCTTGAGGTCACAATTGCAGTCTGAGCTCACAATGCCAGTTAGGAATCACAATTGCAGTTCAAGGCTTGAGGTCACTATTCCAGTTAGGAATCAGAATTGCAGTTCAAGGCTTGAGGTCACAATGCCAGTTTGGAATCACAATTGCAGTTCAAGGCTTGAGGTCACAATGCCAGTTAGGAATTACAATTTCAGTTCAAGGCTTGAGCTCACAATGCCAGTTAGGAATCACAATTGCAGTTCAAGGCTTGAGGTCCCAATTGCAGTCTGAGCTCACAATGCCAGTTAGGAATCACAATTGCAGTTCAAGGTTTGAGGTCCCAATTGCAGTCTGAGCTCACAATGCCAGTTAGGAATCACAATTGCAGTTCAAGGCTTGAGGTCAAAATTCCAGTTAGGAATCACAATTGCAGTTCAAGGCTTGATGTCACAATTCTAGTTAGGAATCACAATTGCAGTTCAAGGCTTGAGGTCACAATTGCAGTCTGAGCTCACAATGCCAGTTAGGAATCACAATTGCAGTTGAAGGCTTGATGTCACAATGCCAGTTAGGAATCACAATTGCAGTTCAAGGCTTGAGGTCACAATGCCAGTTAGGAATCACAATTGCAGTTCAAGGCTTGAGGTCATAATTGCAGTCTGAGCTCACAATGCCAGTTAGGAATCACAATTGCAGTTGAAGGCTTGATGTCACAATGCCAATTAGGAATCACAATTGCAGTTCAAGGCTTGATGTCACAACGCCAGTTAGTTATCATAATTGCATTTCAAGGCTTGAGGTCATAATGCCAGTTAGGAATCTCAATTGCAGTTCAAGGCTTGAGGTCATAATTGCAGTCTGAGCTCACAATGCCAGTTAGGAAGCACAATTGCAGTTCAAGGCTTGAGGTCACAATTCCAGTGAGGAATCACAATTGCAGTTCAAGGCTTGAGGTCACAATGCCAGATAGGAATCACAATTGCAGTTCAAGGCTTGAGGTCACAATGCCAGTTAGGAATCACAATTGCAGTTCAAGTCTTGAGGTCACAATGCCAGTTTGGAATCACAATTTCAGTTCAAGGCTTGATGTCACAATGCCAGTTAGGAATCACAATTGCAGTTCAAGGCTTGAGGTCACAATTGCAGTCTGAGCTCACAATGCCAGTTAGGAATCACAATTGCAGTTCAAGGCTTGAGGTCCCAATTGCAGTCTGAGCTCACAATGCCAGTTAGGAATCACAATTGCAGTTCAAGGCTTGAGGTCACAAATGCAGTCTGAGCTCACAATGGCAGTTTGGAATCACAATTGCAGTTCAAGGCTTGAGGTCACAATGCCAGTTAGGAATAACAATTGCAGTTCAAGGCTTGAGGTCACAATTGCAGTCTGAGCTCACAATGCCAGTTAGGAATCACAATTGCAGTTCAAGGCTTGAGGTCACTATTCCAGTTAGGAATCAGAATTGCAGTTCAAGGCTTGAGGTCACAATGCCAGTTTGGAATCACAATTGCAGTTCAAGGCTTGAGGTCACAATGCCAGTTAGGAATTACAATTTCAGTTCAAGGCTTGAGCTCACAATGCCAGTTAGGAATCACAATTGCAGTTCAAGGCTTGAGGTCCCAATTGCAGTCTGAGCTCACAATGCCAGTTAGGAATCACAATTGCAGTTCAAGGTTTGAGGTCCCAATTGCAGTCTGAGCTCACAATGCCAGTTAGGAATCACAATTGCAGTTCAAGGCTTGAGGTCACAATGCCAGTTTGGAATCACAATTGCAGTTCAAGGCTTGAGGTCAAAATTCCAGTGAGGAATCACAATTGCAGTTCAAGGCTTGATGTCACAATTCTAGTTAGGAATCACAATTGCAGTTCAAGGCTTGAGGTCACAATTGCAGTCTGAGCTCACAATGCCAGTTAGGAATCACAATTGCAGTTCAAGGCTTGAGGTCACAATTGCAGTCTGAGCTCACAATGCCAGTTTGGAATCACAATTGCAGTTCAAGGCTTGAGGTCACAATTGCAGTCTGAGCTCACAATGCCAGTTAGGAATCACAATTGCAGTTGAAGGCTTGATGTCACAATGCCAGTTAGGAATCACAATTGCAGTTCAAGGCTTGAGGTCACAATGCCAGTTAGGAATCACAATTGCAGTTCAAGGCTTGAGGTCATAATTGCAGTCTGAGCTCACAATGCCAGTTAGGAATCACAATTGCAGTTGAAGGCTTGATGTCACAACGCCAGTTAGTTATCATAATTGCATTTCAAGGCTTGAGGTCATAATGCCAGTTAGGAATCACAATTGCAGTTCAAGGCTTGAGGTCATAATTGCAGTCTGAGCTCACAATGCCAGTTAGGAATCACAATTGCAGTTCAAGGCTTGAGGTCCCAATTGCAGTCTGAGCTCACAATGCCAGTTAGGAATCACAATTGCAGTTCAAGGCTTGAGGTCACAATGCCAGTTTGGAATCATAATTGCAGTTCAAGGCTTGAGGTCACAATTCCAGTGAGGAATCACAATTGCAGTTCAAGGCTTGAGGTCACAATGCCAGTGATCAATCACAATTGCAGTTCAAGGCTTGATGTCACAATGCCAGTTAGGAATCACAATTTCAGTTCAAGGCTTGAGTTCACAAATGCAGTCTGAGCTCACAATGCCAGTTAGGAATCACAATTGCAGTTCAAGGCTTGAGGTCACAATTGCAGTCTGAGCTCACAATGGCAGTTTGGAATCACAATTGCAGTTCAAGGCTTGAGGTCACAATTGCAGTCTGAGCTCACAATGCCAGTTAGGAATCACAATTGCAGTTCAAGGCTTGAGGTCACAATTGCAGTCTGAGCTCACAATGCCAGTTTGGAATCACAATTGCAATTCAATGCTTGAGCTCACAGTTCCAGTTAGGAATCACAATTGCAGTTCAAGGCTTGAGGTCACAATTGCAGTCTGAGCTCACAATGCCAGTTAGGAATCACAATTGCATTTCAAGGCTTGAGGTCACAATTGCAGTCTGAGCTCACAATGCCAGTTAGGAATCACAATTGCAGTTCAAGGCTTGAGGTCACAATGCCAGTTAGGAATCACAATTGCAGTTCAAGGCTTTAGGTCACAATTCCAGTTAGGAATCACAATTGCAGTTCAAGGCTTGATGTCACAATGCCAGTTAGGAATCACAATTGCAGTTCAAGGCTTGAGGTCACAATGCCAGTTAGGAATCACAATTGCAGTTCAAGGCTTGAGGTCACAATGCCAGTTTGGAATCACAATTGCACTTCAAGGCTCGATGTCACAATGCCAGTTAGGGATCACAATTGCAGTTCAAGGCTTTAGGTCACAATTGCAGTCTGAGCTCACAATGCCAGTTAGGAATCACAATTGCAGTTCAAGGCTTGAGGTCACAATTGCAGTCTGAGCTCACAATGCCAGTTAGGAATCACAATTGCAGTTCAAGGCTTGAGGTCACAATTGCAGTCTGAGCTCACAATGCCAGTTTGGAATCACAATTGCAGTTCAAGGCTTGAGGTCCCAATTGCAGTCTGAGCTCACAATGCCAGTTAGGAATCACAATTGCAGTTCAAGGCTTGAGGTCAGAATGCCAGTTAGGAATTACAATTTCAGTTCAAGGCTTGAGCTCACAATGCCAGTTAGGAATCACAATTGCAGTTCAAGGCTTGAGGTCACAATGCCAGTTAGGAATCACAATTTCAGTTCAAGGCTTGAGGTCACAAATGCAGTCTGAGCTCACAATGCCAGTTAGGAATCACAATTGCAGTTCAAGGCTTGAGGTCACAATTGCAGTCTGAGCTCACAATGGCAGTTTGGAATCACAATTGCAGTTCAAGGCTTGAGGTCACAATTGCAGTCTGAGCTCACAATGCCAGTTAGGAATCACAATTGCAGTTCAAGGCTTGAGGTCACAATTGCAGTCTGAGCTCACAATGGCAGTTTGGAATCACAATTGCAGTTCAAGGCTTGAGGTCACAATTGCAGTCTGAGCTCACAATGGGAGTTTGGAATCACAATTGCAGTTCAAGGCTTGAGGTCACAATTGCAGTCTGAGCTCACAATGCCAGTTAGGAATCACAATTGCAGTTCAAGGCTTGAGGTCACAATGCCAGTTAGGAATTACAATTTCAGTTCAAGGCTTGAGCTCACAATGCCAGTTTGGAATCACAATTGCAGTTCAAGGCTTGAGGTCACAATGCCAGTGAGGAATCACAATTGCAGTTCAAGGCTTGATGTCACAATGCCAGTTTGGAATCACAATTGCACTTCAAGGCTTGAGGTCACAATGCCAGTTAGGAATCACAATTGCAGTTCAGGGCTAGAGTTCACAATTGCAGTCTGAGCTCACAATGGCAGTTAGGAATCACAATTGCAGTTCAAGGCTTGATGTCACAATGCCAGTTAGGAATCACAATTGAAGTTCAAGGCTTGAGCTCACAATTGCAGTCTGAGCTCACAATGCCAGTTAGGAATCACAATTGCAGTTCAAGGCTTGAGGTCACAATTGCAGTCTGAGCTCACAATGCCAGTTAGGAATCACAATTGCAGTTCAAGGCTTGAGGTCACAATGCCAGTTTGGAATCACAATTGCAATTCAATGCTTGAGCTCACAGTTCCAGTTAGGAATCACAATTGCAGTTCAAGGCTTGAGGTCATAATGCCAGTAAGGAATCACAATTGCAGTTCAAGGCTTGAGGTCACAATGTCAGTTAGGAATCACAATTGCAGTTCAAGGCTTGAGGTCACAATTGCAGTCTGAGCTCACAATGCCAGTTAGGAATCACAATTGCATTTCAAGGCTTGAGGTCACAATTGCAGTCTGAGCTCACAATGCCAGTTAGGAATCACAATTGCAGTTCAAGGCTTGAGGTCACAATGCCAGTTAGGAATCACAATTGCAGTTCAAGGCTTGAGGTCACAATTCTAGTTAGGAATCACAATTGCAGTTCAAGGCTTGAGGTCACAATTCTAGTTAGGAATCAGAATTGCAGTTCAAGGCTTGAGGTCACAATGCCAGTTAGGAATCACAATTGCAGTTCAAGGCTCGAGGTCACAATTCTAGTTAGGAATCACAATTGCAGTTCAAGGCTTGAGGTCACAATTCTAGTTAGGAATCACAATTGCAGTTCAAGGCTCGAGGTCACAATTCTAGTTAGGAATAACAATTGCAGTTCAAGGCTTGAGGTCACAATTCTAGTTAGGAATCACAATTGCAGTTCAAGGCTTGAGGTCACAATGCCAGTTAGGAATCACAATTGCAGTTCAAGGCTTGAGGTCACAATTCCAGTTAGGAATCACAATTGCAGTTCAAGACTTGAGGTCACAATTGCAGTCTGAGCTCACAATGCCAGTGAGGAATCACAATTGCAGTTCAAGGCTTGAGTTCACAATGCCAGTTTGGAATCACAATTGCAATTCAATGCTTGAGCTCACAGTTCCTGTTAGGAATCACAATTGCACTTCAAGGCTTGAGGTCACAATGCCAGTTAGGAATCACAATTGCAGTTCAAGGCTTGAGCTCACAGTTCCAGTTAGGAATCACAATTGCAGTTGAAGGCTTGAGGTCACAATTGCAGTCTGAGCACACAATGCCTGTTTGGTATCACAATTGCAGTTCAAGGCTTGAGGTCACAATTGCAGTCTGAGCTCACAATTCCAGTTAGGAATCACAATTGCAGTTCAAGGCTTGAGGTCACAATTGCAGTCTGAGCTCACAATGCCAGTTTGGAATCACAATTGCAGTTCAAGGCTAGAGGTCACAAATGCAGTCTGAGCTCACAATGGCAGTTTGGAATCACAATTGCAGTTCAAGGCTTGAGGTCACAATTGCAGTCTGAGCTCACAATGGCAGTTAGGAATCACAATTGCAGTTCAAGGCTTGATGTCACAATGCCAGTTAGGAATCACAATTGCAGTTCAAGGCTTGAGGTCACAATGCCAGTTAGGAATCACAATTGCAGTTCAAGGCTTTAGGTCACAATTCCAGTTAGGAATCACAATTGCAGTTCAAGGCTTGATGTCACAATGCCAGTTAGGAATCACAATTGCAGTTCAAGGCTTGAGGTCACAATGCCAGTTAGGAATCACAATTGCAGTTCAAGGCTTGAGGTCACAATGCCAGTTTGGAATCACAATTTCAGTTCAAGGCTTGATGTCACAATGCCAGTTAGGAATCACAATTGCAGTTCAAGGCTTGAGGTCACAATGCCAGTTTGGAATCACAATTGCAGTTCAAGGCTTGAGGTCATAATGCCAGTTTGGAGTCACAATTGCATTTCAAGGCTTGAGCTCATAATGCCAGTTTGGAATCTCAATTGCAGTTCAAGGCTTGAGGTCACAATTGCAGTCTGAGCTCACAATGGCAGTTAGGAATCACAATTGCATTTCAAGGCTTGAGGTCACAATTGCAGTCTGAGCTCGCAATGCCAGTTAGGAATCACAATTGCAGTTCAAGGCTTGAGGTCACAATTGCAGTCTGAGCTCACAATGGCAGTTAGGAATCACAATTGCAGTTCAAGGCTTGAGGTCACAATTGCAGTCTGAGCTCACAATGCCAGTTAGGAATCACAATTGCAGTTCAAGGCTTGAGGTCACAAATGCAGTCTGAGCTCACAATGCCAGTTAGGAATCACAATTGCAGTTCAAGGCTTGAGGTCACAATTGCAGTCTGAGCTCATAATGCCAGTTAGGAATCACAATTGCAGTTCAAGGCTTGAGGTCACAATTGCAGTCTGAGCTCACAATTCCAGTGAGGAATCACAATTGCAGTTCAAGGCTTGAGGTCACAATGCCAGTTAGGAATCACAATTGCAGTTCAAGGCTTGAGCTCACAATGCCAGTTAGGAATCACAATTGCAGTTCAAGGCTTGAGGTCACAATGCCAGTTAGGAATCACCATTGCAGTTCAAGGCTTGAGGTCATAATGCCAGTTAGGAATCACAATTTCAGTTCAAGGCTTGAGGTCACAATGCCAGTGAGGAATCACAATTGCAGTTCAAGGCTTGAGGTCACAATGCCAGTTAGGAATCACAATTGCAATTCAAGGCTTGAGGTCACAATGCCAGTTAGGAATCACAATTTCAGTTCAAGGCTTGAGGTCACAATGCCAGTGAGGAATCACAATTGCAGTTCAAGGCTTGATGTCACAATGCCAGTTTGGAATCACAATTACACTTCAAGGCTTGAGGTCACAATGCCAGTTAGGAATCACAATTGCAGTTCAAGGCTTGAGGTCACAATGCCAGTGAGGAATCACAATTGCAGTTCAAGGCTTGATGTCACAATGCCAGTTAGGAATCACAATTGCAGTTCAAGGCTTGAGGTCACAATGCCAGTTAGGAATCACAATTGCAGTTCAAGGCTTGAGGTCACAATGCCAGTTTGGAATCACTATTGCAGTTCAAGGCTTGAGGTCACAATGCCAGTTTGGAATCACAATTGCACTTCAAGGCTTGAGGTCACAATGCCAGTTAGGAATCACAATTGCAGTTCAGGGCTAGAGTTCACAATTGCAGTCTGAGCTTACAATGCCAGTTAGGAATCACAATTGCAGTTCAAGGCTTGAGGTCACAATTGCAGTCTGAGCTCACAATGCCAGTTAGGAATCACAATTGCAGTTCAAGGCTTGAGGTCACAATTGCAGTCTGAGCTCACAATGCCAGTTAGGAATCACAATTGCAGTTCAAAGCTTGAGGTCACAATTGCAGTCTGAGCTCACAATGCCAGTTAGGAATCATAATTGCAGTTCAAGGCTTGAGGTCCCAATTGCAGTCTGAGCTCACAATGCCAGTTAGGAATCACAATTGCAGTTCAAGGCTTGAGGTCACAATTCCAGTGAGGAATCACAATTGCAGTTCAAGGCTTGATGTCACAATGCCAGTTAGGAATCACAATTGCAGTTCAAGGCTTGAGGTCACAATTCCAGTGAGGAATCACAATTGCAGTTCAAGGCTTGAGGTCACAATGCCAGTTAGGAATCACAATTGCAGTTCAAGGCTTGAGGTCACAATTCCAGTGAGGAATCATAATTGCAGTTCAAGGCTTGAGGTCACAATGCCAGTTAGGAATCACAATTGCAGTTCAAGGCTTGAGGTCACAATTCCAGTGAGGAATCACAATTGCAGTTCAAGGCTTGAGGTCACAATGCCAGTTTGGAATCACAATTGCAGTTCAAGGCTTGAGGTCACAATTCCAGTGAGGAATCACAATTGCAGTTCAAGGCTTGAGGTCACAATGCCAGATAGGAATCACAATTGCAGTTCAAGGCTTGAGGTCACAATGCCAGTTAGGAATCACAATTGCAGTTCAAGTCTTGAGGTCACAATGCCAGTTTGGAATCACAATTTCAGTTCAAGGCTTGATGTCACAATGCCAGTTAGGAATCACAATTGCAGTTCAAGGCTTGAGGTCACAATTGCAGTCTGAGCTCACAATGCCAGTTAGGAATCACAATTGCAGTTCAAGGCTTGAGGTCCCAATTGCAGTCTGAGCTCACAATGCCAGTTAGGAATCACAATTGCAGTTCAAGGCTTGAGGTCACAAATGCAGTCTGAGCTCACAATGGCAGTTTGGAATCACAATTGCAGTTCAAGGCTTGAGGTCACAATGCCAGTTAGGAATTACAATTTCAGTTCAAGGCTTGAGCTCACAATGCCAGTTAGGAATCACAATTGCAGTTCAAGGCTTGAGGTCCCAATTGCAGTCTGAGCTCACAATGCCAGTTAGGAATCACAATTGCAGTTCAAGGTTTGAGGTCCCAATTGCAGTCTGAGCTCACAATGCCAGTTAGGAATCACAATTGCAGTTCAAGGCTTGAGGTCACAATGCCAGTTTGGAATCACAATTGCAGTTCAAGGCTTGAGGTCAAAATTCCAGTGAGGAATCACAATTGCAGTTCAAGGCTTGATGTCACAATTCTAGTTAGGAATCACAATTGCAGTTCAAGGCTTGAGGTCACAATTGCAGTCTGAGCTCACAATGCCAGTTAGGAATCACAATTGCAGTTCAAGGCTTGAGGTCACAATTGCAGTCTGAGCTCACAATGCCAGTTTGGAATCACAATTGCAGTTCAAGGCTTGAGGTCACAATTGCAGTCTGAGCTCACAATGCCAGTTAGGAATCACAATTGCAGTTGAAGGCTTGATGTCACAATGCCAGTTAGGAATCACAATTGCAGTTCAAGGCTTGAGGTCATAATTGCAGTCTGAGCTCACAATGCCAGTTAGGAATCACAATTGCAGTTGAAGGCTTGATGTCACAATGCCAATTAGGAATCACAATTGCAGTTCAAGGCTTGAGGTCATAATTGAAGTCTGAGCTCACAATGCCAGTTAGGAATCACAATTGCAGTTGAAGGCTTGATGTCACAACGCCAGTTAGTTATCATAATTGCATTTCAAGGCTTGAGGTCATAATGCCAGTTAGGAATCACAATTGCAGTTCAAGGCTTGAGGTCATAATTGCAGTCTGAGCTCACAATGCCAGTTAGGAATCACAATTGCAGTTCAAGGCTTGAGGTCACAATTCCAGTGAGGAATCACAATTGCAGTTCAAGGCTTGAGGTCACAATGCCAGTTTGGAATCACAATTGCAGTTCAAGGCTTGAGGTCACAATTCCAGTGAGGAATCACAATTGCAGTTCAAGGCTTGAGGTCACAATGCCAGATAGGAATCACAATTGCAGTTCAAGGCTTGAGGTCACAATGCCAGTTAGGAATCACAATTGCAGTTCAAGTCTTGAGGTCACAATGCCAGTTTGGAATCACAATTTCAGTTCAAGGCTTGATGTCACAATGCCAGTTAGGAATCACAATTGCAGTTCAAGGCTTGAGGTCACAATTGCAGTCTGAGCTCACAATGCCAGTTAGGAATCACAATTGCAGTTCAAGGCTTGAGGTCCCAATTGCAGTCTGAGCTCACAATGCCAGTTAGGAATCACAATTGCAGTTCAAGGCTTGAGGTCACAAATGCAGTCTGAGCTCACAATGGCAGTTTGGAATCACAATTGCAGTTCAAGGCTTGAGGTCACAATGCCAGTTAGGAATAACAATTGCATTTCAAGGCTTGAGGTCACAATTGCAGTCTGAGCTCACAATGCCAGTTAGGAATCACAATTGCAGTTCAAGGCTTGAGGTCACTATTCCAGTTAGGAATCAGAATTGCAGTTCAAGGCTTGAGGTCACAATGCCAGTTTGGAATCACAATTGCAGTTCAAGGCTTGAGGTCACAATGCCAGTTAGGAATTACAATTTCAGTTCAAGGCTTGAGCTCACAATGCCAGTTAGGAATCACAATTGCAGTTCAAGGCTTGAGGTCCCAATTGCAGTCTGAGCTCACAATGCCAGTTAGGAATCACAATTGCAGTTCAAGGTTTGAGGTCCCAATTGCAGTCTGAGCTCACAATGCCAGTTAGGAATCACAATTGCAGTTCAAGGCTTGAGGTCACAATGCCAGTTTGGAATCACAATTGCAGTTCAAGGCTTGAGGTCAAAATTCCAGTGAGGAATCACAATTGCAGTTCAAGGCTTGATGTCACAATTCTAGTTAGGAATCACAATTGCAGTTCAAGGCTTGAGGTCACAATTGCAGTCTGAGCTCACAATGCCAGTTAGGAATCACAATTGCAGTTCAAGGCTTGAGGTCACAATTGCAGTCTGAGCTCACAATGCCAGTTTGGAATCACAATTGCAGTTCAAGGCTTGAGGTCACAATTGCAGTCTGAGCTCACAATGCCAGTTAGGAATCACAATTGCAGTTGAAGGCTTGATGTCACAACGCCAGTTAGTTATCATAATTGCATTTCAAGGCTTGAGGTCATAATGCCAGTTAGGAATCACAATTGCAGTTCCAGGCTTGAGGTCATAATTGCAGTCTGAGCTCACAATGCCAGTTAGGAATCACAATTGCAGTTCAAGGCTTGAGGTCCCAATTGCAGTCTGAGCTCACAATGCCAGTTAGGAATCACAATTGCAGTTCAAGGCTTGAGGTCACAATGCCAGTTTGGAATCATAATTGCAGTTCAAGGCTTGAGGTCACAATTCCAGTGAGGAATCACAATTGCAGTTCAAGGCTTGAGGTCACAATGCCAGTGATCAATCACAAATGCAGTTCAAGGCTTGATGTCACAATGCCAGTTAGGAATCACAATTTCAGTTCAAGGCTTGAGTTCACAAATGCAGTCTGAGCTCACAATGCCAGTTAGGAATCACAATTGCAGTTCAAGGCTTGAGGTCACAATTGCAGTCTGAGCTCACAATGGCAGTTTGGAATCACAATTGCAGTTCAAGGCTTGAGGTCACAATTGCAGTCTGAGCTCACAATGCCAGTTAGGAATCACAATTGCAGTTCAAGGCTTGAGGTCACAATTGCAGTCTGAGCTCACAATGCCAGTTTGGAATCACAATTGCAATTCAATGCTTGAGCTCACAGTTCCAGTTAGGAATCACAATTGCAGTTCAAGGCTTGAGGTCACAATTGCAGTCTGAGCTCACAATGCCAGTTAGGAATCACAATTGCAGTTCAAGGCTTGAGGTCACAATGTCAGTTAGGAATCACAATTGCAGTTCAAGGCTTGAGGTCACAATTGCAGTCTGAGCTCACAATGCCAGTTAGGAATCACAATTGCATTTCAAGGCTTGAGGTCACAATTGCAGTCTGAGCTCACAATGCCAGTTAGGAATCACAATTGCAGTTCAAGGCTTGAGGTCACAATGCCAGTTAGGAATCACAATTGCAGTTCAAGGCTTTAGGTCACAATTCCAGTTAGGAATCACAATTGCAGTTCAAGGCTTGATGTCACAATGCCAGTTAGGAATCACAATTGCAGTTCAAGGCTTGAGGTCACAATGCCAGTTAGGAATCACAATTGCAGTTCAAGGCTTGAGGTCACAATGCCAGTTTGAAATCACAATTGCACTTCAAGGTTCGATGTCACAATGCCAGTTAGGGATCACAATTGCAGTTCAAGGCTTTAGGTCACAATTGCAGTCTGAGCTCACAATGCCAGTTAGGAATCACAATTGCAGTTCAAGGCTTGAGGTCACAATTGCAGTCTGAGCTCACAATGCCAGTTAGGAATCACAATTGCAGTTCAAGCCTTGAGGTCACAATTGCAGTCTGAGCTCACAATGCCAGTTTGGAATCACAATTGCAGTTCAAGGCTTGAGGTCACAATTGCAGTCTGAGCTCACAATGCCAGTTAGGAATCACAATTGCAGTTCAAGGCTTGAGGTCACAATGCCAGTTAGGAATCACAATTGCAGTTCAAGGCTTGAGGTCACAATGCCAGTTAGGAATCAAAATTGCAGTTCAAGGCTTGAGGTCACAATGCCAGTTTGGAATCACAATTGCAGTTCAAGGCTTGAGGTCACAATTGCAGTCTGAGCTCACAATGCCAGTTTGGAATCACAATTGCAGTTCAAGACTAGAGGTCACAAATGCAGTCTGAGCTCACAATGGCAGTTTGGAATCACAATTGCAGTTCAAGGCTTGATGTCACAATGCCAGTTAGGAATCACAATTGCAGTTCAAGGCTTGAGGTCACAATTCCAGTGAGGAATCACAATTGCAGTTCAAGGCTTGAGGTCACAATGCCAGTTAGGAATCACAATTGCAGTTCAAGGCTTGAGGTCACAATTCCAGTGAGGAATCACAATTGCAGTTCAAGGCTTGAGGTCACAATGCCAGATAGGAATCACAATTGCAGTTCAAGGCTTGAGGTCACAATGCCAGTTAGGAATCACAATTGCAGTTCAAGGCTTGAGGTCACAATGCCAGTTTGGAATCACAATTTCAGTTCAAGGCTTGATGTCACAATGCCAGTGATCAATCACAATTGCAGTTCAAGGCTTGAGGCCACAATGCCAGTTAGGAATCACAATTGCAGTTCAAGGCTTGAGGTCACAATTGCAGTCTGAGCTCACAATGCCAGTTAGGAATCACAATTGCAGTTCAAGGCTTGAGGTCACAAATGCAGTCTGAGCTCACAATGCCAGTTAGGAATCACAATTGCAGTTCAAGGCTTGAGGTCACAATTGCAGTCTGAGCTCACAATGGCAGTTTGGAATCACAATTGCAGTTCAAGGCTTGAGGTCACAATTGCAGTCTGAGCTCACAATGGCAGTTTGGAATCACAATTGCAGTTCAAGGCTTGAGGTCACAATTGCAGTCTGAGCTCACAATGGCAGTTTGGAATCACAATTGCAGTTCAAGGCTTGAGGTCACAATTGCAGTCTGAGCTCACAATGGCAGTTTGGAATCACAATTGCAGTTCAAGGCTTGAGGTCACAATTGCAGTCTGAGCTCACAATGGCAGTTTGGAATCACAATTGCAGTTCAAGGCTTGAGGTCACAATTGCAGTCTGAGCTCACAATGCCAGTTAGGAATCACAATTGCAGTTCAAGGCTTGAGGTCACAATGCCAGTTAGGAATTACAATTTCAGTTCAAGGCTTGAGCTCACAATGCCAGTTTGGAATCACAATTGCAGTTCAAGGCTTGAGGTCACAATGCCAGTGAGGAATCACAATTGCAGTTCAAGGCTTGATGTCACAATGCCAGTTTGGAATCACAATTGCACTTCAAGGCTTGAGGTCACAATGCCAGTTAGGAATCACAATTGCAGTTCAGGGCTAGAGTTCACAATTGCAGTCTGAGCTCACAATGCCAGTTAGGAATCACAATTGCAGTTCAAGGCTTGAGGTCACAATTGCAGTCTGAGCTCACAATGCCAGTTAGGAATCACAATTGCAGTTCAAGGCTTGATGTCACAATGCCAGTTAGGAATCACAATTGCAGTTCAAGGCTTGAATGCACAATGCCAGTGAGGAATCACAATTGCAGTTCAAGGCTTGAGGTCACAATGCCAGTTAGGAATCACAATTGCAGTTCAAGGCTTGAGGTCACAATGCCAGTTTGGAATCACAATTGCAGTTCAAGGCTAGATGTCACAAATGCAGTCTGAACTCACAATGGCAGTTTGGAATCACAATTGCAGTTCAAGGCTTGATGTCACAATGCCAGTTAGGAATCACAATTGCAGTTCAAGGCTTGAGGTCACAATTCCAGTTTGGAATCACAATTGCAGTTCAAGGCTTGAGGTCACAATGCCAGTTAGGAATCACAATTGCAGTTCAAGGCTTGAGGTCACAATTCCAGTGAGGAATCACAATTGCAGTTCAAGGCTTGAGGTCACAATGCCAGATAGGAATCACAATTGCAGTTCAAGGCTTGAGGTCACAATGCCAGTTAGGAATCACAATTGCAGTTCAAGGCTTGAGGTCACAATGACAGTTTGGAATCACAATTTCAGTTCAAGGCTTGAGGTGACAATGCCAGTTAGGAATCACAATTGCAGTTCAAGGCTTGAGCTCACAATGCCAGTTAGGAATCACAATTGCAGTTCAAGGCTTGAGGTCACAATTGCAGTCTGAGCTCACAATGCCAGTTAGGAATCACAATTGCAGTTCAAGGCTTGAGGTCACAATTCCAGTTAGGAATCAGAATTGCAGTTCAAGGCTTGAGGTCACAATGCCAGTTTGGAATCACAATTGCAGTTCAAGGCTTGAGGTCACAATGCCAGTTAGGAATTACAATTTTAGTTCAAGGCTGGAGCTCACAATGCCAGTTAGGAATCACAATTGCAGTTCAAGGCTTGAGGTCACAATTGCAGTCTGAACTCACAATGCAAGTTAGGAATCACAATTGCAGTTCAAGGCTTGAGCTCACAATGCCAGTTAGGAATCACAATTGCAGTTCAAGGCTTGAGGTCACAATGCCAGTGAGGAATCACAATTGCAGTTCAAGGCTTGATGTCACAATGCCAGTTAGGAATCACAATTTCAGTTCAATGCTTGAGCTCACAATGCCAGTTAGGAATCAGAATTGCAGTTCAAGTCTTGAGCTCACAGTGCCAGTTTGGAATCACAATTGCAGTTCAAGGCTTGAGGTCACAATGCCAGATAGGAATCACAATTTCAGTTCAAGGCTTGAGGTCACAATGCCAGTTAGGAATCACAATTGCAGTTCAGGGCTCGAGTTCACAATTGCAGTCTGAGCTCACAATGCCAGTTAGGAATCACAATTGCAGTTCAAGGCTTGATGTCACAATGCCAGTTAGTTATCACAATTGCAGTTCAAGGCTTGAGGTCACAATTGCAGTCTGAGCTCACAATGCCAGTTAGGAATCACAATTGCAGTTCAAGGCTTGAGGTCACAATTGCAGTCTGAGCTCACAATGCCAGTTTGGAATCACAATTGCAATTCAATGCTTGAGCTCACAGTTCCAGTTAGGAATCACAATTGCAGTTCAAGGCTTGAGGTCACAATTGCAGTCTGAGCTCACAATGCCAGTTAGGAATCACAATTGCAGTTCAAGGCTTGAGGTCACAATGTCAGTTAGGAATCACAATTGCAGTTCAAGGCTTGAGGTCACAATTGTAGTCTGAGCTCACAATGCCAGTTAGGAATCACAATTGCATTTCAAGGCTTGAGGTCATAATTGCAGTCTGAGCTCACAATGCCAGTTAGGAATCACAATTGCAGTTCAAGGCTTGAGGTCACAATGCCAGTTAGGAATCACAATTGCAGTTCAAGGCTTTAGGTCACAATTCCAGTTAGGAATCACAATTGCAGTTCAAGGCTTGATGTCACAATGCCAGTTAGGAATCACAATTGCAGTTCAAGGCTTGAGGTCACAATGCCAGTTAGGAATCACAATTGCAGTTCAAGGCTTGAGGTCACAATGCCAGTTTGGAATCACAATTGCAGTTCAAGGCTCGATGTCACAATGCCAGTTAGGGATCACAATTGCAGTTCAAGGCTTTAGGTCATAATTCCAGTTAGGAATCACAATTGCAGTTCAAGGCTTGATGTCACAATGCCAGTTAGGAATCACAATTGCAGTTCAAGGCTTGAGGTCACAATGCCAGTTTGGAGTCACAATTGCATTTCAAGGCTTGAGCTCGTAATGCCAGTTTGGAATCACAATTTCAGTTCAAGGCTTGAGGTCACAATTGCAGTCTGAGCTCACAATGCCAGTTAGGAATCACAATTGCAGTTCAAGGCTTGAGGTCACAATTGCAGTCTGAGCTCACAATGGCAGTTTGGAATCACAATTGCAGTTCAAGGCTTGAGGTCACAATTGCAGTCTGAGCTCACAATGCCAGTTAGGAATCACAATTGCAGTTCAAGGCTTGAGGTCACAATGCCAGTTAGGAATTACAATTTCAGTTCAAGGCTTGAGCTCACAATGCCAGTTTGGAATCACAATTGCAGTTCAAGGCTTGAGGTCACAATGCCAGTTAGGAATCACAATTTCAGTTCAAGGCTTGAGGTCACAAATGCAGTCTGAGCTCACAATGCCAGTTAGGAATCACAATTGCAGTTCAAGGCTTGAGGTCACAATTGCAGTCTGAGCTCACAATGGCAGTTTGGAATCACAATTGCAGTTCAAGTCTTGAGGTCACAATTGCAGTCTGAGCTCACAATGCCAGTTAGGAATCACAATTGCAGTTCAAGGCTTGAGGTCACAATTGCAGTCTGAGCTCACAATGGCAGTTTGGAATCACAATTGCAGTTCAAGGCTTGAGGTCACAATTGCAGTCTGAGCTCACAATGCCAGTTAGGAATCACAATTGCAGTTCAAGGCTTGAGGTCACAATGCCAGTTAGGAATTACAATTTCAGTTCAAGGCTTGAGCTCACAATGCCAGTTTGGAATCACAATTGCAGTTCAAGGCTTGAGGTCACAATTCCAGTGAGGAATCACAATTGCAGTTCAAGGCTTGATGTCACAATGCCAGTTTGGAATCACAATTGCACTTCAAGGCTTGAGGTCACAATGCCAGTTAGGAATCACAATTGCAGTTCAGGGCTAGAGTTCACAATTGCAGTCTGAGCTCACAATGCCAGTTAGGAATCACAATTGCAGTTCAAGGCTTGAGGTCACAATTGCAGTCTGAGCTCACAATGCCAGTGAGGAATCACAATTGCAGTTCAAGGCTTGATGTCACAATGCCAGTTAGGAATCACAATTTCAGTTCAATGCTTGAGCTCACAATGCCAGTTAGGAATCAGAATTGCAGTTCAAGTCTTGAGCTCACAGTGCCAGTTTGGAATCACAATTGCAGTTCAAGGCTTGAGGTCACAATGCCAGATAGGAATCACAATTGCAGTTCAAGGCTTGAGGTCACAATGCCAGTTAGGAATCACAATTGCAGTTCAGGGCTCGAGTTCACAATTGCAGTCTGAGCTCACAATGCCAGTTAGGAATCACAATTGCAGTTCAAGGCTTGATGTCACAATGCCAGTTAGTTATCACAATTGCAGTTCAAGGCCTGAGGTCACAATTGCAGTCTGAGCTCACAATGCCAGTTTGGAATCACAATTGCAATTCAATGCTTGAGCTCACAGTTCCAGTTAGGAATCACAATTGCAGTTCAAGGCTTGAGGTCACAATTGCAGTCTGAGCTCACAATGCCAGTTAGGAATCACAATTGCAGTTCAAGGCTTGAGGTCACAATGTCAGTTAGGAATCACAATTGCAGTTCAAGGCTTGAGGTCACAATTGCAGTCTGAGCTTACAATGCCAGTTAGGAATCACAATTGCATTTCAAGGCTTGAGGTCATAATTGCAGTCTGAGCTCACAATGCCAGTTAGGAATCACAATTGCAGTTCAAGGCTTGATGTCACAATGCCAGTTAGGAATCACAATTGCAGTTCAAGGCTTTAGGTCACAATTCCAGTTAGGAATCACAATTGCAGTTCAAGGCTTGATGTCACAATGCCAGTTAGGAATCACAATTGCAGTTCAAGGCTTGAGGTCACAATGCCAGTTAGGAATCACAATTGCAGTTCAAGGCTTGAGGTCACAATGCCAGTTTGGAATCACAATTGCAGTTCAAGGCTCGATGTCACAATGCCAGTTAGGGATCACAATTGCAGTTCAAGGCTTTAGGTCACAATTCCAGTTAGGAATCACAATTGCAGTTCAAGGCTTGATGTCACAATGCCAGTTAGGAATCACAATTGCAGTTCAAGGCTTGAGGTCACAATGCCAGTTTGGAGTCACAATTGCATTTCAAGGCTTGAGCTCTTAATGCCAGTTTGGAATCACAATTTCAGTTCAAGGCTTGAGGTCACAATTGCAGTCTGAGCTCACAATGCCAGTTAGGAATCACAATTGCAGTTCAAGGCTTGAGGTCACAATTGCAGTCTGAGCTCACAATGGCAGTTTGGAATCACAATTGCAGTTCAAGGCTTGAGGTCACAATTGCAGTCTGAGCTCACAATGCCAGTTAGGAATCACAATTGCAGTTCAAGGCTTGAGGTCACAATTGCAGTCTGAGCTCACAATGCCAGTTAGGAATCACAATTGCAGTTCAAGGCTTGAGGTCACAATGCCAGTTAGGAATTACAATTTCAGTTCAAGGCTTGAGCTCACAATGCCAGTTTGGAATCACAATTGCAGTTCAAGGCTTGAGGTCACAATGCCAGTTAGGAATCACAATTTCAGTTCAAGGCTTGAGGTCACAAATGCAGTCTGAGCTCACAATGCCAGTTAGGAATCACAATTGCAGTTCAAGGCTTGAGGTCACAATTGCAGTCTGAGCTCACAATGGCAGTTTGGAATCACAATTGCAGTTCAAGGCTTGAGGTCACAATTGCAGTCTGAGCTCACAATGCCAGTTAGGAATCACAATTGCAGTTCAAGGCTTGAGGTCACAATTGCAGTCTGAGCTCACAATGGCAGTTTGGAATCACAATTGCAGTTCAAGGCTTGAGGTCACAATTGCAGTCTGAGCTCACAATGGCAGTTTGGAATCACAATTGCAGTTCAAGGCTTGAGGTCACAATGCCAGTGAGGAATCACAATTGCAGTTCAAGGCTTGATGTCACAATGCCAGTTAGGAATCACAATTGCAGTTCAAGGCTTGAGGTCACAATTCCAGTGAGGAATCATAATTGCAGTTCAAGGCTTGAGGTCACAATGCCAGTTAGGAATCACAATTGCAGTTCAAGGCTTGAGGTCACAATTCCAGTGAGGAATCATAATTGCAGTTCAAGGCTTGAGGTCACAATGCCAGTTAGGAATCACAATTGCAGTTCAAGGCTTGAGGTCACAATTCCAGTGAGGAATCACAATTGCAGTTCAAGGCTTGAGGTCACAATGCCAGTTTGGAATCACAATTGCAGTTCAAGGCTTGAGGTCACAATTCCAGTGAGGAATCACAATTGCAGTTCAAGGCTTGAGGTCACAATGCCAGATAGGAATCACAATTGCAGTTCAAGGCTTGAGGTCACAATGCCAGTTAGGAATCACAATTGCAGTTCAAGTCTTGAGGTCACAATGCCAGTTTGGAATCACAATTTCAGTTCAAGGCTTGATGTCACAATGCCAGTTAGGAATCACAATTGCAGTTCAAGGCTTGAGGTCACAATTGCAGTCTGAGCTCACAATGCCAGTTAGGAATCACAATTGCAGTTCAAGGCTTGAGGTCCCAATTGCAGTCTGAGCTCACAATGCCAGTTAGGAATCACAATTGCAGTTCAAGGCTTGAGGTCACAAATGCAGTCTGAGCTCACAATGGCAGTTTGGAATCACAATTGCAGTTCAAGGCTTGAGGTCACAATGCCAGTTAGGAATAACAATTGCATTTCAAGGCTTGAGGTCACAATTGCAGTCTGAGCTCACAATGCCAGTTAGGAATCACAATTGCAGTTCAAGGCTTGAGGTCACTATTCCAGTTAGGAATCAGAATTGCAGTTCAAGGCTTGAGGTCACAATGCCAGTTTGGAATCACAATTGCAGTTCAAGGCTTGAGGTCACAATGCCAGTTAGGAATTACAATTTCAGTTCAAGGCTTGAGCTCACAATGCCAGTTAGGAATCACAATTGCAGTTCAAGGCTTGAGGTCCCAATTGCAGTCTGAGCTCACAATGCCAGTTAGGAATCACAATTGCAGTTCAAGGTTTGAGGTCCCAATTGCAGTCTGAGCTCACAATGCCAGTTAGGAATCACAATTGCAGTTCAAGGCTTGAGGTCACAATGCCAGTTTGGAATCACAATTGCAGTTCAAGGCTTGAGGTCAAAATTCCAGTGAGGAATCACAATTGCAGTTCAAGGCTTGATGTCACAATTCTAGTTAGGAATCACAATTGCAGTTCAAGGCTTGAGGTCACAATTGCAGTCTGAGCTCACAATGCCAGTTAGGAATCACAATTGCAGTTCAAGGCTTGAGGTCACAATTGCAGTCTGAGCTCACAATGCCAGTTTGGAATCACAATTGCAGTTCAAGGCTTGAGGTCACAATTGCAGTCTGAGCTCACAATGCCAGTTAGGAATCACAATTGCAGTTGAAGGCTTGATGTCACAATGCCAGTTAGGAATCACAATTGCAGTTCAAGGCTTGAGGTCATAATTGCAGTCTGAGCTCACAATGCCAGTTAGGAATCACAATTGCAGTTGAAGGCTTGATGTCACAATGCCAATTAGGAATCACAATTGCAGTTCAAGGCTTGAGGTCATAATTGAAGTCTGAGCTCACAATGCCAGTTAGGAATCACAATTGCAGTTGAAGGCTTGATGTCACAACGCCAGTTAGTTATCATAATTGCATTTCAAGGCTTGAGGTCATAATGCCAGTTAGGAATCACAATTGCAGTTCAAGGCTTGAGGTCATAATTGCAGTCTGAGCTCACAATGCCAGTTAGGAATCACAATTGCAGTTCAAGGCTTGAGGTCACAATTCCAGTGAGGAATCACAATTGCAGTTCAAGGCTTGAGGTCACAATGCCAGTTTGGAATCACAATTGCAGTTCAAGGCTTGAGGTCACAATTCCAGTGAGGAATCACAATTGCAGTTCAAGGCTTGAGGTCACAATGCCAGATAGGAATCACAATTGCAGTTCAAGGCTTGAGGTCACAATGCCAGTTAGGAATCACAATTGCAGTTCAAGTCTTGAGGTCACAATGCCAGTTTGGAATCACAATTTCAGTTCAAGGCTTGATGTCACAATGCCAGTTAGGAATCACAATTGCAGTTCAAGGCTTGAGGTCACAATTGCAGTCTGAGCTCACAATGCCAGTTAGGAATCACAATTGCAGTTCAAGGCTTGAGGTCCCAATTGCAGTCTGAGCTCACAATGCCAGTTAGGAATCACAATTGCAGTTCAAGGCTTGAGGTCACAAATGCAGTCTGAGCTCACAATGGCAGTTTGGAATCACAATTGCAGTTCAAGGCTTGAGGTCACAATGCCAGTTAGGAATAACAATTGCATTTCAAGGCTTGAGGTCACAATTGCAGTCTGAGCTCACAATGCCAGTTAGGAATCACAATTGCAGTTCAAGGCTTGAGGTCACTATTCCAGTTAGGAATCAGAATTGCAGTTCAAGGCTTGAGGTCACAATGCCAGTTTGGAATCACAATTGCAGTTCAAGGCTTGAGGTCACAATGCCAGTTAGGAATTACAATTTCAGTTCAAGGCTTGAGCTCACAATGCCAGTTAGGAATCACAATTGCAGTTCAAGGCTTGAGGTCCCAATTGCAGTCTGAGCTCACAATGCCAGTTAGGAATCACAATTGCAGTTCAAGGTTTGAGGTCCCAATTGCAGTCTGAGCTCACAATGCCAGTTAGGAATCACAATTGCAGTTCAAGGCTTGAGGTCACAATGCCAGTTTGGAATCACAATTGCAGTTCAAGGCTTGAGGTCAAAATTCCAGTGAGGAATCACAATTGCAGTTCAAGGCTTGATGTCACAATTCTAGTTAGGAATCACAATTGCAGTTCAAGGCTTGAGGTCACAATTGCAGTCTGAGCTCACAATGCCAGTTAGGAATCACAATTGCAGTTCAAGGCTTGAGGTCACAATTGCAGTCTGAGCTCACAATGCCAGTTTGGAATCACAATTGCAGTTCAAGGCTTGAGGTCACAATTGCAGTCTGAGCTCACAATGCCAGTTAGGAATCACAATTGCAGTTGAAGGCTTGATGTCACAACGCCAGTTAGTTATCATAATTGCATTTCAAGGCTTGAGGTCATAATGCCAGTTAGGAATCACAATTGCAGTTCCAGGCTTGAGGTCATAATTGCAGTCTGAGCTCACAATGCCAGTTAGGAATCACAATTGCAGTTCAAGGCTTGAGGTCCCAATTGCAGTCTGAGCTCACAATGCCAGTTAGGAATCACAATTGCAGTTCAAGGCTTGAGGTCACAATGCCAGTTTGGAATCATAATTGCAGTTCAAGGCTTGAGGTCACAATTCCAGTGAGGAATCACAATTGCAGTTCAAGGCTTGAGGTCACAATGCCAGTGATCAATCACAAATGCAGTTCAAGGCTTGATGTCACAATGCCAGTTAGGAATCACAATTTCAGTTCAAGGCTTGAGTTCACAAATGCAGTCTGAGCTCACAATGCCAGTTAGGAATCACAATTGCAGTTCAAGGCTTGAGGTCACAATTGCAGTCTGAGCTCACAATGGCAGTTTGGAATCACAATTGCAGTTCAAGGCTTGAGGTCACAATTGCAGTCTGAGCTCACAATGCCAGTTAGGAATCACAATTGCAGTTCAAGGCTTGAGGTCACAATTGCAGTCTGAGCTCACAATGCCAGTTTGGAATCACAATTGCAATTCAATGCTTGAGCTCACAGTTCCAGTTAGGAATCACAATTGCAGTTCAAGGCTTGAGGTCACAATTGCAGTCTGAGCTCACAATGCCAGTTAGGAATCACAATTGCAGTTCAAGGCTTGAGGTCACAATGTCAGTTAGGAATCACAATTGCAGTTCAAGGCTTGAGGTCACAATTGCAGTCTGAGCTCACAATGCCAGTTAGGAATCACAATTGCATTTCAAGGCTTGAGGTCACAATTGCAGTCTGAGCTCACAATGCCAGTTAGGAATCACAATTGCAGTTCAAGGCTTGAGGTCACAATGCCAGTTAGGAATCACAATTGCAGTTCAAGGCTTTAGGTCACAATTCCAGTTAGGAATCACAATTGCAGTTCAAGGCTTGATGTCACAATGCCAGTTAGGAATCACAATTGCAGTTCAAGGCTTGAGGTCACAATGCCAGTTAGGAATCACAATTGCAGTTCAAGGCTTGAGGTCACAATGCCAGTTTGAAATCACAATTGCACTTCAAGGTTCGATGTCACAATGCCAGTTAGGGATCACAATTGCAGTTCAAGGCTTTAGGTCACAATTGCAGTCTGAGCTCACAATGCCAGTTAGGAATCACAATTGCAGTTCAAGGCTTGAGGTCACAATTGCAGTCTGAGCTCACAATGCCAGTTAGGAATCACAATTGCAGTTCAAGCCTTGAGGTCACAATTGCAGTCTGAGCTCACAATGCCAGTTTGGAATCACAATTGCAGTTCAAGGCTTGAGGTCACAATTGCAGTCTGAGCTCACAATGCCAGTTAGGAATCACAATTGCAGTTCAAGGCTTGAGGTCACAATGCCAGTTAGGAATCACAATTGCAGTTCAAGGCTTGAGGTCACAATGCCAGTTAGGAATCAAAATTGCAGTTCAAGGCTTGAGGTCACAATGCCAGTTTGGAATCACAATTGCAGTTCAAGGCTTGAGGTCACAATTGCAGTCTGAGCTCACAATGCCAGTTTGGAATCACAATTGCAGTTCAAGACTAGAGGTCACAAATGCAGTCTGAGCTCACAATGGCAGTTTGGAATCACAATTGCAGTTCAAGGCTTGATGTCACAATGCCAGTTAGGAATCACAATTGCAGTTCAAGGCTTGAGGTCACAATTCCAGTGAGGAATCACAATTGCAGTTCAAGGCTTGAGGTCACAATGCCAGTTAGGAATCACAATTGCAGTTCAAGGCTTGAGGTCACAATTCCAGTGAGGAATCACAATTGCAGTTCAAGGCTTGAGGTCACAATGCCAGATAGGAATCACAATTGCAGTTCAAGGCTTGAGGTCACAATGCCAGTTAGGAATCACAATTGCAGTTCAAGGCTTGAGGTCACAATGCCAGTTTGGAATCACAATTTCAGTTCAAGGCTTGATGTCACAATGCCAGTGATCAATCACAATTGCAGTTCAAGGCTTGAGGCCACAATGCCAGTTAGGAATCACAATTGCAGTTCAAGGCTTGAGGTCACAATTGCAGTCTGAGCTCACAATGCCAGTTAGGAATCACAATTGCAGTTCAAGGCTTGAGGTCACAAATGCAGTCTGAGCTCACAATGCCAGTTAGGAATCACAATTGCAGTTCAAGGCTTGAGGTCACAATTGCAGTCTGAGCTCACAATGGCAGTTTGGAATCACAATTGCAGTTCAAGGCTTGAGGTCACAATTGCAGTCTGAGCTCACAATGGCAGTTTGGAATCACAATTGCAGTTCAAGGCTTGAGGTCACAATTGCAGTCTGAGCTCACAATGGCAGTTTGGAATCACAATTGCAGTTCAAGGCTTGAGGTCACAATTGCAGTCTGAGCTCACAATGGCAGTTTGGAATCACAATTGCAGTTCAAGGCTTGAGGTCACAATTGCAGTCTGAGCTCACAATGGCAGTTTGGAATCACAATTGCAGTTCAAGGCTTGAGGTCACAATTGCAGTCTGAGCTCACAATGCCAGTTAGGAATCACAATTGCAGTTCAAGGCTTGAGGTCACAATGCCAGTTAGGAATTACAATTTCAGTTCAAGGCTTGAGCTCACAATGCCAGTTTGGAATCACAATTGCAGTTCAAGGCTTGAGGTCACAATGCCAGTGAGGAATCACAATTGCAGTTCAAGGCTTGATGTCACAATGCCAGTTTGGAATCACAATTGCACTTCAAGGCTTGAGGTCACAATGCCAGTTAGGAATCACAATTGCAGTTCAGGGCTAGAGTTCACAATTGCAGTCTGAGCTCACAATGCCAGTTAGGAATCACAATTGCAGTTCAAGGCTTGAGGTCACAATTGCAGTCTGAGCTCACAATGCCAGTTAGGAATCACAATTGCAGTTCAAGGCTTGATGTCACAATGCCAGTTAGGAATCACAATTGCAGTTCAAGGCTTGAATGCACAATGCCAGTGAGGAATCACAATTGCAGTTCAAGGCTTGAGGTCACAATGCCAGTTAGGAATCACAATTGCAGTTCAAGGCTTGAGGTCACAATGCCAGTTTGGAATCACAATTGCAGTTCAAGGCTAGATGTCACAAATGCAGTCTGAACTCACAATGGCAGTTTGGAATCACAATTGCAGTTCAAGGCTTGATGTCACAATGCCAGTTAGGAATCACAATTGCAGTTCAAGGCTTGAGGTCACAATTCCAGTGAGGAATCACAATTGCAGTTCAAGGCTTGAGGTCACAATGCCAGTTAGGAATCACAATTGCAGTTCAAGGCTTGAGGTCACAATTCCAGTGAGGAATCACAATTGCAGTTCAAGGCTTGAGGTCACAATGCCAGATAGGAATCACAATTGCAGTTCAAGGCTTGAGGTCACAATGCCAGTTAGGAATCACAATTGCAGTTCAAGGCTTGAGGTCACAATGACAGTTTGGAATCACAATTTCAGTTCAAGGCTTGAGGTGACAATGCCAGTTAGGAATCACAATTGCAGTTCAAGGCTTGAGCTCACAATGCCAGTTAGGAATCACAATTGCAGTTCAAGGCTTGAGGTCACAATTGCAGTCTGAGCTCACAATGCCAGTTAGGAATCACAATTGCAGTTCAAGGCTTGAGGTCACAATTCCAGTTAGGAATCAGAATTGCAGTTCAAGGCTTGAGGTCACAATGCCAGTTTGGAATCACAATTGCAGTTCAAGGCTTGAGGTCACAATGCCAGTTAGGAATTACAATTTTAGTTCAAGGCTGGAGCTCACAATGCCAGTTAGGAATCACAATTGCAGTTCAAGGCTTGAGGTCACAATTGCAGTCTGAACTCACAATGCAAGTTAGGAATCACAATTGCAGTTCAAGGCTTGAGCTCACAATGCCAGTTAGGAATCACAATTGCAGTTCAAGGCTTGAGGTCACAATGCCAGTGAGGAATCACAATTGCAGTTCAAGGCTTGATGTCACAATGCCAGTTAGGAATCACAATTTCAGTTCAATGCTTGAGCTCACAATGCCAGTTAGGAATCAGAATTGCAGTTCAAGTCTTGAGCTCACAGTGCCAGTTTGGAATCACAATTGCAGTTCAAGGCTTGAGGTCACAATGCCAGATAGGAATCACAATTTCAGTTCAAGGCTTGAGGTCACAATGCCAGTTAGGAATCACAATTGCAGTTCAGGGCTCGAGTTCACAATTGCAGTCTGAGCTCACAATGCCAGTTAGGAATCACAATTGCAGTTCAAGGCTTGATGTCACAATGCCAGTTAGTTATCACAATTGCAGTTCAAGGCTTGAGGTCACAATTGCAGTCTGAGCTCACAATGCCAGTTAGGAATCACAATTGCAGTTCAAGGCTTGAGGTCACAATTGCAGTCTGAGCTCACAATGCCAGTTTGGAATCACAATTGCAATTCAATGCTTGAGCTCACAGTTCCAGTTAGGAATCACAATTGCAGTTCAAGGCTTGAGGTCACAATTGCAGTCTGAGCTCACAATGCCAGTTAGGAATCACAATTGCAGTTCAAGGCTTGAGGTCACAATGTCAGTTAGGAATCACAATTGCAGTTCAAGGCTTGAGGTCACAATTGTAGTCTGAGCTCACAATGCCAGTTAGGAATCACAATTGCATTTCAAGGCTTGAGGTCATAATTGCAGTCTGAGCTCACAATGCCAGTTAGGAATCACAATTGCAGTTCAAGGCTTGAGGTCACAATGCCAGTTAGGAATCACAATTGCAGTTCAAGGCTTTAGGTCACAATTCCAGTTAGGAATCACAATTGCAGTTCAAGGCTTGATGTCACAATGCCAGTTAGGAATCACAATTGCAGTTCAAGGCTTGAGGTCACAATGCCAGTTAGGAATCACAATTGCAGTTCAAGGCTTGAGGTCACAATGCCAGTTTGGAATCACAATTGCAGTTCAAGGCTCGATGTCACAATGCCAGTTAGGGATCACAATTGCAGTTCAAGGCTTTAGGTCATAATTCCAGTTAGGAATCACAATTGCAGTTCAAGGCTTGATGTCACAATGCCAGTTAGGAATCACAATTGCAGTTCAAGGCTTGAGGTCACAATGCCAGTTTGGAGTCACAATTGCATTTCAAGGCTTGAGCTCGTAATGCCAGTTTGGAATCACAATTTCAGTTCAAGGCTTGAGGTCACAATTGCAGTCTGAGCTCACAATGCCAGTTAGGAATCACAATTGCAGTTCAAGGCTTGAGGTCACAATTGCAGTCTGAGCTCACAATGGCAGTTTGGAATCACAATTGCAGTTCAAGGCTTGAGGTCACAATTGCAGTCTGAGCTCACAATGCCAGTTAGGAATCACAATTGCAGTTCAAGGCTTGAGGTCACAATGCCAGTTAGGAATTACAATTTCAGTTCAAGGCTTGAGCTCACAATGCCAGTTTGGAATCACAATTGCAGTTCAAGGCTTGAGGTCACAATGCCAGTTAGGAATCACAATTGCAGTTCAAGGCTTGAGGTCACAAATGCAGTCTGAGCTCACAATGCCAGTTAGGAATCACAATTGCAGTTCAAGGCTTGAGGTCACAATTGCAGTCTGAGCTCACAATGGCAGTTTGGAATCACAATTGCAGTTCAAGTCTTGAGGTCACAATTGCAGTCTGAGCTCACAATGCCAGTTAGGAATCACAATTGCAGTTCAAGGCTTGAGGTCACAATTGCAGTCTGAGCTCACAATGGCAGTTTGGAATCACAATTGCAGTTCAAGGCTTGAGGTCACAATTGCAGTCTGAGCTCACAATGCCAGTTAGGAATCACAATTGCAGTTCAAGGCTTGAGGTCACAATGCCAGTTAGGAATTACAATTTCAGTTCAAGGCTTGAGCTCACAATGCCAGTTTGGAATCACAATTGCAGTTCAAGGCTTGAGGTCACAATTCCAGTGAGGAATCACAATTGCAGTTCAAGGCTTGATGTCACAATGCCAGTTTGGAATCACAATTGCACTTCAAGGCTTGAGGTCACAATGCCAGTTAGGAATCACAATTGCAGTTCAGGGCTAGAGTTCACAATTGCAGTCTGAGCTCACAATGCCAGTTAGGAATCACAATTGCAGTTCAAGGCTTGAGGTCACAATTGCAGTCTGAGCTCACAATGCCAGTGAGGAATCACAATTGCAGTTCAAGGCTTGATGTCACAATGCCAGTTAGGAATCACAATTTCAGTTCAATGCTTGAGCTCACAATGCCAGTTAGGAATCAGAATTGCAGTTCAAGTCTTGAGCTCACAGTGCCAGTTTGGAATCACAATTGCAGTTCAAGGCTTGAGGTCACAATGCCAGATAGGAATCACAATTGCAGTTCAAGGCTTGAGGTCACAATGCCAGTTAGGAATCACAATTGCAGTTCAGGGCTCGAGTTCACAATTGCAGTCTGAGCTCACAATGCCAGTTAGGAATCACAATTGCAGTTCAAGGCTTGATGTCACAATGCCAGTTAGTTATCACAATTGCAGTTCAAGGCCTGAGGTCACAATTGCAGTCTGAGCTCACAATGCCAGTTTGGAATCACAATTGCAATTCAATGCTTGAGCTCACAGTTCCAGTTAGGAATCACAATTGCAGTTCAAGGCTTGAGGTCACAATTGCAGTCTGAGCTCACAATGCCAGTTAGGAATCACAATTGCAGTTCAAGGCTTGAGGTCACAATGTCAGTTAGGAATCACAATTGCAGTTCAAGGCTTGAGGTCACAATTGCAGTCTGAGCTTACAATGCCAGTTAGGAATCACAATTGCATTTCAAGGCTTGAGGTCATAATTGCAGTCTGAGCTCACAATGCCAGTTAGGAATCACAATTGCAGTTCAAGGCTTGATGTCACAATGCCAGTTAGGAATCACAATTGCAGTTCAAGGCTTTAGGTCACAATTCCAGTTAGGAATCACAATTGCAGTTCAAGGCTTGATGTCACAATGCCAGTTAGGAATCACAATTGCAGTTCAAGGCTTGAGGTCACAATGCCAGTTAGGAATCACAATTGCAGTTCAAGGCTTGAGGTCACAATGCCAGTTTGGAATCACAATTGCAGTTCAAGGCTCGATGTCACAATGCCAGTTAGGGATCACAATTGCAGTTCAAGGCTTTAGGTCACAATTCCAGTTAGGAATCACAATTGCAGTTCAAGGCTTGATGTCACAATGCCAGTTAGGAATCACAATTGCAGTTCAAGGCTTGAGGTCACAATGCCAGTTTGGAGTCACAATTGCATTTCAAGGCTTGAGCTCTTAATGCCAGTTTGGAATCACAATTTCAGTTCAAGGCTTGAGGTCACAATTGCAGTCTGAGCTCACAATGCCAGTTAGGAATCACAATTGCAGTTCAAGGCTTGAGGTCACAATTGCAGTCTGAGCTCACAATGGCAGTTTGGAATCACAATTGCAGTTCAAGGCTTGAGGTCACAATTGCAGTCTGAGCTCACAATGCCAGTTAGGAATCACAATTGCAGTTCAAGGCTTGAGGTCACAATTGCAGTCTGAGCTCACAATGCCAGTTAGGAATCACAATTGCAGTTCAAGGCTTGAGGTCACAATGCCAGTTAGGAATTACAATTTCAGTTCAAGGCTTGAGCTCACAATGCCAGTTTGGAATCACAATTGCAGTTCAAGGCTTGAGGTCACAATGCCAGTTAGGAATCACAATTTCAGTTCAAGGCTTGAGGTCACAAATGCAGTCTGAGCTCACAATGCCAGTTAGGAATCACAATTGCAGTTCAAGGCTTGAGGTCACAATTGCAGTCTGAGCTCACAATGGCAGTTTGGAATCACAATTGCAGTTCAAGGCTTGAGGTCACAATTGCAGTCTGAGCTCACAATGCCAGTTAGGAATCACAATTGCAGTTCAAGGCTTGAGGTCACAATTGCAGTCTGAGCTCACAATGGCAGTTTGGAATCACAATTGCAGTTCAAGGCTTGAGGTCACAATTGCAGTCTGAGCTCACAATGGCAGTTTGGAATCACAATTGCAGTTCAAGGCTTGAGGTCACAATTGCAGTCTGAGCTCACAATGCCAGTTAGGAATCACAATTGCAGTTCAAGGCTTGAGGTCACAATGCCAGTTAGGAATTACAATTTCAGTTCAAGGCTTGAGCTCACAATGCCAATTTGGAATCACAATTGCAGTTCAAGGCTTGAGGTCACAATGCCAGTGAGGAATCACAATTGCAGTTCAAGGCTTGATGTCACAATGCCAGTTTGGAATCACAATTGCACTTCAAGGCTTGAGGTCACAATGCCAGTTAGGAATCACAATTGAAGTTCAGGGCTAGAGTTCACAATTGCAGTCTGAGCTCACAATGCCAGTTAGGAATCACAATTGCAGTTCAAGGCTTGAGGTCACAATTGCAGTCTGAGCTCACAATGCCAGTTAGGAATCACAATTGCAGTTCAAGGCTTGATGTCACAATGCCAGTGAGGAATCACAATTGCAGTTCAAGGCTTGAGGTCACAATGCCAGTTAGGAATCAAAATTGCAGTTCAAGGCTTGAGGTCACAATGCCAGTTTGGAATCACAATTGCAGTTCAAGGCTTGAGGTCACAATTGCAGTCTGAGCTCACAATGCCAGTTTGGAATCACAATTGCAGTTCAAGGCTTGATGTCACAATGCCAGTTAGGAATCACAATTGCAGTTCAAGGCTTGAGGTCACAATTCCAGTTAGGAATCACAATTGCAGTTCAAGGCTTGAGGTCACAATTCTAGTTAGGAATCACAATTGCAGTTCAAGGCTTGAGGTCACAATTCCAGTGAGGAATCACAATTGCAGTTCAAGGCTTGAGGTCACAATGCCAGATAGGAATCACAATTGCAGTTCAAGGCTTGAGGTCACAATGCCAGATAGGAATCACAATTGCAGTTCAAGGCTTGAGGTCACAATGCCAGTTAGGAATCACAATTGCAGTTCAAGGCTTGAGGTCACAATGCCAGTTTGGAATCACAATTTCAGTTCAAGGCTTGATGTCACAATGCCAGTTAGGAATCACAATTGCAGTTCAAGGCTTGAGCTCACAATGCCAGTTAGGAATGACAATTTCAGTTCAAGGCTTGAGGTCACAATGCCAGTGATCAATCACAATTGCAGTTCAAGGCTTGAGGTCACAATGCCAGTTAGGAATCACAATTGCAGTTCAAGGCTTGAGGTCACAATTGCAGTCTGAGCTCACAATGCCAGTTAGGAATCACAATTGCAGTTCAAGGCTTGAGGTCACAATTGCAGTCTGAGCTCACAATGGCAGTTTGGAATCACAATTGCAGTTCAAGGCTTGAGGTCACAATTGCAGTCTGAGCTCACAATGCCAGTTAGGAATCACAATTGCAGTTCAAGGCTTGAGGTCACAATTGCAGTCTGAGCTCACAATGGCAGTTTGGAATCACAATTGCAGTTCAAGGCTTGAGGTCACAATTGCAGTCTGAGCTCACAATGGCAGTTTGGAATCACAATTGCAGTTCAAGGCTTGAGGTCACAATTGCAGTCTGAGCTCACAATGCCAGTTAGGAATCACAATTGCAGTTCAAGGCTTGAGGTCACAATGCCAGTTAGGAATTACAATTTCAGTTCAAGGCTTGAGCTCACAATGCCAGTTTGGAATCACAATTGCAGTTCAAGGCTTGAGGTCACAATGCCAGTTAGGAATCACAATTGCAGTTCAAGGCTTGAGGTCACAATGCCAGTTAGTTATCACAATTGCAGTTCAAGGCCTGAGGTCACAATTGCAGTCTGAGCTCACAATGCCAGTTTGGAATCACAATTGCAATTCAATGCTTGAGCTCACAGTTCCAGTTAGGAATCACAATTGCAGTTCAAGGCTTGAGGTCACAATTGCAGTCTGAGCTCACAATGCCAGTTAGGAATCACAATTGCAGTTCAAGGCTTGAGGTCACAATGTCAGTTAGGAATCACAATTGCAGTTCAAGGCTTGAGGTCACAATTGCAGTCTGAGCTTACAATGCCAGTTAGGAATCACAATTGCATTTCAAGGCTTGAGGTCATAATTGCAGTCTGAGCTCACAATGCCAGTTAGGAATCACAATTGCAGTTCAAGGCTTGATGTCACAATGCCAGTTAGTTATCACAATTGCAGTTCAAGGCCTGAGGTCACAATTGCAGTCTGAGCTCACAATGCCAGTTTGGAATCACAATTGCAATTCAATGCTTGAGCTCACAGTTCCAGTTAGGAATCACAATTGCAGTTCAAGGCTTGAGGTCACAATTGCAGTCTGAGCTCACAATGCCAGTTAGGAATCACAATTGCAGTTCAAGGCTTGAGGTCACAATGTCAGTTAGGAATCACAATTGCAGTTCAAGGCTTGAGGTCACAATTGCAGTCTGAGCTTACAATGCCAGTTAGGAATCACAATTGCATTTCAAGGCTTGAGGTCATAATTGCAGTCTGAGCTCACAATGCCAGTTAGGAATCACAATTGCAGTTCAAGGCTTGATGTCACAATGCCAGTTAGGAATCACAATTGCAGTTCAAGGCTTTAGGTCACAATTCCAGTTAGGAATCACAATTGCAGTTCAAGGCTTGATGTCACAATGCCAGTTAGGAATCACAATTGCAGTTCAAGGCTTGAGGTCACAATGCCAGTTAGGAATCACAATTGCAGTTCAAGGCTTGAGGTCACAATGCCAGTTTGGAATCACAATTGCAGTTCAAGGCTCGATGTCACAATGCCAGTTAGGGATCACAATTGCAGTTCAAGGCTTTAGGTCACAATTCCAGTTAGGAATCACAATTGCAGTTCAAGGCTTGATGTCACAATGCCAGTTAGGAATCACAATTGCAGTTCAAGGCTTGAGGTCACAATGCCAGTTTGGAGTCACAATTGCATTTCAAGGCTTGAGCTCTTAATGCCAGTTTGGAATCACAATTTCAGTTCAAGGCTTGAGGTCACAATTGCAGTCTGAGCTCACAATGCCAGTTAGGAATCACAATTGCAGTTCAAGGCTTGAGGTCACAATTGCAGTCTGAGCTCACAATGGCAGTTTGGAATCACAATTGCAGTTCAAGGCTTGAGGTCACAATTGCAGTCTGAGCTCACAATGCCAGTTAGGAATCACAATTGCAGTTCAAGGCTTGAGGTCACAATTGCAGTCTGAGCTCACAATGCCAGTTAGGAATCACAATTGCAGTTCAAGGCTTGAGGTCACAATGCCAGTTAGGAATTACAATTTCAGTTCAAGGCTTGAGCTCACAATGCCAGTTTGGAATCACAATTGCAGTTCAAGGCTTGAGGTCACAATGCCAGTTAGGAATCACAATTTCAGTTCAAGGCTTGAGGTCACAAATGCAGTCTGAGCTCACAATGCCAGTTAGGAATCACAATTGCAGTTCAAGGCTTGAGGTCACAATTGCAGTCTGAGCTCACAATGGCAGTTTGGAATCACAATTGCAGTTCAAGGCTTGAGGTCACAATTGCAGTCTGAGCTCACAATGCCAGTTAGGAATCACAATTGCAGTTCAAGGCTTGAGGTCACAATTGCAGTCTGAGCTCACAATGGCAGTTTGGAATCACAATTGCAGTTCAAGGCTTGAGGTCACAATTGCAGTCTGAGCTCACAATGGCAGTTTGGAATCACAATTGCAGTTCAAGGCTTGAGGTCACAATTGCAGTCTGAGCTCACAATGCCAGTTAGGAATCACAATTGCAGTTCAAGGCTTGAGGTCACAATGCCAGTTAGGAATTACAATTTCAGTTCAAGGCTTGAGCTCACAATGCCAATTTGGAATCACAATTGCAGTTCAAGGCTTGAGGTCACAATGCCAGTGAGGAATCACAATTGCAGTTCAAGGCTTGATGTCACAATGCCAGTTTGGAATCACAATTGCACTTCAAGGCTTGAGGTCACAATGCCAGTTAGGAATCACAATTGAAGTTCAGGGCTAGAGTTCACAATTGCAGTCTGAGCTCACAATGCCAGTTAGGAATCACAATTGCAGTTCAAGGCTTGAGGTCACAATTGCAGTCTGAGCTCACAATGCCAGTTAGGAATCACAATTGCAGTTCAAGGCTTGATGTCACAATGCCAGTGAGGAATCACAATTGCAGTTCAAGGCTTGAGGTCACAATGCCAGTTAGGAATCAAAATTGCAGTTCAAGGCTTGAGGTCACAATGCCAGTTTGGAATCACAATTGCAGTTCAAGGCTTGAGGTCACAATTGCAGTCTGAGCTCACAATGCCAGTTTGGAATCACAATTGCAGTTCAAGGCTTGATGTCACAATGCCAGTTAGGAATCACAATTGCAGTTCAAGGCTTGAGGTCACAATTCCAGTTAGGAATCACAATTGCAGTTCAAGGCTTGAGGTCACAATTCTAGTTAGGAATCACAATTGCAGTTCAAGGCTTGAGGTCACAATTCCAGTGAGGAATCACAATTGCAGTTCAAGGCTTGAGGTCACAATGCCAGATAGGAATCACAATTGCAGTTCAAGGCTTGAGGTCACAATGCCAGATAGGAATCACAATTGCAGTTCAAGGCTTGAGGTCACAATGCCAGTTAGGAATCACAATTGCAGTTCAAGGCTTGAGGTCACAATGCCAGTTTGGAATCACAATTTCAGTTCAAGGCTTGATGTCACAATGCCAGTTAGGAATCACAATTGCAGTTCAAGGCTTGAGCTCACAATGCCAGTTAGGAATGACAATTTCAGTTCAAGGCTTGAGGTCACAATGCCAGTGATCAATCACAATTGCAGTTCAAGGCTTGAGGTCACAATGCCAGTTAGGAATCACAATTGCAGTTCAAGGCTTGAGGTCACAATTGCAGTCTGAGCTCACAATGCCAGTTAGGAATCACAATTGCAGTTCAAGGCTTGAGGTCACAATTGCAGTCTGAGCTCACAATGGCAGTTTGGAATCACAATTGCAGTTCAAGGCTTGAGGTCACAATTGCAGTCTGAGCTCACAATGCCAGTTAGGAATCACAATTGCAGTTCAAGGCTTGAGGTCACAATTGCAGTCTGAGCTCACAATGGCAGTTTGGAATCACAATTGCAGTTCAAGGCTTGAGGTCACAATTGCAGTCTGAGCTCACAATGGCAGTTTGGAATCACAATTGCAGTTCAAGGCTTGAGGTCACAATTGCAGTCTGAGCTCACAATGCCAGTTAGGAATCACAATTGCAGTTCAAGGCTTGAGGTCACAATGCCAGTTAGGAATTACAATTTCAGTTCAAGGCTTGAGCTCACAATGCCAGTTTGGAATCACAATTGCAGTTCAAGGCTTGAGGTCACAATGCCAGTTAGGAATCACAATTGCAGTTCAAGGCTTGAGGTCACAATTGCAGTCTGAGCTCACAATGCCAGTTAGGAATCACAATTGCAGTTCAAGGCTTGAGGTCACAATGCCAGTTAGGAATTACATTTTCAGTTCAAGGCTTGAGCTCACAATGCCAGTTTGGAATCACAATTGCAGTTCAAGGCTTGAGCTCACAATGCCAGTGAGGAATCACAATTGCAGTTCAAGGCTTGATGTCACAATGCCAGTTAGGAATCACAATTGCACTTCAAGGCTTGAGGTCACAATGCCAGTTAGGAATCACAATTGCAGTTCAGGGCTAGAGTTCACAATTGCAGTCTGAGCTCACAATGCCAGTTAGGAATCACAATTGCAGTTCAAGGCTTGAGGTCACAATTGCAGTCTGAGCTCACAATGCCGGTTAGGAATCACAATTGCAGTTCAAGGCTTGATGTCACAATGCCAGTGAGGAATCA
The DNA here is from genome assembly GCF_052056855.1 of Sturnus vulgaris. NCBI lineage: Eukaryota > Metazoa > Chordata > Aves > Passeriformes > Sturnidae > Sturnus > Sturnus vulgaris. The sequence continues at coordinate 2,335,454 of NC_142270.1, read as the reverse complement.
CAATTGCAGTTCAAGGCTTGAGGTCACAATGCCAGTTAGGAATCACAATTGCAGTTCAAGGCTTGAGGTCACAATGCCAGTTTGGAATCACAATTGCAGTTCAAGTCTTGAGGTCACAATTGCAGTCTGAGCTCACAATGCCAGTTTGGAATCACAATTGCAGTTCAAGGCTAGAGGTCACAAATGCAGTCTGAACTCACAATGGCAGTTTGGAATCACAATTGCAGTTCAAGGCTTGATGTCACAATGCCAGTTAGGAATCACAATTGCAGTTCAAGGCTTGAGGTCACAATTCCAGTGAGGAATCACAATTGCAGTTCAAGGCTTGAGGTCACAATGCCAGTTAGGAATCACAATTGCAGTTCAAGGCTTGAGGTCACAATTCCAGTGAGGAATCACAATTGCAGTTCAAGGCTTGAGGTCACAATGCCAGATAGGAATCACAATTGCAGTTCAAGGCTTGAGGTCACAATGCCAGTTAGGAATCACAATTGCAGTTCAAGGCTTGAGGTCACAATGCCAGTTTGGAATCACAATTTCAGTTCAAGGCTTGATGTCACAATGCCAGTTAGGAATCACAATTGCAGTTCAAGGCTTGAGCTCACAATGCCAGTTAGGAATCACAATTGCAGTTCAAGGCTTGAGGTCACAATTGCAGTCTGAGCTCACAATGCCAGTTAGGAATCACAATTGCAGTTCAAGGCTTGAGGTCACAATTGCAGTCTGAGCTCACAATGCCAGTTAGGAATCACAATTGCAGTTCAAGGCTTGAGGTCACAATGCCAGTTAGGAATCACAATTGCAGTTCAATGCTTGAGCTCACAATGCCAGTTAGGAATCAGAATTGCAGTTCAAGGCTTGAGCTCACAGTGCCAGTTTGGAATCACAATTGCAGTTCAAGGCTTGAGGTCACAATGCCAGATAGGAATCACAATTGCAGTTCAAGGCTTGAGGTCACAATGCCAGTTAGGAATCACAATTGCAGTTCAGGGCTCGAGTTCACAATTGCAGTCTGAGCTCACAATGCCAGTTAGGAATCACAATTGCAGTTCAAGGCTTGATGTCACAATGCCAGTTAGGAATCACAATTGCAGTTCAAGGCTTGAGGTCACAATGCCAGTTTGGAATCACAATTGCAGTTCAAGGCTTGAGGTCATAATGCCAGTTTGGAGTCACAATTGCATTTCAAGGCTTGAGCTCATAATGCCAGTTTGGAATCTCAATTGCAGTTCAAGGCTTGAGGTCACAATTGCAGTCTGAGCTCACAATGCCAGTTAGGAATCACAATTGCAGTTCAAGGCTTGAGGTCACAATTGCAGTCTGAGCTCACAATGGCAGTTTGGAATCACAATTGCAGTTCAAGGCTTGAGGTCACAATTGCAGTCTGAGCTCACAATGCCAGTTAGGAATCACAATTGCAGTTCAAGGCTTGAGGTCACAATTCCAGTTAGGAATCAGAATTGCTGTTCAAGGCTTGAGGTCACAATGCCAGTTTGGAATCACAATTGCAGTTCAAGGCTTGAGGTCACAATTGCAGTCTGAACTCACAATGCCAGTTAGGAATTACAATTTTAGTTCAAGGCTTGAGCTCACAATGCCAGTTAGGAATCACAATTGCAGTTCAAGGCTTGAGGTCACAATTGCAGTCTGAACTCACAATGCCAGTTAGGAATCACAATTGCAGTTCAAGGCTTGAGGTCACAATGCCAGTTAGGAATCACAATTTCAGTTCAAGGCTTGAGGTCACAATTGCAGTCTGAACTCACAATGCCAGTGAGGAATCACAATTGCAGTTCAAGGCTTGATGTCACAATGCCAGTTTGGAATCACAATTTCAGTTCAATGCTTGAGCTCACAATGCCAGTTAGGAATCAGAATTGCAGTTCAAGTCTTGAGCTCACAGTGCCAGTTTGGAATCACAATTGCAGTTCAAGGCTTGAGGTCACAATGCCAGATAGGAATCACAATTGCAGTTCAAGGCTTGAGGTCACAATGCCAGTTAGGAATCACAATTGCAGTTCAGGGCTCGAGTTCACAATTGCAGTCTGAGCTCACAATGCCAGTTAGGAATCACAATTGCAGTTCAAGGCTTGAGGTCACAATGCCAGTTAGGAATCACAATTGCAGTTCAAGGCTTTAGGTCACAATTCCAGTTAGGAATCACAATTGCAGTTCAAGGCTTGATGTCACAATGCCAGTTAGGAATCACAATTGCAGTTCAAGGCTTGAGGTCACAATGCCAGTTAGGAATCACAATTGCAGTTCAAGGCTTGAGGTCACAATGCCAGTTTGGAATCACAATTGCAGTTCAAGGCTCGATGTCACAATGCCAGTTAGGGATCACAATTGCAGTTCAAGGCTTTAGGTCACAATTCCAGTTAGGAATCACAATTGCAGTTCAAGGCTTGATGTCACAATGCCAGTTAGGAATCACAATTGCAGTTCAAGGCTTGAGGTCACAATGCCAGTTTGGAGTCACAATTGCATTTCAAGGCTTGAGCTCGTAATGCCAGTTTGGAATCACAATTGCAGTTCAAGGCTTGAGGTCACAATTGCAGTCTGAGCTCACAATGCCAGTTAGGAATCACAATTGCAGTTCAAGGCTTGAGGTCACAATTGCAGTCAGAGCTCACAATGGCAGTTTGGAATCACAATTGCAGTTCAAGGCTTGAGGTCACAATTGCAGTCTGAGCTCACAATGCCAGTTAGGAATCACAATTGCAGTTCAAGGCTTGAGGTCACAATGCCAGTTAGGAATTACAATTTCAGTTCAAGGCTTGAGCTCACAATGCCAGTTTGGAATCACAATTGCAGTTCAAGGCTTGAGGTCACAATGCCAGTTAGGAATCACAATTTCAGTTCAAGGCTTGAGGTCACAAATGCAGTCTGAGCTCACAATGCCAGTTAGGAATCACAATTGCAGTTCAAGGCTTGAGGTCACAATTGCAGTCTGAGCTCACAATGGCAGTTTGGAATCACAATTGCAATTCAAGGCTTGAGGTCACAATTGCAGTCTGAGCTCACAATGCCAGTTAGGAATCACAATTGCAGTTCAAGGCTTGAGGTCACAATGCCAGTTAGGAATTACAATTTCAGTTCAAGGCTTGAGCTCACAATGCCAGTTTGGAATCACAATTGCAGTTCAAGGCTTGAGGTCACAATGCCAGTTAGGAATCACAATTTCAGTTCAAGGCTTGAGGTCACAAATGCAGTCTGAGCTCACAATGCCAGTTAGGAATCACAATTGCAGTTCAAGGCTTGAGGTCACAATTGCAGTCTGAGCTCACAATGGCAGTTTGGAATCACAATTGCAGTTCAAGGCTTGAGGTCACAATTGCAGTCTGAGCTCACAATGCCAGTTAGGAATCACAATTGCAGTTCAAGGCTTGAGGTCACAATTGCAGTCTGAGCTCACAATGGCAGTTTGGAATCACAATTTCAGTTCAAGGCTTGAGGTCACAATTGCAGTCTGAGCTCACAATGGCAGTTTGGAATCACAATTGCAGTTCAAGGCTTGAGGTCACAATTGCAGTCTGAGCTCACAATGCCAGTTAGGAATCACAATTGCAGTTCAAGGCTTGAGGTCACAATGCCAGTTAGGAATTACAATTTCAGTTCAAGGCTTGAGCTCACAATGCCAGTTTGGAATCACAATTGCAGTTCAAGGCTTGAGGTCACAATGCCAGTGAGGAATCACAATTGCAGTTCAAGGCTTGATGTCACAATGCCAGTTTGGAATCACAATTGCACTTCAAGGCTTGAGGTCACAATGCCAGTTAGGAATCACAATTGCAGTTCAGGGCTAGAGTTCACAATTGCAGTCTGAGCTCACAATGCCAGTTAGGAATCACAATTGCAGTTCAAGGCTTGAGGTCACAATTGCAGTCTGAGCTCACAATGCCAGTTAGGAATCACAATTGCAGTTCAAGGCTTGATGTCACAATGCCAGTGAGGAATCACAATTGCAGTTCAAGGCTTGAGGTCACAATGCCAGTTAGGAATCAAAATTGCAGTTCAAGGCTTGAGGTCACAATGCCAGTTTGGAATCACAATTGCAGTTCAAGGCTTGAGGTCACAATTGCAGTCTGAGCTCACAATGGCAGTTTGGAATCACAATTGCAGTTCAAGACTAGAGGTCACAAATGCAGTCTGAGCTCACAATGCCAGTTAGGAATCACAATTGCAGTTCATGGCTTGAGGTCACAATGCCAGTGAGGAATCACAATTGCAGTTCAAGGCTTGATGTCACAATGCCAGTTAGGAATCACAATTGCAGTTCAATGCTTGAGCTCACAATGCCAGTTAGGAATCACAATTGCAGTTCAAGGCTTGAGGTCACAATTCCAGTGAGGAATCACAATTGCAGTTCAAGGCTTGAGGTCACAATGCCAGATAGGAATCACAATTGCAGTTCAAGGCTTGAGGTCACAATGCCAGATAGGAATCACAATTGCAGTTCAAGGCTTGAGGTCACAATGCCAGTTAGGAATCACAATTGCAGTTCAAGGCTTGAGGTCACAATGCCAGTTTGGAATCACAATTTCAGTTCAAGGCTTGATGTCACAATGCCAGTTAGGAATCACAATTGCAGTTCAAGGCTTGAGCTCACAATGCCAGTTAGGAATGACAATTTCAGTTCAAGGCTTGAGGTCACAATGCCAGTGATCAATCACAATTGCAGTTCAAGGCTTGAGGTCACAATGCCAGTTAGGAATCACAATTGCAGTTCAAGGCTTGAGGTCACAATTGCAGTCTGAGCTCACAATGCCAGTTAGGAATCACAATTGCAGTTCAAGGCTTGAGGTCACAATTGCAGTCTGAGCTCACAATGGCAGTTTGGAATCACAATTGCAGTTCAAGGCTTGAGGTCACAATTGCAGTCTGAGCTCACAATGCCAGTTAGGAATCACAATTGCAGTTCAAGGCTTGAGGTCACAATTGCAGTCTGAGCTCACAATGGCAGTTTGGAATCACAATTGCAGTTCAAGGCTTGAGGTCACAATTGCAGTCTGAGCTCACAATGGCAGTTTGGAATCACAATTGCAGTTCAAGGCTTGAGGTCACAATTGCAGTCTGAGCTCACAATGCCAGTTAGGAATCACAATTGCAGTTCAAGGCTTGAGGTCACAATGCCAGTTAGGAATTACAATTTCAGTTCAAGGCTTGAGCTCACAATGCCAGTTTGGAATCACAATTGCAGTTCAAGGCTTGAGGTCACAATGCCAGTTAGGAATCACAATTGCAGTTCAAGGCTTGAGGTCACAATTGCAGTCTGAGCTCACAATGCCAGTTAGGAATCACAATTGCAGTTCAAGGCTTGAGGTCACAATGCCAGTTAGGAATTACATTTTCAGTTCAAGGCTTGAGCTCACAATGCCAGTTTGGAATCACAATTGCAGTTCAAGGCTTGAGGTCACAATGCCAGTGAGGAATCACAATTGCAGTTCAAGGCTTGATGTCACAATGCCAGTTAGGAATCACAATTGCACTTCAAGGCTTGAGGTCACAATGCCAGTTAGGAATCACAATTGCAGTTCAGGGCTAGAGTTCACAATTGCAGTCTGAGCTCACAATGCCAGTTAGGAATCACAATTGCAGTTCAAGGCTTGAGGTCACAATTGCAGTCTGAGCTCACAATGCCGGTTAGGAATCACAATTGCAGTTCAAGGCTTGATGTCACAATGCCAGTGAGGAATCACAATTTCAGTTCAAGGCTTGAGGTCACAATGCCAGTTAGGAATCACAATTGCAGTTCAAGGCTTGAGGTCACAATGCCAGTTTAGAATCACAATTGCAGTTCAAGTCTTGAGGTCACAATTGCAGTCTGAGCTCACAATGCCAGTTTGGAATCACAATTGCAGTTCAAGGCTTGATGTCACAATGCCAGTTAGGAATCACAATTGCAGTTCAAGGCTTGAGGTCACAATTCCAGTGAGGAATCACAATTGCAGTTCAAGGCTTGAGGTCACAATGCCAGTTAGGAATCACAATTGCAGTTCAAGGCTTGAGGTCACAATTCCAGTGAGGAATCACAATTGCAGTTCAAGGCTTGAGGTCACAATGCCAGATAGGAATCACAATTGCAGTTCAAGGCTTGAGGTCACAATGCCAGTTAGGAATCACAATTGCAGTTCAAGGCTTGAGGTCACAATGCCAGTTTGGAATCACAATTTCAGTTCAAGGCTTGATGTCACAATGCCAGTTAGGAATCACAATTGCAGTTCAAGGCTTGAGCTCACAATGCCAGTTAGGAATCACAATTGCAGTTCAATGCTTGAGCTCACAATGCCAGTTAGGAATCAGAATTGCAGTTCAAGGCTTGAGCTCACAGTGCCAGTTTGGAATCACAATTGCAGTTCAAGGCTTGAGGTCACAATGCCAGATAGGAATCACAATTGCAGTTCAAGGCTTGAGGTCACAATGCCAGTTAGGAATCACAATTGCAGTTCAGGGCTCGAGTTCACAATTGCAGTCTGAGCTCACAATGCCAGTTAGGAATCACAATTGCAGTTCAAGGCTTGATGTCACAATGCCAGTTAGGAATCACAATTGCAGTTCAAGGCTTGAGGTCACAATGCCAGTTTGGAATCACAATTGCAGTTCAAGGCTTGAGGTCATAATGCCAGTTTGGAGTCACAATTGCATTTCAAGGCTTGAGCTCATAATGCCAGTTTGGAATCTCAATTGCAGTTCAAGGCTTGAGGTCACAATTGCAGTCTGAGCTCACAATGCCAGTTAGGAATCACAATTGCAGTTCAAGGCTTGAGGTCACAATTGCAGTCTGAGCTCATAATGCCAGTTTGGAATCACAATTGCAGTTCAAGGCTTGAGGTCACAATTGCAGTCTGAGCTCACAATGCCAGTTAGGAATCACAATTGCAGTTCAAGGCTTGAGGTCACAATTCCAGTTAGGAATCAGAATTGCTGTTCAAGGCTTGAGGTCACAATGCCAGTTTGGAATCACAATTGCAGTTCAAGGCTTGAGGTCACAATTGCAGTCTGAACTCACAATGCCAGTTAGGAATTACAATTTTAGTTCAAGGCTTGAGCTCACAATGCCAGTTAGGAATCACAATTGCAGTTCAAGGCTTGAGGTCACAATTGCAGTCTGAACTCACAATGCCAGTTAGGAATCACAATTGCAGTTCAAGGCTTGTGGTCACAATGCCAGTTAGGAATCACAATTTCAGTTCAAGGCTTGAGGTCACAATGCCAGTGAGGAATCACAATTGCAGTTCAAGGCTTGATGTCACAATGCCAGTTAGGAATCACAATTTCAGTTCAATGCTTGAGCTCACAATGCCAGTTAGGAATCAGAATTGCAGTTCAAGTCTTGAGCTCACAGTGCCAGTTTGGAATCACAATTGCAGTTCAAGGCTTGAGGTCACAATGCCAGATAGGAATCACAATTGCAGTTCAAGGCTTGAGGTCACAATGCCAGTTAGGAATCACAATTGCAGTTCAGGGCTCGAGTTCACAATTGCAGTCTGAGCTCACAATGCCAGTTAGGAATCACAATTGCAGTTCAAGGCTTGATGTCACAATGCCAGTTAGTTATCACAATTGCAGTTCAAGGCTTGAGGTCACAATTGCAGTCTGAGCTCACAATGCCAGTTAGGAATCACAATTGCAGTTCAAGGCTTGAGGTCACAATTGCAGTCTGAGCTCACAATGCCAGTTTGGAATCACAATTGCAATTCAATGCTTGAGCTCACAGTTCCAGTTAGGAATCACAATTGCAGTTCAAGGCTTGAGGTCACAATTGCAGTCTGAGCTCACAATGCCAGTTAGGAATCACAATTGCAGTTCAAGGCTTGACGTCACAATGTCAGTTAGGAATCACAATTGCATTTCAAGGCTTGAGGTCATAATTGCAGTCTGAGCTCACAATGCCAGTTAGGAATCACAATTGCAGTTCAAGGCTTGAGGTCACAATGCCAGTTAGGAATCACAATTGCAGTTCAAGGCTTTAGGTCACAATTCCAGTTAGGAATCACAATTGCAGTTCAAGGCTTGAGGTCACAATGCCAGTTAGGAATCACAATTGCAGTTCAAGGCTTGAGGTCACAATGCCAGTTTGGAATCACAATTGCAGTTCAAGGCTCGATGTCACAATGCCAGTTAGGGATCACAATTGCAGTTCAAGGCTTTAGGTCACAATTCCAGTTAGGAATCACAATTGCAGTTCAAGGCTTGATGTCACAATGCCAGTTAGGAATCACAATTGCAGTTCAAGGCTTGAGGTCACAATGCCAGTTTGGAGTCACAATTGCATTTCAAGGCTTGAGCTCGTAATGCCAGTTTGGAATCACAATTTCAGTTCAAGGCTTGAGGTCACAATTGCAGTCTGAGCTCACAATGCCAGTTAGGAATCACAATTGCAGTTCAAGGCTTGAGGTCACAATTGCAGTCTGAGCTCACAATGGCAGTTTGGAATCACAATTGCAGTTCAAGGCTTGAGGTCACAATTGCAGTCTGAGCTCACAATGCCAGTTAGGAGTCACAATTGCAGTTCAAGGCTTGAGGTCACAATTGCAGTCTGAGCTCACAATGGCAGTTTGGAATCACAATTGCAGTTCAAGGCTTGAGGTCACAATTGCAGTCTGAGCTCACAATGGCAGTTTGGAATCACAATTGCAGTTCAAGGCTTGAGGTCACAATTGCAGTCTGAGCTCACAATGCCAGTTAGGAATCACAATTGCAGTTCAAGGCTTGAGGTCACAATGCCAGTTAGGAATTACAATTTCAGTTCAAGGCTTGAGCTCACAATGCCAGTTTGGAATCACAATTGCAGTTCAAGGCTTGAGGTCACAATGCCAGTTAGGAATCACAATTTCAGTTCAAGGCTTGAGGTCACAAATGCAGTCTGAGCTCACAATGCCAGTTAGGAATCACAATTGCAGTTCAAGGCTTGAGGTCACAATTGCAGTCTGAGCTCACAATGGCAGTTTGGAATCACAATTGCAATTCAAGGCTTGAGGTCACAATTGCAGTCTGAGCTCACAATGCCAGTTAGGAATCACAATTGCAGTTCAAGGCTTGAGGTCACAATTGCAGTCTGAGCTCACAATGGCAGTTTGGAATCACAATTGCAGTTCAAGGCTTGAGGTCACAATTGCAGTCTGAGCTCACAATGGCAGTTTGGAATCACAATTACAGTTCAAGGCTTGAGGTCACAATTGCAGTCTGAGCTCACAATGCCAGTTAGGAATCACAATTGCAGTTCAAGGCTTGAGGTCACAATGCCAGTTAGGAATTACAATTTCAGTTCAAGGCTTGAGCTCACAATGCCAGTTTGGAATCACAATTGCACTTCAAGGCTTGAGGTCACAATGCCAGTTAGGAATCACAATTGCAGTTCAAGGCTTGAGGTCACAATTGCAGTCTGAGCTCACAATGCCAGTTAGGAATCACAATTGCAGTTCAAGGCTTGATGTCACAATGCCAGTGAGGAATCACAATTGCAGTTCAAGGCTTGAGGTCACAATGCCAGTTAGGAATCAAAATTGCAGTTCAAGGCTTGAGGTCACAATGCCAGTTTGGAATCACAATTGCAGTTCAAGGCTTGAGGTCACAATTGCAGTCTGAGCTCACAATGCCAGTTTGGAATCACAATTGCAGTTCAAGACTAGAGGTCACAAATGCAGTCTGAGCTCACAATGGCAGTTTGGAATCACAATTGCAGTTCAAGGCTTGATGTCACAATGCCAGTTAGGAATCACAATTGCAGTTCAAGGCTTGAGGTCACAATTCCAGTGAGGAATCACAATTGCAGTTCAAGGCTTGAGGTCACAATGCCAGTTAGGAATCACAATTGCAGTTCAAGGCTTGAGGTCACAATTCCAGTGAGGAATCACAATTGCAGTTCAAGGCTTGAGGTCACAATGCCAGATAGGAATCACAATTGCAGTTCAAGGCTTGAGGTCACAATGCCAGATAGGAATCACAATTGCAGTTCAAGGCTTGAGCTCACAATGCCAGTTAGGAATGACAATTTCAGTTCAAGGCTTGAGGTCACAATGCCAGTGATCAATCACAATTGCAGTTCAAGGCTTGAGGTCACAATGCCAGTTAGGAATCACAATTGCAGTTCAAGGCTTGAGGTCACAATTGCAGTCTGAGCTCACAATGCCAGTTAGGAATCACAATTGCAGTTCAAGGCTTGAGGTCACAATTGCAGTCTGAGCTCACAATGGCAGTTTGGAATCACAATTGCAGTTCAAGGCTTGAGGTCACAATTGCAGTCTGAGCTCACAATGCCAGTTAGGAATCACAATTGCAGTTCAAGGCTTGAGGTCACAATTGCAGTCTGAGCTCACAATGGCAGTTTGGAATCACAATTGCAGTTCAAGGCTTGAGGTCACAATTGCAGTCTGAGCTCACAATGGCAGTTTGGAATCACAATTGCAGTTCAAGGCTTGAGGTCACAATTGCAGTCTGAGCTCACAATGCCAGTTAGGAATCACAATTGCAGTTCAAGGCTTGAGGTCACAATTGCAGTCTGAGCTCACAATGGCAGTTTGGAATCACAATTGCAGTTCAAGGCTTGAGGTCACAATTGCAGTCTGAGCTCACAATGGCAGTTTGGAATCACAATTGCAGTTCAAGGCTTGAGGTCACAATTGCAGTCTGAGCTCACAATGCCAGTTAGGAATCACAATTGCAGTTCAAGGCTTGAGGTCACAATGCCAGTTAGGAATTACAATTTCAGTTCAAGGCTTGAGCTCACAATGCCAGTTTGGAATCACAATTGCAGTTCAAGGCTTGAGGTCACAATGCCAGTTAGGAATCACAATTGCAGTTCAAGGCTTGAGGTCACAATTGCAGTCTGAGCTCACAATGCCAGTTTGGAATCACAATTGCAGTTCAAGACTAGAGGTCACAATTCCAGTGAGGAATCACAATTGCAGTTCAATGCTTGAGGTCACAATGCCAGATAGGAATCACAATTGCAGTTCAAGGCTTGAGGTCACAATGCCAGATAGGAATCACAATTGCAGTTCAAGGCTTGAGCTCACAATGCCAGTTAGGAATGACAATTTCAGTTCAAGGCTTGAGGTCACAATGCCAGTGATCAATCACAATTGCAGTTCAAGGCTTGAGGTCACAATGCCAGTTAGGAATCACAATTGCAGTTCAAGGCTTGAGGTCCCAATTGCAGTCTGAGCTCACAATGCCAGTTAGGAATCACAATTGCAGTTCAAGGCTTGAGGTCACAATGCCAGTTAGGAATTACAATTTCAGTTCAAGGCTTGAGCTCACAATGCCAGTTTGGAATCACAATTGCAGTTCAAGGCTTGAGGTCACAATGCCAGTTAGGAATCACAATTGCAGTTCAAGGCTTGAGGTCACAATTGCAGTCTGAGCTCACAATGCCAGTTAGGAATCACAATTGCAGTTCAAGGCTTGAGGTCACAATGCCAGTTAGGAATTACATTTTCAGTTCAAGGCTTGAGCTCACAATGCCACTTTGGAATCACAATTGCAGTTCAAGGCTTGATGTCACAATGCCAGTGAGGAATCACAATTGCAGTTCAAGGCTTGATGTCACAATGCCAGTTAGGAATCACAATTGCACTTCAAGGCTTGAGGTCACAATGCCAGTTAGGAATCACAATTGCAGTTCAGGGCTAGAGTTCACAATTGCAGTCTGAGCTCACAATGCCAGTTAGGAATCACAATTGCAGTTCAAGGCTTGAGGTCACAATTGCAGTCTGAGCTCACAATGCCGGTTAGGAATCACAATTGCAGTTCAAGGCTTGATGTCACAATGCCAGTGAGGAATCACAATTGCAGTTCAAGGCTTGAGCTCACAATGCCAGTTAGGAATCACAATTGCAGTTCAAGGCTTGAGGTCACAATGCCAGTTTGGAATCACAATTGCAGTTCAAGTCTTGAGGTCACAATTGCAGTCTGAGCTCACAATGCCAGTTAGGAATCACAATTGCAGTTCAAGGCTAGAGGTCACAAATGCAGTCTGAACTCACAATGGCAGTTTGGAATCACAATTGCAGTTCAAGGCTTGATGTCACAATGCCAGTTAGGAATCACAATTGCAGTTCAAGGCTTGAGGTCACAATTCCAGTGAGGAATCACAATTGCAGTTCAAGGCTTGAGGTCACAATGCCAGTTAGGAATCACAATTGCAGTTCAAGGCTTGAGGTCACAATTCCAGTGAGGAATCACAATTGCAGTTCAAGGCTTGAGGTCACAATGCCAGATAGGAATCACAATTGCAGTTCAAGGCTTGAGGTCACAATGCCAGTTAGGAATCACAATTGCAGTTCAAGGCTTGAGGTCACAATGCCAGTTTGGAATCACAATTTCAGTTCAAGGCTTGATGTCACAATGCCAGTTAGGAATCACAATTGCAGTTCAAGGCTTGAGCTCACAATGCCAGTTAGGAATCACAATTGCAGTTCAAGGCTTGAGGTCACAATTGCAGTCTGAGCTCACAATGCCAGTTAGGAATCACAATTGCAGTTCAAGGCTTGAGGTCACAATTGCAGTCTGAGCTCACAATGCCAGTTAGGAATCACAATTGCAGTTCAAGGCTTGAGGTCACAATGCCAGTGAGGAATCACAATTGCAGTTCAAGGCTTGATGTCACAATGCCAGTTAGGAATCACAATTGCAGTTCAATGCTTGAGCTCACAATGCCAGTTAGGAATCAGAATTGCAGTTCAAGGCTTGAGCTCACAGTGCCAGTTTGGAATCACAATTGCAGTTCAAGGCTTGAGGTCACAATGCCAGATAGGAATCACAATTGCAGTTCAAGGCTTGAGGTCACAATGCCAGTTTGGAATCACAATTGCAGTTCAGGGCTCGAGTTCACAATTGCAGTCTGAGCTCACAATGCCAGTTAGGAATCACAATTGCAGTTCAAGGCTTGATGTCACAATGCCAGTTAGGAATCACAATTGCAGTTCAAGGCTTGAGGTCACAATGCCAGTTTGGAATCACAATTGCAGTTCAAGGCTTGAGGTCATAATGCCAGTTTGGAGTCACAATTGCATTTCAAGGCTTGAGCTCATAATGCCAGTTTGGAATCTCAATTGCAGTTCAAGGCTTGAGGTCACAATTGCAGTCTGAGCTCACAATGCCAGATAGGAATCACAATTGCAGTTCAAGGCTTGAGGTCACAATTGCAGTCTGAGCTCACAATGGCAGTTTGGAATCACAATTGCAGTTCAAGGCTTGAGGTCACAATTGCAGTCTGAGCTCACAATGCCAGTTAGGAATCACAATTGCAGTTCAAGGCTTGAGGTCACAATTGCAGTCTGAGCTCACAATGCCAGTTAGGAATCACAATTGCAGTTCAAGGCTTGAGGTCACAATTCCAGTTAGGAATCAGAATTGCTGTTCAAGGCTTGAGGTCACAATGCCAGTTTGGAATCACAATTGCAGTTCAAGGCTTGAGGTCACAATGCTAGTTAGGAATTACAATTTTAGTTCAAGGCTTGAGCTCACAATGCCAGTTAGGAATCACAATTGCAGTTCAAGGCTTGAGGTCACAATTGCAGTCTGAACTCACAATGCCAGTTAGGAATCACAATTGCAGTTCAAGGCTTGAGGTCACAATGCCAGTTAGGAATCACAATTTCAGTTCAAGGCTTGAGGTCACAATGCCAGTGAGGAATCACAATTGCAGTTCAAGGCTTGATGTCACAATGCCAGTTAGGAATCACAATTTCAGTTCAATGCTTGAGCTCACAATGCCAGTTAGGAATCAGAATTGCAGTTCAAGTCTTGAGCTCACAGTGCCAGTTTGGAATCACAATTGCAGTTCAAGGCTTGAGGTCACAATGCCAGATAGGAATCACAATTGCAGTTCAAGGCTTGAGGTCACAATGCCAGTTAGGAATCACAATTGCAGTTCAGGGCTCGAGTTCACAATTGCAGTCTGAGCTCACAATGCCAGTTAGGAATCACAATTGCAGTTCAAGGCTTGAGGTCACAATGCCAGTTAGTTATCACAATTGCAGTTCAAGGCTTGAGGTCACAATTGCAGTCTGAGCTCACAATGCCAGTTAGGAATCACAATTGCAGTTCAAGGCTTGAGGTCACAATTGCAGTCTGAGCTCACAATGCCAGTTTGGAATCACAATTGCAATTCAATGCTTGAGCTCACAGTTCCAGTTAGGAATCACAATTGCAGTTCAAGGCTTGAGGTCACAATTGCAGTCTGAGCTCACAATGCCAGTTAGGAATCACAATTGCAGTTCAAGGCTTGAGGTCACAATGTCAGTTAGGAATCACAATTGCAGTTCAAGGCTTGAGGTCACAATTGCAGTCTCAGCTCACAATGCCAGTTAGGAATCACAATTGCAGTTCAAGGCTTGAGGTCACAATGCCAGTTAGGAATCACAATTGCAGTTCAAGGCTTTAGGTCACAATTCCAGTTAGGAATCACAATTGCAGTTCAAGGCTTGATGTCACAATGCCAGTTAGGAATCACAATTGCAGTTCAAGGCTTGAGGTCACAATGCCAGTTAGGAATCACAATTGCAGTTCAAGGCTTGAGGTCACAATGCCAGTTTGGAATCACAATTGCAGTTCAAGGCTCGATGTCACAATGCCAGTTAGGGATCACAATTGCAGTTCAAGGCTTTAGGTCACAATTCCAGTTAGGAATCACAATTGCAGTTCAAGGCTTGATGTCACAATGCCAGTTAGGAATCACAATTGCAGTTTAAGGCTTGAGGTCACAATGCCAGTTAGGAATCACAATTGCATTTCAAGGCTTGAGCTCGTAATGCCAGTTTGGAATCACAATTTCAGTTCAAGGCTTGAGGTCACAATTGCAGTCTGAGCTCACAATGCCAGTTAGGAATCACAATTGCAGTTCAAGGCTTGAGGTCACAATTGCAGTCTGAGCTCACAATGGCAGTTTGGAATCACAATTGCAGTTCAAGGCTTGAGGTCACAATTGCAGTCTGAGCTCACAATGCCAGTTAGGAATCACAATTGCAGTTCAAGGCTTGAGGTCACAATTGCAGTCTGAGCTCACAATGGCAGTTTGGAATCACAATTGCAGTTCAAGGCTTGAGGTCACAATTGCAGTCTGAGCTCACAATGGCAGTTTGGAATCACAATTGCAGTTCAAGGCTTGAGGTCACAATTGCAGTCTGAGCTCACAATGCCAGTTAGGAATCACAATTGCAGTTCAAGGCTTGAGGTCACAATGCCAGTTAGGAATTACAATTTCAGTTCAAGGCTTGAGCTCACAATGCCAGTTTGGAATCACAATTGCAGTTCAAGGCTTGAGGTCACAATGCCAGTTAGGAATCACAATTTCAGTTCAAGGCTTGAGGTCACAAATGCAGTCTGAGCTCACAATGCCAGTTAGGAATCACAATTGCAGTTCAAGGCTTGAGGTCACAATTGCAGTCTGAGCTCACAATGCCAGTGAGGAATCACAAATGCAGTTCAAGGCTTGAGGTCACAATGCCAGTTAGGAATTACAATTTCAGTTCAAGGCTTGAGCTCACAATGCCAGTTTGGAATCACAATTGCAGTTCAAGGCTTGAGGTCACAATGCCAGATAGGAATCACAATTGCAGTTCAAGGCTTGAGGTCACAATGCCAGATAGGAATCACAATTGCAGTTCAAGGCTTGAGGTCACAATGCCAGATAGGAATCACAATTGCAGTTCAAGGCTTGAGGTCACAATGCCAGTTAGGAATTACATTTTCAGTTCAAGGCTTGAGCTCACAATGCCAGTTTGGAATCACAATTGCAGTTCAAGGCTTGAGGTCACAATGCCAGTGAGGAATCACAATTGCAGTTCAAGGCTTGATGTCACAATGCCAGTTTGGAATCACAATTGCACTTCAAGGCTTGAGGTCACAATGCCAGTTAGGAATCACAATTGCAGTTCAGGGCTACAGTTCACAATTGCAGTCTGAGCTCACAATGCCAGTTAGGAATCACAATTGCAGTTCAAGGCTAGAGGTCACAAATGCAGTCTGAACTCACAATGGCAGTTTGGAATCACAATTGCAGTTCAAGGCTTGATGTCACAATGCCAGTTAGGAATCACAATTGCAGTTCAAGGCTTGAGGTCACAATTCCAGTGAGGAATCACAATTGCAGTTCAAGGCTTGAGGTCACAATGCCAGTTTGGAATCACAATTGCAGTTCAAGGCTTGAGGTCACAATGCCAGTTAGGAATCACAATTGCAGTTCAAGGCTTGAGGTCACAATGCCAGTTTGGAATCACAATTTCAGTTCAAGGCTTGATGTCACAATGCCAGTTAGGAATCACAATTGCAGTTCAAGGCTTGAGCTCACAATGCCAGTTAGGAATCACAATTGCAGTTCAAGGCTTGAGGTCACAATTGCAGTCTGAGCTCACAATGCCAGTTAGGAATCACAATTGCAGTTCAAGGCTTGAGGTCACAATTGCAGTCTGAGCTCACAATGCCAGTTAGGAATCACAATTGCAGTTCAAGGCTTGAGGTCACAATTGCAGTCTGAGCTCACAATGCCAGTTAGGAATCACAATTGCAGTTCAAGGCTTGAGGTCACAATTCCAGTTAGGAATCAGAATTGCAGTTCAAGGCTTGAGGTCACAATGCCAGTTTGGAATCACAATTGCAGTTCAAGGCTTGAGGTCACAATGCCAGTTAGGAATTACAATTTTAGTTCAAGGTTTGAGCTCACAATGGCAGTTTGGAATCACAATTGCAGTTCAAGGCTTGAGGTCACAATTGCAGTCTGAACTCACAATGCCAGTTAGGAATCACAATTGCAGTTCAAGGCTTGAGGTCACAATGCCAGTTAGGAATCACAATTTCAGTTCAAGGCTTGAGGTCACAATGCCAGTGAGGAATCACAATTGCAGTTCAAGGCTTGATGTCACAATGCCAGTTAGGAATCACAATTGCAGTTCAATGCTTGAGCTCACAATGCCAGTTAGGAATCAGAATTGCAGTTCAAGGCTTGAGCTCACAGTGCCAGTTTGGAATCACAATTGCAGTTCAAGGCTTGAGGTCACAATGCCAGATAGGAATCACAATTGCAGTTCAAGGCTTGAGGTCACAATGCCAGTTAGGAATCACAATTGCAGTTCAGGGCTCGAGTTCACAATTGCAGTCTGAGCTCACAATGCCAGTTAGGAATCACAATTGCAGTTCAAGGCTTGAGGTCACAATGCCAGTTTGGAATCACAATTGCAGTTCAAGGCTTGAGGTCATAATGCCAGTTTGGAGTCACAATTGCATTTCAAGGCTTGAGCTCATAATGCCAGTTTGGAATCTCAATTGCAGTTCAAGGCTTGAGGTCACAATTGCAGTCTGAGCTCACAATGCCAGTTAGGAATCACAATTGCAGTTCAAGGCTTGAGGTCACAATTGCAGTCTGAGCTCACAATGGCAGTTTGGAATCACAATTGCAGTTCAAGGCTTGAGGTCACAATTGCAGTCTGAGCTCACAATGGCAGTTTGGAATCACAATTGCAGTTCAAGGCTTGAGGTCACAATTGCAGTCTGAGCTCACAATGGCAGTTTGGAATCACAATTGCAGTTCAAGGCTTGAGGTCACAATTGCAGTCTGAGCTCACAATGCCAGTTAGGAATCACAATTGCAGTTCAAGGCTTGAGGTCACAATGCCAGTTAGGAATTACAATTTCAGTTCAAGGCTTGAGCTCACAATGCCAGTTTGGAATCACAATTGCAGTTCAAGGCTTGAGGTCACAATGCCAGTTAGGAATCACAATTTCAGTTCAAGGCTTGAGGTCACAAATGCAGTCTGAGCTCACAATGCCAGTTTGGAATCACAATTGCAGTTCAAGGCTAGAGGTCACAAATGCAGTCTGAGCTCACAATGCCAGTTAGGAATCACAATTGCAGTTCAAGGCTTGAGGTCACAATGCCAGTGAGGAATCACAATTGCAGTTCAAGGCTTGATGTCACAATGCCAGTTTGGAATCACAATTGCACTTCAAGGCTTGAGGTCACAATGCCAGTTAGGAATCACAATTGCAGTTCAGGGCTAGAGTTCACAATTGCAGTCTGAGCTCACAATGCCAGTTAGGAATCACAATTGCAGTTCAAGGCTTGAGGTCACAATTGCAGTCTGAGCTCACAATGCCAGTTAGGAATCACAATTGCAGTTCAAGGCTTGATGTCACAATGCCAGTGAGGAATCACAATTGCAGTTCAAGGCTTGAGGTCACAATGCCAGTTTGGAATCACAATTGCAGTTCAAGGCTTGAGGTCACAATTGCAGTCTGAGCTCACAATGCCAGTTAGGAATCACAATTGCAGTTCAAGGCTTGAGGTCACAATTGCAGTCTGAGCTCACAATGGCAGTTTGGAATCACAATTGCAGTTCAAGGCTTGAGGTCACAATTGCAGTCTGAGCTCACAATGCCAGTTAGGAATCACAATTGCAGTTCAAGGCTTGAGGTCACAATTGCAGTCTGAGCTCACAATGGCAGTTTGGAATCACAATTGCAGTTCAAGGCTTGAGGTCACAATTGCAGTCTGAGCTCACAATGGCAGTTTGGAATCACAATTGCAGTTCAAGGCTTGAGGTCCCAATTGCAGTCTGAGCTCACAATGCCAGTTAGGAATCACAATTGCAGTTCAAGGCTTGAGGTCACAATGCCAGTTAGGAATTACAATTTCAGTTCAAGGCTTGAGCTCACAATGCCAGTTTGGAATCACAATTGCAGTTCAAGGCTTGAGGTCACAATGCCAGTTAGGAATCACAATTGCAGTTCAAGGCTTGAGGTCACAATTCCAGTGAGGAATCACAATTGCAGTTCAAGGCTTGAGGTCACAATGCCAGTTAGGAATCACAATTGCAGTTCAAGGCTTGAGGTCACAATTCCAGTGAGGAATCACAATTGCAGTTCAAGGCTTGAGGTCACAATGCCAGATAGGAATCACAATTGCAGTTCAAGGCTTGAGGTCACAATGCCAGTTAGGAATCACAATTGCAGTTCAAGGCTTGAGGTCATAATGCCACTTTGGAATCACAATTTCAGTTCAAGGCTTGATGTCACAATGCCAGTTAGGAATCACAATTGCAGTTCAAGGCTTGAGCTCACAATGCCAGTTAGGAATCACAATTGCAGTTCAAGGCTTGAGGTCACAATTGCAGTCTGAGCTCACAATGCCAGTTAGGAATCACAATTGCAGTTCAAGGCTTGAGGTCACAATTGCAGTCTGAGCTCACAATGCCAGTTAGGAATCACAATTGCAGTTCAAGGCTTGAGGTCACAATTGCAGTCTGAGCTCACAATGCCAGTTAGGAATCACAATTGCAGTTCAAGGCTTGAGGTCACAATTCCAGTTAGGAATCAGAATTGCAGTTCAAGGCTTGAGGTCACAATGCCAGTTTGGAATCACAATTGCAGTTCAAGGCTTGAGGTCACAATGCCAGTTAGGAATCACAATTTCAGTTCAAGGCTTGAGGTCACAATTGCAGTCTGAACTCACAATGCCAGTTAGGAATCACAATTGCAGTTCAAGGCTTGAGGTCACAATGCCAGTTAGGAATCACAATTTCAGTTCAAGGCTTGAGGTCACAATGCCAGTGAGGAATCACAATTGCAGTTCAAGGCTTGATGTCACAATGCCAGTTAGGAATCACAATTGCAGTTCAATGCTTGAGCTCACAATGCCAGTTAGGAATCAGAATTGCAGTTCAAGGCTTGAGCTCACAGTGCCAGTTTGGAATCACAATTGCAGTTCAAGGCTTGAGGTCACAATGCCAGATAGGAATCACAATTGCAGTTCAAGGCTTGAGGTCACAATGCCAGTTAGGAATCACAATTGCAGTTCAGGGCTCGAGTTCACAATTGCAGTCTGAGCTCACAATGCCAGTTAGGAATCACAATTGCAGTTCAAGGCTTGATGTCACAATGCCAGTTAGGAATCACAATTGCAGTTCAAGGCTTGAGGTCACAATGCCAGTTTGGAATCACAATTGCAGTTCAAGGCTTGAGGTCATAATGCCAGTTTGGAGTCACAATTGCATTTCAAGGCTTGAGCTCATAATGCCAGTTTGGAATCTCAATTGCAGTTCAAGGCTTGAGGTCACAATTGCAGTCTGAGCTCACAATGCCAGTTAGGAATCACAATTGCAGTTCAAGGCTTGAGGTCACAATTGCAGTCTGAGCTCACAATGGCAGTTTGGAATCACAATTGCAGTTCAAGGCTTGAGGTCACAATTGCAGTCTGAGCTCACAATGCCAGTTAGGAATCACAATTGCAGTTCAAGGCTTGAGGTCACAATTGCAGTCTGAGCTCACAATGGCAGTTTGGAATCACAATTGCAGTTCAAGGCTTGAGGTCACAATTGCAGTCTGAGCTCACAATGGCAGTTTGGAATCACAATTGCAGTTCAAGGCTTGAGGTCACAATTGCAGTCTGAGCTCACAATGGCAGTTTGGAATCACAATTGCAGTTCAAGGCTTGAGGTCACAATTGCAGTCTGAGCTCACAATGCCAGTTAGGAATCACAATTGCAGTTCAAGGCTTGAGGTCACAATGCCAGTTAGGAATTACAATTTCAGTTCAAGGCTTGAGCTCACAATGCCAGTTTGGAATCACAATTGCAGTTCAAGGCTTGAGGTCACAATGCCAGTTAGGAATCACAATTTCAGTTCAAGGCTTGAGGTCACAAATGCAGTCTGAGCTCACAATGCCAGTTTGGAATCACAATTGCAGTTCAAGGCTAGAGGTCACAAATGCAGTCTGAGCTCACAATGCCAGTTAGGAATCACAATTGCAGTTCAAGGCTTGAGGTCACAATTGCAGTCTGACATCATAATGCCACTTTGGAATCACAATTGCAGTTCAAGGCTTGAGGTCACAATGCCAGTGAGGAATCACAATTGCAGTTCAAGGCTTGATGTCACAATGCCAGTTTGGAATCACAATTGCAGTTCAAGGCTTGAGGTCACAATGCCAGTTAGGAATCACAATTGCAGTTCAGGGCTAGAGTTCACAATTGCAGTCTGAGCTCACAATGCCAGTTAGGAATCACAATTGCAGTTCAAGGCTTGAGGTCACAATTGCAGTCTGAGCTCACAATGCCAGTTAGGAATCACAATTGCAGTTCAAGGCTTGATGTCACAATGCCAGTGAGGAATCACAATTGCAGTTCAAGGCTTGAGGTCACAATGCCAGTTAGGAATCACAATTGCAGTTCAAGGCTTGAGGTCACAATGCCAGTTTGGAATCACAATTGCAGTTCAAGGCTTGAGGTCACAATTGCAGTCTGAGCTCACAATGCCAGTTAGGAATCACAATTGCAGTTCAAGGCTTGAGGTCACAATTGCAGTCTGAGCTCACAATGGCAGTTTGGAATCACAATTGCAGTTCAAGGCTTGAGGTCACAATTGCAGTCTGAGCTCACAATGCCAGTTAGGAATCACAATTGCAGTTCAAGGCTTGAGGTCACAATTGCAGTCTGAGCTCACAATGGCAGTTTGGAATCACAATTGCAGTTCAAGGCTTGAGGTCACAATTGCAGTCTGAGCTCACAATGGCAGTTTGGAATCACAATTGCAGTTCAAGGCTTGAGGTCCCAATTGCAGTCTGAGCTCACAATGCCAGTTAGGAATCACAATTGCAGTTCAAGGCTTGATGTCACAATGCCAGTTTGGAATCACAATTGCACTTCAAGGCTTGAGGTCACAATGCCAGTTAGGAATCACAATTGCAGTTCAGGGCTAGAGTTCACAATTGCAGTCTGAGCTCACAATGCCAGTTAGGAATCACAATTGCAGTTCAAGGCTTGAGGTCACAATTGCAGTCTGAGCTCACAATGCCAGTTAGGAATCACAATTGCAGTTCAAGGCTTGATGTCACAATGCCAGTGAGGAATCACAATTGCAGTTCAAGGCTTGAGGTCACAATGCCAGTTTGGAATCACAATTGCAGTTCAAGTCTTGAGGTCACAATTGCAGTCTGAGCTCACAATGCCAGTTTAGAATCACAATTGCAGTTCAAGGCTAGAGGTCACAAATGCAGTCTGAATTCACAATGGCAGTTTGGAATCACAATTGCAGTTCAAGGCTTGATGTCACAATGCCAGTTAGGAATCACAATTGCAGTTCAAGGCTTGAGGTCACAATTCCAGTGAGGAATCAAAATTGCAGTTCAAGGCTTGAGGTCACAATGCCAGTTAGGAATCACAATTGCAGTTCAAGGCTTGAGGTCACAATTCCAGTGAGGAATCACAATTGCAGTTCAAGGCTTGAGGTCACAATGCCAGTTAGGAATCACAATTGCAGTTCAAGGCTTGAGGTCACAATGCCAGTTAGGAATCACAATTGCAGTTCAAGGCTTGAGGTCACAATGCCAGTTTGGAATCACAATTTCAGTTCAAGGCTTGATGTCACAATGCCAGTTAGGAATCACAATTGCAGTTCAAGGCTTGAGCTCACAATGCCAGTTAGGAATCACAATTGCAGTTCAAGGCTTGAGGTCACAATTGCAGTCTGAGCTCACAATGCCAGTTAGGAATCACAATTGCAGTTCAAGGCTTGAGGTCACAATTGCAGTCTGAGCTCACAATGCCAGTTAGGAATCACAATTGCAGTTCAAGGCTTGAGGTCACAATTGCAGTCTGAGCTCACAATGCCAGTTAGGAATCACAATTGCAGTTCAAGGCTTGAGGTCACAATTCCAGTTAGGAATCAGAATTGCAGTTCAAGGCTTGAGGTCACAATGCCAGTTTGGAATCACAATTGCAGTTCAAGGCTTGAGGTCACAATGCCAGTTAGGAATTACAATTTTAGTTCAAGGCTTGAGCTCACAATGCCAGTTAGGAATCACAATTGCAGTTCAGGTCTCGAGTTCACAATTGCAGTCTGAGCTCACAATGCCAGTTAGGAATCACAATTGCAGTTCAAGGCTTGATGTCACAATGCCAGTTAGGAATCACAATTGCAGTTCAAGGCTTGAGGTCACAATGCCAGTTTGGAATCACAATTGCAGTTCAAGGCTTGAGGTCATAATGCCAGTTTGGAGTCACAATTGCATTTCAAGGCTTGAGCTCATAATGCCAGTTTGGAATCTCAATTGCAGTTCAAGGCTTGAGGTCACAATTGCAGTCTGAGCTCACAATGCCAGTTAGGAATCACAATTGCAGTTCAAGGCTTGAGGTCACAATTGCAGTCTGAGCTCACAATGGCAGTTTGGAATCACAATTGCAGTTCAAGGCTTGAGGTCACAATTGCAGTCTGAGCTCACAATGCCAGTTAGGAATCACAATTGCAGTTCAAGGCTTGAGGTCACAATTGCAGTCTGAGCTCACAATGGCAGTTTGGAATCACAATTGCAGTTCAAGGCTTGAGGTCACAATTGCAGTCTGAGCTCACAATTCCAGTTAGGAATCACAATTGCAGTTCAAGGCTTGAGGTCACAATTGCAGTCTGAGCTCACAATGGCAGTTTGGAATCACAATTGCAGTTCAAGGCTTGAGGTCACAATTGCAGTCTGAGCTCACAATGCCAGTTAGGAATCACAATTGCAGTTCAAGGCTTGAGGTCACAATGCCAGTTAGGAATCACAATTGCAGTTCAAGGCTTGAGGTCACAATGCCAGTTAGGAATTACAATTTCAGTTCAAGGCTTGAGCTCACAATGCCAGTTTGGAATCACAATTGCAGTTCAAGGCTTGAGGTCACAATGCCAGTTAGGAATCACAATTTCAGTTCAAGGCTTGAGGTCACAAATGCAGTCTGAGCTCACAATGCCAGTTTGGAATCACAATTGCAGTTCAAGGCTAGAGGTCACAAATGCAGTCTGAGCTCACAATGCCAGTTAGGAATCACAATTGCAGTTCAAGGCTTGAGGTCACAATTGCAGTCTGACATCATAATGCCACTTTGGAATCACAATTGCAGTTCAAGGCTTGAGGTCACAATGCCAGTGAGGAATCACAATTGCAGTTCAAGGCTTGATGTCACAATGCCAGTTTGGAATCACAATTGCACTTCAAGGCTTGAGGTCACAATGCCAGTTAGGAATCACAATTGCAGTTCAGGGCTAGAGTTCACAATTGCAGTCTGAGCTCACAATGCCAGTTAGGAATCACAATTGCAGTTCAAGGCTTGAGGTCACAATTGCAGTCTGAGCTCACAATGCCAGTTAGGAATCACAATTGCAGTTCAAGGCTTGATGTCACAATGCCAGTGAGGAATCACAATTGCAGTTCAAGGCTTGAGGTCACAATGCCAGTTAGGAATCACAATTGCAGTTCAAGGCTTGAGGTCACAATGCCAGTTTGGAATCACAATTGCAGTTCAAGGCTTGAGGTCACAATTGCAGTCTGAGCTCACAATGCCAGTTAGGAATCACAATTGCAGTTCAAGGCTTGAGGTCACAATTGCAGTCTGAGCTCACAATGGCAGTTTGGAATCACAATTGCAGTTCAAGGCTTGAGGTCACAATTGCAGTCTGAGCTCACAATGCCAGTTAGGAATCACAATTGCAGTTCAAGGCTTGAGGTCACAATTGCAGTCTGAGCTCACAATGGCAGTTTGGAATCACAATTGCAGTTCAAGGCTTGAGGTCACAATTGCAGTCTGAGCTCACAATGGCAGTTTGGAATCACAATTGCAGTTCAAGGCTTGAGGTCCCAATTGCAGTCTGAGCTCACAATGCCAGTTAGGAATCACAATTGCAGTTCAAGGCTTGAGGTCACAATGCCAGTTAGGAATTACAATTTCAGTTCAAGGCTTGAGCTCACAATGCCAGTTTGGAATCACAATTGCAGTTCAAGGCTTGAGGTCACAATGCCAGTTAGGAATCACAATTGCAGTTCAAGGCTTGAGGTCACAATTGCAGTCTGAGCTCACAATGCCAGTTAGGAATCACAATTGCAGTTCAAGGCTTGAGGTCACAATGCCAGTTAGGAATTACAATTTCAGTTCAAGGCTTGAGCTCACAATGCCAGTGTGGAATCACAATTGCAGTTCAAGGCTTGAGGTCACAATGCCAGTGAGGAATCACAATTGCAGTTCAAGGCTTGATGTCACAATGCCAGTTTGGAATCACAATTGCACTTCAAGGCTTGAGGTCACAATGCCAGTTAGGAATCACAATTGCAGTTCAGGGCTAGAGTTCACAATTGCAGTCTGAGCTCACAATGCCAGTTAGGAATCACAATTGCAGTTCAAGGCTTGAGGTCACAATTGCAGTCTGAGCTCACAATGCCAGTTAGGAATCACAATTGCAGTTCAAGGCTTGATGTCACAATGCCAGTGAGGAATCACAATTGCAGTTCAAGGCTTGAGGTCACAATGCCAGTTTGGAATCACAATTGCAGTTCAAGTCTTGAGGTCACAATTGCAGTCTGAGCTCACAATGCCAGTTTGGAATCACAATTGCAGTTCAAGGCTAGAGGTCACAAATGCAGTCTGAATTCACAATGGCAGTTTGGAATCACAATTGCAGTTCAAGGCTTGATGTCACAATGCCAGTTAGGAATCACAATTGCAGTTCAAGGCTTGAGGTCACAATTCCAGTGAGGAATCAAAATTGCAGTTCAAGGCTTGAGGTCACAATGCCAGTTAGGAATCACAATTGCAGTTCAAGGCTTGAGGTCACAATTCCAGTGAGGAATCACAATTGCAGTTCAAGGCTTGAGGTCACAATGCCAGTTAGGAATCACAATTGCAGTTCAAGGCTTGAGGTCACAATGCCAGTTAGGAATCACAATTGCAGTTCAAGGCTTGAGGTCACAATGCCAGTTTGGAATCACAATTTCAGTTCAAGGCTTGATGTCACAATGCCAGTTAGGAATCACAATTGCAGTTCAAGGCTTGAGCTCACAATGCCAGTTAGGAATCACAATTGCAGTTCAAGGCTTGAGGTCACAATTGCAGTCTGAGCTCACAATGCCAGTTAGGAATCACAATTGCAGTTCAAGGCTTGAGGTCACAATTGCAGTCTGAGCTCACAATGCCAGTTAGGAATCACAATTGCAGTTCAAGGCTTGAGGTCACAATTGCAGTCTGAGCTCACAATGCCAGTTAGGAATCACAATTGCAGTTCAAGGCTTGAGGTCACAATTCCAGTTAGGAATCAGAATTGCAGTTCAAGGCTTGAGGTCACAATGCCAGTTTGGAATCACAATTGCAGTTCAAGGCTTGAGGTCACAATGCCAGTTAGGAATTACAATTTTAGTTCAAGGCTTGAGCTCACAATGCCAGTTAGGAATCACAATTGCAGTTCAGGTCTCGAGTTCACAATTGCAGTCTGAGCTCACAATGCCAGTTAGGAATCACAATTGCAGTTCAAGGCTTGATGTCACAATGCCAGTTAGGAATCACAATTGCAGTTCAAGGCTTGAGGTCACAATGCCAGTTTGGAATCACAATTGCAGTTCAAGGCTTGAGGTCATAATGCCAGTTTGGAGTCACAATTGCATTTCAAGGCTTGAGCTCATAATGCCAGTTTGGAATCTCAATTGCAGTTCAAGGCTTGAGGTCACAATTGCAGTCTGAGCTCACAATGCCAGTTAGGAATCACAATTGCAGTTCAAGGCTTGAGGTCACAATTGCAGTCTGAGCTCACAATGGCAGTTTGGAATCACAATTGCAGTTCAAGGCTTGAGGTCACAATTGCAGTCTGAGCTCACAATGCCAGTTAGGAATCACAATTGCAGTTCAAGGCTTGAGGTCACAATTGCAGTCTGAGCTCACAATGGCAGTTTGGAATCACAATTGCAGTTCAAGGCTTGAGGTCACAATTGCAGTCTGAGCTCACAATTCCAGTTAGGAATCACAATTGCAGTTCAAGGCTTGAGGTCACAATTGCAGTCTGAGCTCACAATGGCAGTTTGGAATCACAATTGCAGTTCAAGGCTTGAGGTCACAATTGCAGTCTGAGCTCACAATGCCAGTTAGGAATCACAATTGCAGTTCAAGGCTTGAGGTCACAATGCCAGTTAGGAATCACAATTGCAGTTCAAGGCTTGAGGTCACAATGCCAGTTAGGAATTACAATTTCAGTTCAAGGCTTGAGCTCACAATGCCAGTTTGGAATCACAATTGCAGTTCAAGGCTTGAGGTCACAATGCCAGTTAGGAATCACAATTTCAGTTCAAGGCTTGAGGTCACAAATGCAGTCTGAGCTCACAATGCCAGTTTGGAATCACAATTGCAGTTCAAGGCTAGAGGTCACAAATGCAGTCTGAGCTCACAATGCCAGTTTGGAATCACAATTGCAGTTCAAGGCTTGAGGTCACAATTGCAGTCTGACATCATAATGCCACTTTGGAATCACAATTGCAGTTCAAGGCTTGAGGTCACAATTGCAGTCTGAGCTCACAATTCCAGTTAGGAATCACAATTGCAGTTCAAGGCTTGAGGTCACAATTGCAGTCTGAGCTCACAATGCCAGTTAGGTATCATAATTGGAGTTCAAGTCTTGAGGTCACAATGCCAGTTAGGAATCACAATTGCAGTTCAAGGCTTGAGGTCACAATGCCAGTTAGGAATCACAATTGCAGTTCAAGGCTTGAGGTCACAATTCCAGTTAGGAATCACAATTGCAGTTCAAGACTTGAGGTCACAATTGCAGTCTGAGCTCACAATGCCAGTTTGGAATCACAATTGCAGTTCAAGGCTTGAGTTCACAATGGCAGTTTGGAATCACAATTGCAATTCAATGCTTGAGCTCACAGTTCCTGTTAGGAATCACAATTGCACTTCAAGGCTTGAGGTCACAATGCCAGTTAGGAATCACAATTGCAGTTGAAGGCTTGAGGTCACAATTGCTGTCTGAGCTCACAATGCCAGTTTGGTATCACAATTGCAGTTCAAGGCTTGAGGTCACAATTGCAGTCTGAGCTCACAATTCCAGTTAGGAATCACAATTGCAGTTCAAGGCTTGAGGTCACAATTGCAGTCTGAGCTCACAATGCCAGTTAGGAATCACAATTGCAGTTCAAGGCTTGAGGTCCCAATTGCAGTCTGAGCTCACAATGCCAGTTAGGAATCACAATTGCAGTTCAAGGCTTGAGCTCACAATGCCAGTTAGGAATCACAATTGCAGTTCAAGGCTTGAGGTCACAATGCCAGTTAGGAATCACAATTGCAGTTCAAGGCTTGAGGTCACAATTGCAGTCTGAGCTCACAATGCCAGTTTGGAATCACAATTGCAGTTCAAGGCTAGAGGTCACAAATGCAGTCTGAGCTCGCAATGGCAGTTTGGAATCACAATTGCAGTTCAAGGCTTGAGGTCACAATTGCAGTCTGAGCTCACAATGCCAGTTAGGAATCACAATTGCAGTTCAAGGCTTGATGTCACAATGCCAGTTAGGAATCACAATTGCAGTTCAAGGCTTGAGGTCACAATGCCAGTTTGGAATCACAATTGCAGTTCAAGGCTTGATGTCACAATGCCAGTTAGGAATTACAATTTCAGTTCAAGGCTTGAGCTCACAATGCCAGTTAGGAATCACAATTGCAGTTCAAGGCTTGAGGTCCCAATTGTAGTCTGAGCTCACAATGCCAGTTAGGAATCACAATTGCAGTTCAAGGCTTGAGGTCCCAATTGCAGTCTGAGCTCACAATGCCAGTTAGGAATCACAATTGCAGTTCAAGGCTTGAGGTCACAATTCCAGTGAGGAATCACAATTGCAGTTCAAGGCTTGAGGTCACAATGCCAGTTAGGAATCACAATTGCAGTTCAAGGCTTGAGGTCACAATGCCAGTTTGGAATCACAATTGCAGTTCAAGGCTTGAGGTCACAATGCCAGTTTGGAATCACAATTTCAGTTCAAGGCTTGATGTCACAATGCCAGTTAGGAATCACAATTGCAGTTCAAGGCTTGAGGTCACAATTGCAGTCTGAGCTCACAATGCCAGTTAGGAATCACAATTGCAGTTCAAGGCTTGAGCTCACAATGCCAGTTTGGAATCACAATTGCAGTTCAAGGCTTGAGGTCACAATGCCAGTTAGGAATCACAATTTCAGTTCAAGGCTTGAGGTCACAAATGCAGTCTGAGCTCACAATGGCAGTTTGGAATCACAATTGCAGTTCAAGGCTTGAGGTCACAATGCCAGTTAGGAATTACAATTTCAGTTCAAGGCTTGAGCTCACAATGCCAGTTTGGAATCACAATTGCAGTTCAAGGCTTGAGGTCACAATGCCAGTTAGGAATCACAATTTCAGTTCAAGGCTTGAGGTCACAAATGCAGTCTGAGCTCACAATGCCAGTTTGGAATCACAATTGCAGTTCAAGGCTAGAGGTCACAAATGCAGTCTGAGCTCACAATGCCAGTTAGGAATCACAATTGCAGTTCAAGGCTTGAGGTCACAACTGCAGTCTGAGCTCACAATACCAGTTAGGAATCACAATTGCAGTTCAAGGCTTGAGGTCACAATTGCAGTCTGAGCTCACAATTCCAGTTAGGAATCACAATTGCAGTTCAAGGCTTGAGGTCACAATTGCAGTCTGAGCTCACAATGCCAGTTAGGTATCACAATTGGAGTTCAAGTCTTGAGGTCACAATGCCAGTTAGGAATCACAATTGCAGTTCAAGGCTTGAGGTCACAATTCCAGTTAGGAATCACAATTGCAGTTCAAGACTTGAGGTCACAATTGCAGTCTGAGCTCACAATGCCAGTTTGGAATCACAATTGCAGTTCAAGGCTTGAGTTCACAATGCCAGTTTGGAATCACAATTGCAATTCAATGCTTGAGCTCACAGTTCCTGTTAGGAATCACAATTGCACTTCAAGGCTTGAGGTCACAATTGCTGTCTGAGCTCACAATGCCAGTTTGGTATCACAATTGCAGTTCAAGGCTTGAGGTCACAATTGCAGTCTGAGCTCACAATTCCAGTTAGGAATCACAATTGCAGTTCAAGGCTTGAGGTCACAATTGCAGTCTGAGCTCACAATGCCAGTTAGGAATCACAATTGCAGTTCAAGGCTTGAGGTCCCAATTGCAGTCTGAGCTCACAATGCCAGTTAGGAATCACAATTGCAGTTCAAGGCTTGATGTCACAATGCCAGTTAGGAATCACAATTGCAGTTCAAGGCTTGAGGTCACAATTGCAGTCTGAGCTCACAATGCCAGTTTGGAATCACAATTGCAGTTCAAGGCTAGAGGTCACAAATGCAGTCTGAGCTCACAATGGCAGTTTGGAATCACAATTGCAGTTCAAGGCTTGAGGTCACAATTGCAGTCTGAGCTCACAATGCCAGTTAGGAATCACAATTGCAGTTCAAGGCTTGAGGTCACAATGCCAGTTTGGAATCACAATTGCAGTTCAAGGCTTGATGTCACAATGCCAGTTAGGAATTACAATTTCAGTTCAAGGCTTGAGCTCACAATGCCAGTTAGGAATCACAATTGCAGTTCAAGGCTTGAGGTCCCAATGCCAGTTAGGAATTACAATTTCAGTTCAAGGCTTGAGCTCACAATGCCAGTTAGGAATCACAATTGCAGTTCAAGGCTTGAGGTCCCAATTGCAGTCTGAGCTCACAATGCCAGTTAGGAATCACAATTGCAGTTCAAGGCTTGAGGTCACAATGCCAGTGAGGAATCACAATTGCAGTTCAAGGCTTGAGGTCACAATGCCAGTTAGGAATCACAATTGCAGTTCAAGGCTTGAGGTCACAATGCCAGTTTGGAATCACAATTGCAGTTCAAGGCTTGAGGTCACAATGCCAGTTTGGAATCACAATTTCAGTTCAAGGCTTGATGTCACAATGCCAGTTAGGAATCACAATTGCAGTTCAAGGCTTGAGGTCACAATTGCAGTCTGAGCTCACAATGCCAGTTAGGAATCACAACTGAAGTTCAAGGCTTGAGGTCTCAATTGCAGTCTGAGCTCACAATGCCAGTTAGGAATCACAATTGCAGTTCAAGGCCTGAGGTCACAATTGCAGTCTGAGCTCACAATGCCAGTTAGGAATCACAATTGCAGTTCAAGGCTTGAGGTCACAATTGCAGTCTGAGCTCACAATGCCAGTTAGGAATCACAATTGCAGTTCAAGGCTTGAGGTCACAATTGCAGTCTGAGTTCACAATGCCAGTTAGGAATCACAATTGCAGTTCAAGGCTTGAGCTCACAAATCCAGTTAGGAATCACAATTGCAGTTCAAGGCTTGAGGTCAAAATTCCAGTGAGGAATCACAATTGCAGTTCAAGGCTTGAGCTCACAATGCCAGTTTGGAATCACAATTGCAGTTCAAGGCTTGAGGTCACAATGCCAGTTAGGAATCACAATTGCAGTTCAAGGCTTGAGCTCACAATGGCAGTTTGGAATCACAATTGCAGTTCAAGGTTTGAGGTCACAATTCTAGTTAGGAATCACAATTGCAGTTCAAGGCTCGAGGTCACAATTCTAGTTAGGAATCACAATTGCAGTTCAAGGCTTGAGGTCACAATTCTAGTTAGGAATCACAATTGCAGTTCAAGGCTTGAGGTCACAATGCCAGTTAGGAATCACAATTGCAGTTCAAGGCTTGAGGTCACAATGCCAGTTAGGAATCACAATTGCAGTTCAAGGCTTGAGGTCACAATTGCAGTCTGAGATCATAATGCCAGTTTGGAATCACAATTGCAGTTCAAGGCTTGAGGTCACAATTGCAGTCTGAGCTCACAATGCCAGTTAGGAATCACAATTGCAGTTCAAGGATTGAGGTGACAATGCCAGTTAGGAATCACAATTGCAGTTCAAGTCTTGAGGTCACAATGCCAGTTTGGAATCACAATTGCAGTTCAAGGCTTGAGCTCACAATGCCAGTTAGGAATCACAATTGCAGTTCAAGGCTTGAGGTCACAATTCTAGTTAGGAATCAGAATTGCAGTTCAAGGCTTGAGGTCACAATGCCAGTTTGGAATCACAATTGCAGTTCAAGGCTCGAGGTCACAATTCTAGTTAGGAATCACAATTGCAGTTCAAGGCTTGAGGTCACAATTCTAGTTAGGAATCACAATTGCAGTTCAAGGCTTGAGGTCACAATTCTAGTTAGGAATCACAATTGCAGTTCAAGGCTTGAGGTCACAATGCCAGTTAGGAATCACAATTGCAGTTCAAGGCTTGAGGTCACAATGCCAGTTAGGAATCACAATTGCAGTTCAAGGCTTGAGGTCCCAATTGCAGTCTGAGCTCACAATGCCAGTTAGGAATCACAATTGCAGTTCAAGGCTTGAGGTCACAATTCCAGTGAGGAATCACAATTGCAGTTCAAGGCTTGAGGTCACAATGCCAGTTTGGAATCACAATTGCAGTTCAAGGCTCGAGGTCACAATTCTAGTTAGGAATCACAATTGCAGTTCAAGGCTTGAGGTCACAATTCTAGTTAGGAATCACAATTGCAGTTCAAGGCTTGAGGTCACAATGCCAGTTAGGAATCACAATTGCAGTTCAAGGCTTGAGGTCACAATGCCAGTTAGGAATCACAATTGCAGTTCAAGGCTTGAGGTCACAATTGCAGTCTGAGATCATAATGCCAGTTTGGAATCACAATTGCAGTTCAAGGCTTGAGGTCACAATTGCAGTCTGAGCTCACAATGCCAGTTAGGAATCACAATTGCAGTTCAAGGATTGAGGTGACAATGCCAGTTAGGAATCACAATTGCAGTTCAAGTCTTGAGGTCACAATGCCAGTTTGGAATCACAATTGCAGTTCAAGGCTTGAGCTCACAATGCCAGTTAGGAATCACAATTGCAGTTCAAGGCTTGAGGTCACAATTCTAGTTAGGAATCAGAATTGCAGTTCAAGGCTTGAGGTCACAATGCCAGTTTGGAATCACAATTGCAGTTCAAGGCTCGAGGTCACAATTCTAGTTAGGAATCACAATTGCAGTTCAAGGCTTGAGGTCACAATTCTAGTTAGGAATCACAATTGCAGTTCAAGGCTTGAGGTCACAATTCTAGTTAGGAATCACAATTGCAGTTCAAGGCTTGAGGTCACAATGCCAGTTAGGAATCACAATTGCAGTTCAAGGCTTGAGGTCACAATGCCAGTTAGGAATCACAATTGCAGTTCAAGGCTTGAGGTCCCAATTGCAGTCTGAGCTCACAATGCCAGTTAGGAATCACAATTGCAGTTCAAGGCTTGAGGTCACAATTCCAGTGAGGAATCACAATTGCAGTTCAAGGCTTGAGGTCACAATGCCAGTTTGGAATCACAATTGCAGTTCAAGGCTTGAGGTCACAATGCCAGTTTGGAATCACAATTTCAGTTCAAGGCTTGATGTCACAATGCCAGTTAGGAATCACAATTGCAGTTCAAGGCTTGAGGTCACAATTGCAGTCTGAGCTCACAATGCCAGTTAGGAATCACAATTGCAGTTCAAGGCTTGAGGTCTCAATTGCAGTCTGAGCTCACAATGCCAGTTAGGAATCACAATTGCAGTTCAAGGCTTGAGGTCACAATTGCAGTCTGAGCTCACAATGCCAGTTAGGAATCACAATTGCAGTTCAAGGCTTGAGGTCACAATTGCAGTCTGAGCTCACAATTCCAGTTAGGAATCACAATTGCAGTTCAAGGCTTGAGGTCACAATTGCAGTCTGAGCTCACAATGCCAGTTAGGAATCACAATTGCAGTTCAAGGCTTGAGGTCACAATTGCAGTCTGAGCTCACAATGGCAGTTTGGAATCACAATTGCAGTTCAAGGCTTGAGGTCACAATTGCAGTCTGAGCTCACAATGCCAGTTTGGAATCACAATTGCAGTTCAAGGCTAGAGGTCACAAATGCAGTCTGAGCTCACAATGCCAGTTAGGAATCACAATTGCAGTTCAAGGCTTGAAATCACAATTGCAGTCTGACATCATAATGCCACTTTGGAATCACAATTGCAGTTCAAGGCTTGAGGTCACAATTGCAGTCTGAGCTCACAATACCAGTTAGGAATCACAATTGCAGTTCAAGGCTTGAGGTCACAATTGCAGTCTGAGCTCACAATGCCAGTTAGGTATCACAATTGGAGTTCAAGTCTTGAGGTCACAATGCCAGTTAGGAATCACAATTGCAGTTCAAGGCTTGAGGTCACAATGCCAGTTAGGAATCACAATTGCAGTTCAAGGCTTGAGGTCACAATTCCAGTTAGGAATCACAATTGCAGTTCAAGACTTGAGGTCACAATTGCAGTCTGAGCTCACAATGGCAGTTTGGAATCACAATTGCAGTTCAAGGCTTGAGTTCACAATGCCAGTTTGGAATCACAATTGCAATTCAATGCTTGAGCTCACAGTTCCTGTTAGGAATCACAATTGCAGTTCAAGGCTTGAGCTCACAATGCCAGTTAGGAATCACAATTGCAGTTCAAGGCTTGAGGTCAAAATTCCAGTGAGGAATCACAATTGCAGTTCAAGGCTTGATGTCACAATGCCAGTTACGAATCACAATTGCAGTTGGAGGCTTGAGGTCACAAAGACAGTTTGGAATCACAATTGCAGTTCAAGGCTTGAGCTCACAATGCCAGTTTGGAATCACAATTGCAGTTCAAGGCTTGAGGTCACAATTCTAGTTAGGAATCAGAATTGCAGTTCAAGGCTTGAGCTCACAATGGCAGTTTGGAATCACAATTGCAGTTCAAGGCTCGAGGTCACAATTCTAGTTAGGAATCACAATTGCAGTTCAAGGCTTGAGGTCACAATTCTAGTTAGGAATCACAATTGCAGTTCAAGGCTTGAGGTCACAATTCTAGTTAGGAATCACAATTGCAGTTCAAGGCTTGAGCTCACAATGCCAGTTAGGAATCACAATTGCAGTTCAAGGCTTGAGGTCACAATGCCAGTTAGGAATCACAATTGCAGTTCAAGGCTTGAGGTCCCAATTGCAGTCTGAGCTCACAATGCCAGTTAGGAATCACAATTGCAGTTCAAGGCTTGAGGTCACAATTCCAGTGAGGAATCACAATTGCAGTTCAAGGCTTGAGGTCACAATGCCAGTTTGGAATCACAATTGCAGTTCAAGGCTTGAGGTCACAATGCCAGTTTGGAATCACAATTTCAGTTCAAGGCTTGATGTCACAATGCCAGTTAGGAATCACAATTGCAGTTCAAGGCTTGAGGTCACAATTGCAGTCTGAGCTCACAATGCCAGTTAGGAATCACAATTGCAGTTCAAGGCTTGAGGTCTCAATTGCAGTCTGAGCTCACAATGCCAGTTAGGAATCACAATTGCAGTTCAAGGCTTGAGGTCACAATTGCAGTCTGAGCTCACAATGCCAGTTAGGAATCACAATTGCAGTTCAAGGCTTGAGGTCACAATTGCAGTCTGAGCTCACAATGGCAGTTTGGAATCACAATTGCAGTTCAAGGCTTGAGGTCACAATTGCAGTCTGAGCTCACAATGCCAGTTTGGAATCACAATTGCAGTTCAAGGCTTGAGGTCACAATGCCAGTTAGGAATCACAATTTCAGTTCAAGGCTTGAGGTCACAAATGCAGTCTGAGCTCACAATGCCAGTTTGGAATCACAATTGCAGTTCAAGGCTAGAGGTCACAAATGCAGTCTGAGCTCACAATGCCAGTTAGGAATCACAATTGCAGTTCAAGGCTTGAAATCACAATTGCAGTCTGACATCATAATGCCACTTTGGAATCACAATTGCAGTTCAAGGCTTGAGGTCACAATTGCAGTCTGAGCTCACAATACCAGTTAGGAATCACAATTGCAGTTCAAGGCTTGAGGTCACAATTGCAGTCTGAGCTCACAATTCCAGTTAGGAATCACAATTGCAGTTCAAGGCTTGAGGTCACAATTGCAGTCTGAGCTCACAATGCCAGTTAGGTATCACAATTGGAGTTCAAGTCTTGAGGTCACAATGCCAGTTAGGAATCACAATTGCAGTTCAAGGCTTGAGGTCACAATGCCAGTTAGGAATCACAATTGCAGTTCAAGGCTTGAGGTCACAATTCCAGTTAGGAATCACAATTGCAGTTCAAGACTTGAGGTCACAATTGCAGTCTGAGCTCACAATGCCAGTTTGGAATCACAATTGCAGTTCAAGGCTTGAGGTCACAATGCCAGTTAGGAATTACAATTTCAGTTCAAGGCTTGAGCTCACAATGCCAGTTTGGAATCACAATTGCAGTTCAAGGCTTGAGGTCACAATGCCAGTTAGGAATCACAATTTCAGTTCAAGGCTTGAGGTCACAAATGCAGTCTGAGCTCACAATGCCAGTTTGGAATCACAATTGCAGTTCAAGGCTTGAGGTCACAATTGCAGTCTGACATCATAATGCCACTTTGGAATCACAATTGCAGTTCAAGGCTTGAGGTCACAATGCCAGTGAGGAATCACAATTGCAGTTCAAGGCTTGATGTCACAATGCCAGTTTGGAATCACAATTGCACTTCAAGGCTTGAGGTCACAATGCCAGTTAGGAATCACAATTGCAGTTCAGGGCTAGAGTTCACAATTGCAGTCTGAGCTCACAATGCCAGTTAGGAATCACAATTGCAGTTCAAGGCTTGAGGTCACAATTGCAGTCTGAGCTCACAATGCCAGTTAGGAATCACAATTGCAGTTCAAGGCTTGATGTCACAATGCCAGTGAGGAATCACAATTGCAGTTCAAGGCTTGAGGTCACAATGCCAGTTAGGAATCACAATTGCAGTTCAAGGCTTGAGGTCACAATGCCAGTTTGGAATCACAATTGCAGTTGAAGTCTTGAGGTCACAATTGCAGTCTGAGCTCACAATTCCAGTTAGGAATCACAATTGCAGTTCAAGGCTTGAGGTCACAATTGCAGTCTGAGCTCACAATGCCAGTTAGGTATCACAATTGGAGTTCAAGTCTTGAGGTCACAATGCCAGTTAGGAATCACAATTGCAGTTCAAGGCTTGAGGTCACAATTCCAGTTAGGAATCACAATTGCAGTTCAAGACTTGAGGTCACAATTGCAGTCTGAGCTCACAATGCCAGTTTGGAATCACAATTGCAGTTCAAGGCTTGAGTTCACAATGCCAGTTTGGAATCACAATTGCAATTCAATGCTTGAGCTCACAGTTCCTGTTAGGAATCACAATTGCACTTCAAGGCTTGAGGTCACAATTGCTGTCTGAGCTCACAATGCCAGTTTGGTATCACAATTGCAGTTCAAGGCTTGAGGTCACAATTGCAGTCTGAGCTCACAATTCCAGTTAGGAATCACAATTGCAGTTCAAGGCTTGAGGTCACAATTGCAGTCTGAGCTCACAATGCCAGTTAGGAATCACAATTGCAGTTCAAGGCTTGAGGTCCCAATTGCAGTCTGAGCTCACAATGCCAGTTAGGAATCACAATTGCAGTTCAAGGCTTGATGTCACAATGCCAGTTAGGAATCACAATTGCAGTTCAAGGCTTGAGGTCACAATTGCAGTCTGAGCTCACAATGCCAGTTTGGAATCACAATTGCAGTTCAAGGCTAGAGGTCACAAATGCAGTCTGAGCTCACAATGGCAGTTTGGAATCACAATTGCAGTTCAAGGCTTGAGGTCACAATTGCAGTCTGAGCTCACAATGCCAGTTAGGAATCACAATTGCAGTTCAAGGCTTGAGGTCACAATGCCAGTTTGGAATCACAATTGCAGTTCAAGGCTTGATGTCACAATGCCAGTTAGGAATTACAATTTCAGTTCAAGGCTTGAGCTCACAATGCCAGTTAGGAATCACAATTGCAGTTCAAGGCTTGAGGTCCCAATGCCAGTTAGGAATTACAATTTCAGTTCAAGGCTTGAGCTCACAATGCCAGTTAGGAATCACAATTGCAGTTCAAGGCTTGAGGTCCCAATTGCAGTCTGAGCTCACAATGCCAGTTAGGAATCACAATTGCAGTTCAAGGCTTGAGGTCACAATGCCAGTGAGGAATCACAATTGCAGTTCAAGGCTTGAGGTCACAATGCCAGTTAGGAATCACAATTGCAGTTCAAGGCTTGAGGTCACAATGCCAGTTTGGAATCACAATTGCAGTTCAAGGCTTGAGGTCACAATGCCAGTTTGGAATCACAATTTCAGTTCAAGGCTTGATGTCACAATGCCAGTTAGGAATCACAATTGCAGTTCAAGGCTTGAGGTCACAATTGCAGTCTGAGCTCACAATGCCAGTTAGGAATCACAACTGAAGTTCAAGGCTTGAGGTCTCAATTGCAGTCTGAGCTCACAATGCCAGTTAGGAATCACAATTGCAGTTCAAGGCCTGAGGTCACAATTGCAGTCTGAGCTCACAATGCCAGTTAGGAATCACAATTGCAGTTCAAGGCTTGAGGTCACAATTGCAGTCTGAGCTCACAATGCCAGTTAGGAATCACAATTGCAGTTCAAGGCTTGAGGTCACAATTGCAGTCTGAGTTCACAATGCCAGTTAGGAATCACAATTGCAGTTCAAGGCTTGAGCTCACAAATCCAGTTAGGAATCACAATTGCAGTTCAAGGCTTGAGGTCAAAATTCCAGTGAGGAATCACAATTGCAGTTCAAGGCTTGAGCTCACAATGCCAGTTTGGAATCACAATTGCAGTTCAAGGCTTGAGGTCACAATGCCAGTTAGGAATCACAATTGCAGTTCAAGGCTTGAGCTCACAATGGCAGTTTGGAATCACAATTGCAGTTCAAGGTTTGAGGTCACAATTCTAGTTAGGAATCACAATTGCAGTTCAAGGCTCGAGGTCACAATTCTAGTTAGGAATCACAATTGCAGTTCAAGGCTTGAGGTCACAATTCTAGTTAGGAATCACAATTGCAGTTCAAGGCTTGAGGTCACAATGCCAGTTAGGAATCACAATTGCAGTTCAAGGCTTGAGGTCACAATGCCAGTTAGGAATCACAATTGCAGTTCAAGGCTTGAGGTCACAATTGCAGTCTGAGATCATAATGCCAGTTTGGAATCACAATTGCAGTTCAAGGCTTGAGGTCACAATTGCAGTCTGAGCTCACAATGCCAGTTAGGAATCACAATTGCAGTTCAAGGATTGAGGTGACAATGCCAGTTAGGAATCACAATTGCAGTTCAAGTCTTGAGGTCACAATGCCAGTTTGGAATCACAATTGCAGTTCAAGGCTTGAGCTCACAATGCCAGTTAGGAATCACAATTGCAGTTCAAGGCTTGAGGTCACAATTCTAGTTAGGAATCAGAATTGCAGTTCAAGGCTTGAGGTCACAATGCCAGTTTGGAATCACAATTGCAGTTCAAGGCTCGAGGTCACAATTCTAGTTAGGAATCACAATTGCAGTTCAAGGCTTGAGGTCACAATTCTAGTTAGGAATCACAATTGCAGTTCAAGGCTTGAGGTCACAATTCTAGTTAGGAATCACAATTGCAGTTCAAGGCTTGAGGTCACAATGCCAGTTAGGAATCACAATTGCAGTTCAAGGCTTGAGGTCACAATGCCAGTTAGGAATCACAATTGCAGTTCAAGGCTTGAGGTCCCAATTGCAGTCTGAGCTCACAATGCCAGTTAGGAATCACAATTGCAGTTCAAGGCTTGAGGTCACAATTCCAGTGAGGAATCACAATTGCAGTTCAAGGCTTGAGGTCACAATGCCAGTTTGGAATCACAATTGCAGTTCAAGGCTCGAGGTCACAATTCTAGTTAGGAATCACAATTGCAGTTCAAGGCTTGAGGTCACAATTCTAGTTAGGAATCACAATTGCAGTTCAAGGCTTGAGGTCACAATGCCAGTTAGGAATCACAATTGCAGTTCAAGGCTTGAGGTCACAATGCCAGTTAGGAATCACAATTGCAGTTCAAGGCTTGAGGTCACAATTGCAGTCTGAGATCATAATGCCAGTTTGGAATCACAATTGCAGTTCAAGGCTTGAGGTCACAATTGCAGTCTGAGCTCACAATGCCAGTTAGGAATCACAATTGCAGTTCAAGGATTGAGGTGACAATGCCAGTTAGGAATCACAATTGCAGTTCAAGTCTTGAGGTCACAATGCCAGTTTGGAATCACAATTGCAGTTCAAGGCTTGAGCTCACAATGCCAGTTAGGAATCACAATTGCAGTTCAAGGCTTGAGGTCACAATTCTAGTTAGGAATCAGAATTGCAGTTCAAGGCTTGAGGTCACAATGCCAGTTTGGAATCACAATTGCAGTTCAAGGCTCGAGGTCACAATTCTAGTTAGGAATCACAATTGCAGTTCAAGGCTTGAGGTCACAATTCTAGTTAGGAATCACAATTGCAGTTCAAGGCTTGAGGTCACAATTCTAGTTAGGAATCACAATTGCAGTTCAAGGCTTGAGGTCACAATGCCAGTTAGGAATCACAATTGCAGTTCAAGGCTTGAGGTCACAATGCCAGTTAGGAATCACAATTGCAGTTCAAGGCTTGAGGTCCCAATTGCAGTCTGAGCTCACAATGCCAGTTAGGAATCACAATTGCAGTTCAAGGCTTGAGGTCACAATTCCAGTGAGGAATCACAATTGCAGTTCAAGGCTTGAGGTCACAATGCCAGTTTGGAATCACAATTGCAGTTCAAGGCTTGAGGTCACAATGCCAGTTTGGAATCACAATTTCAGTTCAAGGCTTGATGTCACAATGCCAGTTAGGAATCACAATTGCAGTTCAAGGCTTGAGGTCACAATTGCAGTCTGAGCTCACAATGCCAGTTAGGAATCACAATTGCAGTTCAAGGCTTGAGGTCTCAATTGCAGTCTGAGCTCACAATGCCAGTTAGGAATCACAATTGCAGTTCAAGGCTTGAGGTCACAATTGCAGTCTGAGCTCACAATGCCAGTTAGGAATCACAATTGCAGTTCAAGGCTTGAGGTCACAATTGCAGTCTGAGCTCACAATTCCAGTTA
Source organism: Sturnus vulgaris (assembly GCF_052056855.1). Classification (NCBI taxonomy): domain Eukaryota; kingdom Metazoa; phylum Chordata; class Aves; order Passeriformes; family Sturnidae; genus Sturnus; species Sturnus vulgaris. The sequence continues at coordinate 2,294,721 of NC_142270.1, read as the reverse complement.
GGAATCACAATTGCAGTTCAAGGCTTGAGGTCACAATTGCAGTCTGAGCTCACAATGCCAGTTAGGAATCACAATTGCAGTTCAAGGCTTGAGGTCACAATTGCAGTCTGAGCTCACAATGGCAGTTTGGAATCACAATTGCAGTTCAAGGCTTGAGGTCACAATTGCAGTCTGAGCTCACAATGCCAGTTTGGAATCACAATTGCAGTTCAAGGCTAGAGGTCACAAATGCAGTCTGAGCTCACAATGCCAGTTAGGAATCACAATTGCAGTTCAAGGCTTGAAATCACAATTGCAGTCTGACATCATAATGCCACTTTGGAATCACAATTGCAGTTCAAGGCTTGAGGTCACAATTGCAGTCTGAGCTCACAATACCAGTTAGGAATCACAATTGCAGTTCAAGGCTTGAGGTCACAATTGCAGTCTGAGCTCACAATGCCAGTTAGGTATCACAATTGGAGTTCAAGTCTTGAGGTCACAATGCCAGTTAGGAATCACAATTGCAGTTCAAGGCTTGAGGTCACAATGCCAGTTAGGAATCACAATTGCAGTTCAAGGCTTGAGGTCACAATTCCAGTTAGGAATCACAATTGCAGTTCAAGACTTGAGGTCACAATTGCAGTCTGAGCTCACAATGGCAGTTTGGAATCACAATTGCAGTTCAAGGCTTGAGTTCACAATGCCAGTTTGGAATCACAATTGCAATTCAATGCTTGAGCTCACAGTTCCTGTTAGGAATCACAATTGCAGTTCAAGGCTTGAGCTCACAATGCCAGTTAGGAATCACAATTGCAGTTCAAGGCTTGAGGTCAAAATTCCAGTGAGGAATCACAATTGCAGTTCAAGGCTTGATGTCACAATGCCAGTTACGAATCACAATTGCAGTTGGAGGCTTGAGGTCACAAAGACAGTTTGGAATCACAATTGCAGTTCAAGGCTTGAGCTCACAATGCCAGTTTGGAATCACAATTGCAGTTCAAGGCTTGAGGTCACAATTCTAGTTAGGAATCAGAATTGCAGTTCAAGGCTTGAGCTCACAATGGCAGTTTGGAATCACAATTGCAGTTCAAGGCTCGAGGTCACAATTCTAGTTAGGAATCACAATTGCAGTTCAAGGCTTGAGGTCACAATTCTAGTTAGGAATCACAATTGCAGTTCAAGGCTTGAGGTCACAATTCTAGTTAGGAATCACAATTGCAGTTCAAGGCTTGAGCTCACAATGCCAGTTAGGAATCACAATTGCAGTTCAAGGCTTGAGGTCACAATGCCAGTTAGGAATCACAATTGCAGTTCAAGGCTTGAGGTCCCAATTGCAGTCTGAGCTCACAATGCCAGTTAGGAATCACAATTGCAGTTCAAGGCTTGAGGTCACAATTCCAGTGAGGAATCACAATTGCAGTTCAAGGCTTGAGGTCACAATGCCAGTTTGGAATCACAATTGCAGTTCAAGGCTTGAGGTCACAATGCCAGTTTGGAATCACAATTTCAGTTCAAGGCTTGATGTCACAATGCCAGTTAGGAATCACAATTGCAGTTCAAGGCTTGAGGTCACAATTGCAGTCTGAGCTCACAATGCCAGTTAGGAATCACAATTGCAGTTCAAGGCTTGAGGTCTCAATTGCAGTCTGAGCTCACAATGCCAGTTAGGAATCACAATTGCAGTTCAAGGCTTGAGGTCACAATTGCAGTCTGAGCTCACAATGCCAGTTAGGAATCACAATTGCAGTTCAAGGCTTGAGGTCACAATTGCAGTCTGAGCTCACAATGGCAGTTTGGAATCACAATTGCAGTTCAAGGCTTGAGGTCACAATTGCAGTCTGAGCTCACAATGCCAGTTTGGAATCACAATTGCAGTTCAAGGCTTGAGGTCACAATGCCAGTTAGGAATCACAATTTCAGTTCAAGGCTTGAGGTCACAAATGCAGTCTGAGCTCACAATGCCAGTTTGGAATCACAATTGCAGTTCAAGGCTAGAGGTCACAAATGCAGTCTGAGCTCACAATGCCAGTTAGGAATCACAATTGCAGTTCAAGGCTTGAAATCACAATTGCAGTCTGACATCATAATGCCACTTTGGAATCACAATTGCAGTTCAAGGCTTGAGGTCACAATTGCAGTCTGAGCTCACAATACCAGTTAGGAATCACAATTGCAGTTCAAGGCTTGAGGTCACAATTGCAGTCTGAGCTCACAATTCCAGTTAGGAATCACAATTGCAGTTCAAGGCTTGAGGTCACAATTGCAGTCTGAGCTCACAATGCCAGTTAGGTATCACAATTGGAGTTCAAGTCTTGAGGTCACAATGCCAGTTAGGAATCACAATTGCAGTTCAAGGCTTGAGGTCACAATGCCAGTTAGGAATCACAATTGCAGTTCAAGGCTTGAGGTCACAATTCCAGTTAGGAATCACAATTGCAGTTCAAGACTTGAGGTCACAATTGCAGTCTGAGCTCACAATGCCAGTTTGGAATCACAATTGCAGTTCAAGGCTTGAGGTCACAATGCCAGTTAGGAATTACAATTTCAGTTCAAGGCTTGAGCTCACAATGCCAGTTTGGAATCACAATTGCAGTTCAAGGCTTGAGGTCACAATGCCAGTTAGGAATCACAATTTCAGTTCAAGGCTTGAGGTCACAAATGCAGTCTGAGCTCACAATGCCAGTTTGGAATCACAATTGCAGTTCAAGGCTTGAGGTCACAATTGCAGTCTGACATCATAATGCCACTTTGGAATCACAATTGCAGTTCAAGGCTTGAGGTCACAATGCCAGTGAGGAATCACAACTGCAGTTCAAGGCTTGATGTCACAATGCCAGTTTGGAATCACAATTGCACTTCAAGGCTTGAGGTCACAATGCCAGTTAGGAATCACAATTGCAGTTCAGGGCTAGAGTTCACAATTGCAGTCTGAGCTCACAATGCCAGTTAGGAATCACAATTGCAGTTCAAGGCTTGAGGTCACAATTGCAGTCTGAGCTCACAATGCCAGTTAGGAATCACAATTGCAGTTCAAGGCTTGATGTCACAATGCCAGTGAGGAATCACAATTGCAGTTCAAGGCTTGAGGTCACAATGCCAGTTAGGAATCACAATTGCAGTTCAAGGCTTGAGGTCACAATGCCAGTTTGGAATCACAATTGCAGTTGAAGTCTTGAGGTCACAATTGCAGTCTGAGCTCACAATGCCAGTTTGGAATCACAATTGCAGTTCAAGGCTAGAGGTCACAAATGCAGTCTGAACTCACAATGGCAGTTTGGAATCACAATTGCAGTTCAAGGCTTGATGTCACAATGCCAGTTAGGAATCACAATTGCAGTTCAAGGCTTGAGGTCACAATTCCAGTGAGGAATCACAATTGCAGTTCAAGGCTTGAGGTCACAATGCCAGTTAGGAATCACAATTGCAGTTCAAGGCTTGAGGTCACAATGCCAGTTAGGAATCACAATTGCAGTTCAAGGCTTGAGGTCACAATGCCAGTTTGGAATCACAATTTCAGTTCAAGGCTTGATGTCACAATGCCAGTTAGGAATCACAATTGCAGTTCAAGGCTTGAGCTCACAATGCCAGTTAGGAATCACAATTGCAGTTCAAGGCTTGAGGTCACAATTGCAGTCTGAGCTCACAATGCCAGTTAGGAATCACAATTGCAGTTCAAGGCTTGAGGTCACAATTGCTGTCTGAGCTCACAATGCCAGTTAGGAATCACAATTGCAGTTCAAGGCTTGAGGTCACAATTGCAGTCTGAGCTCACAATGCCAGTTAGGAATCACAATTGCAGTTCAAGGCTTGAGGTCACAATTCCAGTTAGGAATCAGAATTGCAGTTCAAGGCTTGAGGTCACAATGCCAGTTTGGAATCACAATTGCAGTTCAAGGCTTGAGGTCACAATGCCAGTTAGGAATTACAATTTTAGTTCAAGGCTTGAGCTCACAATGCCAGTTAGGAATCACAATTGCAGTTCAAGGCTTGAGGTCACAATTGCAGTCTGAACTCACAATGCCAGTTAGGAATCACAATTGCAGTTCAAGTCTTGAGGTCACAATGCCAGTTAGGAATCACAATTGCAGTTCAAGGCTTGAGGTCACAATGCCAGTGAGGAATCACAATTGCAGTTCAAGGCTTGATGTCACAATGCCAGTTAGGAATCACAATTGCAGTTCAATGCTTGAGCTCACAATGCCAGTTAGGAATCAGAATTGCAGTTCAAGGCTTGAGCTCACAGTGCCAGTTAGGAATCACAATTGCAGTTCAAGGCTTGAGGTCACAATGCCAGATAGGAATCACAATTGCAGTTCAAGGCTTGAGGTCACAATGCCAGTTAGGAATCACAATTGCAGTTCAGGTCTCGAGTTCACAATTGCAGTCTGAGCTCACAATGCCAGTTAGGAATCACAATTGCAGTTCAAGGCTTGATGTCACAATGCCAGTTAGGAATCACAATTGCAGTTCAAGGCTTGAGGTCACAATGCCAGTTTGGAATCACAATTGCAGTTCAAGGCTTGAGGTCATAATGCCAGTTTGGAGTCACAATTGCATTTCAAGGCTTGAGCTCATAATGCCAGTTTGGAATCTCAATTGCAGTTCAAGGCTTGAGGTCACAATTGCAGTCTGAGCTCACAATGCCAGTTAGGAATCACAATTGCAGTTCAAGGCTTGAGGTCACAATTGCAGTCTGAGCTCACAATGCCAGTTTGGAATCACAATTGCAGTTCAAGGCTTGAGGTCACAATTGCAGTCTGAGCTCACAATGGCAGTTTGGAATCACAATTGCAGTTCAAGGCTTGAGGTCACAATTGCAGTCTGAGCTCACAATGGCAGTTTGGAATCACAATTGCAGTTCAAGGCTTGAGGTCACAATTGCAGTCTGAGCTCACAATGCCAGTTAGGAATCACAATTGCAGTTCAAGGCTTGAGGTCACAATGCCAGTTAGGAATTACAATTTCAGTTCAAGGCTTGAGCTCACAATGCCAGTTTGGAATCACAATTGCAGTTCAAGGCTTGAGGTCACAATGCCAGTTAGGAATCACAATTTCAGTTCAAGGCTTGAGGTCACAAATGCAGTCTGAGCTCACAATGCCAGTTTGGAATCACAATTGCAGTTCAAGGCTAGAGGTCACAAATGCAGTCTGAGCTCACAATGCCAGTTAGGAATCACAATTGCAGTTCAAGGCTTGAGGTCACAATTGCAGTCTGACATCATAATGCCACTTTGGAATCACAATTGCAGTTCAAGGCTTGAGGTCACAATTGCAGTCTGAGCTCACAATACCAGTTAGGAATCACAATTGCAGTTCAAGGCTTGAGGTCACAATTGCAGTCTGAGCTCACAATTCCAGTTAGGAATCACAATTGCAGTTCAAGGCTTGAGGTCACAATTCCAGTTAGGAATCACAATTGCAGTTCAAGACTTGAGGTCACAATTGCAGTCTGAGCTCACAATGCCAGTTTGGAATCACAATTGCAGTTCAAGGCTTGAGTTCACAATGCCAGTTTGGAATCACAATTGCAATTCAATGCTTGAGCTCACGGTTCCTGTTAGGAATCACAATTGCACTTCAAGGCTTGAGGTCACAATGCCAGTTTGGAATCACAATTGCAGTTCAAGGCTTGAGCTCACAGTTCCAGTTAGGAATCACAATTGCAGTTGAAGGCTTGAGGTCACAATTGCTGTCTGAGCTCACAATGCCAGTTTGGTATCACAATTGCAGTTCAAGGCTTGAGGTCACAATTGCAGTCTGAGCTCACAATTCCAGTTAGGAATCACAATTGCAGTTCAAGGCTTGAGGTCACAATTGCAGTCTGAGCTCACAATGCCAGTTAGGAATCACAATTGCAGTTCAAGGCTTGAGGTCCCAATTGCAGTCTGAGCTCACAATGCCAGTTAGGAATCACAATTGCAGTTCAAGGCTTGAGCTCACAATGCCAGTTAGGAATCACAATTGCAGTTCAAGGCTTGAGGTCACAATGCCAGTTAGGAATCACAATTGCAGTTCAAGGCTTGAGGTCACAATTGCAGTCTGAGCTCACAATGCCAGTTTGGAATCACAATTGCAGTTCAAGGCTAGAGGTCACAAATGCAGTCTGAGCTCACAATGGCAGTTTGGAATCACAATTGCAGTTCAAGGCTTGAGGTCACAATTGCAGTCTGAGCTCACAATGCCAGTTAGGAATCACAATTGCAGTTCAAGGCTTGATGTCACAATGCCAGTTAGGAATCACAATTGCAGTTCAAGGCTTGAGGTCACAATTCCAATGAGGAATCACAATTGCAGTTCAAGGCTTGAGGTCACAATGCCAGTTTGGAATCACAATTGCAGTTCAAGGCTTGATGTCACAATGCCAGTTAGGAATTACAATTTCAGTTCAAGGCTTGAGCTCACAATGCCAGTTAGGAATCACAATTGCAGTTCAAGGCTTGAGGTCCCAATGCCAGTTAGGAATTACAATTTCAGTTCAAGGCTTGAGCTCACAATGCCAGTTAGGAATCACAATTGCAGTTCAAGGCTTGAGGTCCCAATTGTAGTCTGAGCTCACAATGCCAGTTAGGAATCACAATTGCAGTTCAAGGCTTGAGGTCCCAATTGCAGTCTGAGCTCACAATGCCAGTTAGGAATCACAATTGCAGTTCAAGGCTTGAGGTCACAATTCCAGTGAGGAATCACAATTGCAGTTCAAGGCTTGAGGTCACAATGCCAGTTTGGAATCACAATTGCAGTTCAAGGCTTGAGGTCACAATGCCAGTTTGGAATCACAATTTCAGTTCAAGGCTTGATGTCACAATGCCAGTTAGGAATCACAATTGCAGTTCAAGGCTTGAGGTCACAATTGCAGTCTGAGCTCACAATGCCAGTTAGGAATCACAATTGAAGTTCAAGGCTTGAGGTCTCAATTGCAGTCTGAGCTCACAATGCCAGTTAGGAATCACAATTGCAGTTCAAGGCCTGAGGTCACAATTGCAGTCTGAGCTCACAATGCCAGTTAGGAATCACAATTGCAGTTCAAGGCTTGAGGTCACAATTGCAGTCTGAGCTCACAATGCCAGTTAGGAATCACAATTGCAGTTCAAGGCTTGAGGTCACAAATGCAGTCTGAGCTCACAATGCCAGTTAGGAATCACAATTGCAGTTCAAGGCTTGAGGTCAAAATTCCAGTGAGGAATCACAATTGCAGTTCAAGGCTTGAGGTCACAATGCCAGTTAGGAATCACAATTGCAGTTCAAGGCTTGAGGTCACAATGCCAGTTTGGAATCACAATTGCAGTTCAAGGCTTGAGGTCACAATGCCAGTTAGGAATCACAATTGCAGTTCAAGGCTTGAGCTCACAATGGCAGTTTGGAATCACAATTGCAGTTCAAGGCTTGAGGTCACAATTGCAGTCTGAGATCATAATGCCAGTTTGGAATCACAATTGCAGTTCAAGGCTTGAGGTCACAATTGCAGTCTGAGCTCACAATGCCAGTTAGGAATCACAATTGCAGTTCAAGGATTGAGGTCACAATGTCAGTTAGGAATCACAATTGCAGTTCAAGGCTTGAGCTCACAATGCCAGTTAGGAATCACAATTGCAGTTCAAGGCTTGAGGTCACAATTCTAGTTAGGAATCAGAATTGCAGTTCAAGGCTTGAGGTCACAATGCCAGTTAGGAATCACAATTGCAGTTCAAGGCTCGAGGTCACAATTCTAGTTAGGAATCACAATTGCAGTTCAAGGATTGAGGTCACAATTCTAGTTAGGAATCACAATTGCAGTTCAAGGCTCGAGGTCACAATTCTAGTTAGGAATCACAATAGCAGTTCAAGGCTTGAGGTCACAATTCTAGTTAGGAATCACAATTGCAGTTCAAGGCTTGAGGTCACAATGCCAGTTAGGAATCACAATTGCAGTTCAAGGCTTGAGGTCACAATGCCAGTTAGGAATCACAATTGCAGTTCAAGGCTTGAGGTCACAATTGCAGTCTGAGCTCACAATGCCAGTTAGGAATCACAACTGCAGTTCAAGGCTTGAGGTCACAATTGCAATCTGAGCTCACAATGCCAGTTAGGAATCACAATTGCAGTTCAAGGCTTGAGGTTACAATGCCAGTTAGGAATCACCATTGCAGTTCAAGGCTTGAGTTCACAATTGCAGTCTGAGCTCACAATGCCAGTTAGGAATCACAATTGCAGTTCAAGGCTTGAGTTCACAATGGCAGTTTGGAATCACAATTGCAATTCAATGCTTGAGCTCAAGGTTCCAGTTAGGCATCAGAATTGTAGTTCGAGGCTTGAGGTCACAATTCTAGTTAGGAATCACAATTGCAGTTCAAGGCTTGAGGTCACAATGCCAGTTAGGAATCACAATTGCAGTTCAAGGCTTGAGGTCACAATTCTAGTTAGGAATCACAATTGCAGTTCAAGGCTTGAGGTCCCAATTGTAGTCTGAGCTCACAATGCCAGTTAGGAATCACAATTGCAGTTCAAGGCTTGAGGTCCCAATTGCAGTCTGAGCTCACAATGCCAGTTAGGAATCACAATTGCAGTTCAAGGCTTGAGGTCACAATTCCAGTGAGGAATCACAATTGCAGTTCAAGGCTTGAGGTCACAATGCCAGTTTGGAATCACAATTGCAGTTCAAGGCTTGAGGTCACAATGCCAGTTTGGAATCACAATTTCAGTTCAAGGCTTGATGTCACAATGCCAGTTAGGAATCACAATTGCAGTTCAAGGCTTGAGGTCTCAATTGCAGTCTGAGCTCACAATGCCAGTTAGGAATCACAATTGCAGTTCAAGGCTTGAGGTCACAATTGCAGTCTGAGCTCACAATGGCAGTTAGGAATCACAATTGCAGTTCAAGGCTTGATGTCACAATGCCAGTTAGGAATCACAATTGAAGTTCAAGGCTTGAGGTCACAATTGCAGTCTGAGCTCACAATGCCAGTTAGGAATCACAATTGCAGTTCAAGGCTTGAGGTCACAATTGCAGTCTGAGCTCACAATGCCAGTTAGGAATCACAATTGCAGTTCAAGGCTTGAGGTCACAATGCCAGTTTGGAATCACAATTGCAATTCAATGCTTGAGCTCACAGTTCCAGTTAGGAATCACAATTGCAGTTCAAGGCTTGAGGTCATAATGCCAGTTAGGAATCACAATTGCAGTTCAAGGCTTGAGCTCACAGTTCCAGTTAGGAATCACAATTGCAGTTCAAGGCTTGAGGTCACAATTGCAGTCTGAGCTCACAATGCCAGTTAGGAATCACAATTGCATTTCAAGGCTTGAGGTCACAATTGCAGTCTGAGCTCACAATGCCAGTTAGGAATCACAATTGCAGTTCAAGGCTTGAGGTCACAATGCCAGTTAGGAATCACAATTGCAGTTCAAGGCTTGAGGTCACAATTCTAGTTAGGAATCACAATTGCAGTCCAAGGCTTGAGGTCACAATTCTAGTTAGGAATCAGAATTGCAGTTCAAGGCTTGAGGTCACAATGCCAGTTAGGAATCACAATTGCAGTTCAAGGCTTGAGGTCACAATTCTAGTTAGGAATCACAATTGCAGTTCAAGGCTCGAGGTCACAATTCTAGTTAGGAATAACAATTGCAGTTCAAGGCTTGAGGTCACAATTCTAGTTAGGAATCACAATTGCAGTTCAAGGCTTGAGGTCACAATGCCAGTTAGGAATCACAATTGCAGTTCAAGGCTTGAGGTCACAATGCCAGTTAGGAATCACAATTGCAATTCAAGGCTTGAGGTCACAATTGCAGTCTGAGCTCACAATGCCAGTTAGGAATCACAATTGCAGTTCAAGGCTTGAGGTCACAATTGCAATCTGAGCTCACAATGCCAGATAGGAATCACAATTGCAGTTCAAGGCTTGAGGTCACAATGCCAGTTAGGAATCACCATTGCAGTTCAAGGCTTGAGGTCACAATTGCAGTCTGAGCTCACAATGCCAGTTAGGAATCACAATTGCAGTTCAAGGCTTGAGTTCACAATGGCAGTTTGGAATCACAATTGCAATTCAATGCTTGAGCTCAAGGTTCCAGTTAGGCATCAGAATTGTAGTTCGAGGCTTGAGGTCACAATTCTAGTTAGGAATCACAATTGCAGTTCAAGGCTTGAGGTCACAATGCCAGTTAGGAATCACAATTGCAGTTCAAGGCTTGAGGTCACAATGTCAGTTAGGAATCACAATTGCAGTTCAAGGCTTGAGGTCACAATTCTAGTTAGGAATCACAATTGCAGTTCAAGGCTTGAGGTCACAATGCCAGTTTGGAATCACAATTGCAGTTCAAGGCTTGAGGTCACAATGCCAGTTAGGAATCACAATTGCAGTTCAAGGCTTGAGCTCACAATGCCAGTTTGGAATCACAATTGCAGTTCAAGGCTTGAGGTCACAATTCCAATGAGGAATCACAATTGCAGTTCAAGGCTTGAGGTCACAATGCCAGTTTGGAATCACAATTGCAGTTCAAGGCTTGAGCTCACAATGCCAGTTTGGAATCACAATTGCAGTTCAAGACTTGAGGTCACAATTGCAGTCTGAGCTCACAATGCCAGTTAGGTATCACAATTGGAGTTCAAGTCTTGAGGTCACAATGCCAGTTAGGAATCACAATTGCAGTTCAAGGCTTGAGGTCACAATGCCAGTTAGGAATCACAATTGCAGTTCAAGACTTGAGGTCACAATTCCAGTTAGGAATCACAATTGCAGTTCAAGACTTGAGGTCACAATTGCAGTCTGAGCTCACAATGCCAGTTTGGAATCACAATTGCAGTTCAAGGCTTGAGTTCACAATGCCAGTTTGGAATCACAATTGCAATTCAATGCTTGAGCTCACAGTTCCTGTTAGGAATCACAATTGCACTTCAAGGCTTGGGGTCACAATGCCAGTTAGGAATCACAATTGCAGTTCAAGGCTTGAGCTCACAGTTCCAGTTCGGAATCACAATTGCAGTTGAAGGCTTGAGGTCACAATTGCAGTCTGAGCTCACAATGCCAGTTTGGTATCACAATTGCAGTTCAAGGCTTGAGGTCACAATTGCAGTCTGAGCTCACAATTCCAGTTAGGAATCACAATTGCAGTTCAAGGCTTGAGGTCACAATTCTAGTTAGGAATCACAATTGCAGTTCAAGGCTCGAGGTCACAATTCTAGTTAGGAATAACAATTGCAGTTCAAGGCTTGAGGTCACAATTCTAGTTAGGAATCACAATTGCAGTTCAAGGCTTGAGGTCACAATGCCAGTTAGGAATCACAATTGCAGTTCAAGGCTTGAGGTCACAATGCCAGTTAGGAATCAGAATTGCAGTTCAAGGCTTGAGGTCACAATTGCAGTCTGAGCTCACAATGCCAGTTAGGAATCACAATTGCAGTTCAAGGCTTGAGGTCACAATTGCAATCTGAGCTCACAATGCCAGTTAGGAATCACAATTGCAGTTCAAGGCTTGAGGTCACAATGCCAGTTAGGAATCACCATTGCAGTTCAAGGCTTGAGGTCACAATTGCAGTCTGAGCTCACAATGCCAGTTAGGAATCACCATTGCAGTTCAAGGCTTGAGGTCACAATGTCAGTTAGGAATCACAATTGCAGTTCAAGGCTTGAGGTCACAATTCTAGTTAGGAATCACAATTGCAGTTCAAGGCTTGAGGTCACAATGCCAGTTTGGAATCACAATTGCAGTTCAAGGCTTGAGGTCACAATGCCAGTTAGGAATCACAATTGCAGTTCAAGGCTTGAGCTCACAATGCCAGTTTGGAATCACAATTGCAGTTCAAGGCTTGAGGTCACAATTCTAGTTAGGAATCACAATTGCAGTTCAAGGCTTGAGGTCACAATGCCAGTTAGGAATCACAATTGCAGTTCAAGGCTTGAGGTCACAATGCCAGTTAGGAATCACAATTGCAGTTCAAGGCTTGAGGTCACAATTGCAGTCTGAGCTCACAATGCCAGTTAGGTATCACAATTGGAGTTCAAGTCTTGAGGTCACAATGCCAGTTAGGAATCACAATTGCAGTTCAAGGCTTGAGGTCACAATGCCAGTTAGGAATCACAATTGCAGTTCAAGGCTTGAGGTCACAATTCCAGTTAGGAATCACAATTGCAGTTCAAGACTTGAGGTCACAATTGCAGTCTGAGCTCACAATGCCAGTTTGGAATCACAATTGCAGTTCAAGGCTTGAGTTCACAATGCCAGTTTGGAATCACAATTGCAATTCAATGCTTGAGCTCACAGTTCCTGTTAGGAATCACAATTGCACTTCAAGGCTTGAGGTCACAATGCCAGTTAGGAATCACAATTGCAGTTCAAGGCTTGAGCTCACAGTTCCAGTTAGGAATCACAATTGCAGTTGAAGGCTTGAGGTCACAATTGCAGTCTGAGCTCACAATGCCAGTTAGGAATCACAATTGAAGTTCAAGGCTTGAGGTCTCAATTGCAGTCTGAGCTCACAATGCCAGTTAGGAATCACAATTGCAGTTCAAGGCCTGAGGTCACAATTGCAGTCTGAGCTCACAATGCCAGTTAGGAATCACAATTGCAGTTCAAGGCTTGAGGTCACAATTGCAGTCTGAGCTCACAATGCCAGTTAGGAATCACAATTGCAGTTCAAGGCTTGAGGTCACAATTGCAGTCTGAGTTCACAATGCCAGTTAGGAATCACAATTGCAGTTCAAGGCTTGAGCTCACAATGCCAGTTAGGAATCACAATTGCAGTTCAAGGCTTGAGGTCACAATTCTAGTTAGGAATCACAATTGCAGTTCAAGGCTCGAGGTCACAATTCTAGTTAGGAATCACAATTGCAGTTCAAGGCTTGAGGTCACAATGACAGTTTGGAATCACAATCGCAGTTCAAGGCTTGAGCTCACAATGCCAGTTTGGAATCACAATTGCAGTTCAAGGCTTGAGGTCACAATGCCAGTTAGGAATCACAATTGCAGTTCAAGGCTTGAGCTCACAATGGCAGTTTGGAATCACAATTGCAGTTCAAGGCTTGAGGTCACAATTCTAGTTAGGAATCACAATTGCAGTTCAAGGCTCGAGGTCACAATTCTAGTTAGGAATCACAATTGCAGTTCAAGGCTTGAGGTCACAATTCTAGTTAGGAATCACAATTGCAGTTCAAGGCTTGAGGTCACAATGCCAGTTAGGAATCACAATTGCAGTTCAAGGCTTGAGGTCACAATGCCAGTTAGGAATCACAATTGCAGTTCAAGGCTTGAGGTCACAATGCCAGTTAGGAATCACAATTGCAGTTCAAGGCTTGAGGTCACAATTCTAGTTAGGAATCACAATTGCAGTTCAAGGCTTGAGGTCACAATGCCAGTTAGGAATCACAATTGCAGTTCAAGGCTTGAGGTCACAATGCCAGTTAGGAATCACAATTGCAGTTCAAGGCTTGAGGTCCCAATTGCATTCTGAGCTCACAATGCCAGTTAGGAATCACAATTGCAGTTCAAGGCTTGAGGTCTCAATTGCAGTCTGAGCTCACAATGCCAGTTAGGAATCACAATTGCAGTTCAAGGCTTGAGGTCACAATTGCAGTCTGAGCTCACAATGCCAGTTAGGAATCACAATTGCAGTTCAAGGCTTGAGGTCACAATTGCAGTCTGAGCTCACAATGCCAGTTAGGAATCACAATTGCAGTTCAAGGCTTGAGGTCACAATTGCAGTCTGAGCTCACAATGGCAGTTTGGAATCACAATTACAGTTCAAGGCTTGAGGTCACAATGCCAGTTAGGAATTACAATTTCAGTTCAAGGCTTGAGCTCACAATGCCAGTTTGGAATCACAATTGCAGTTCAAGGCTTGAGGTCACAATGCCAGTTAGGAATCACAATTTCAGTTCAAGGCTTGAGGTCACAAATGCAGTCTGAGCTCACAATGCCAGTTTGGAATCACAATTGCAGTTCAAGGCTAGAGGTCACAAATGCAGTCTGAGCTCACAATGCCAGTTAGGAATCACAATTGCAGTTCAAGGCTTGAGGTCACAATTGCAGTCTGACATCATAATGCCACTTTGGAATCACAATTGCAGTTCAAGGCTTGAGGTCACAATTGCAGTCTGAGCTCACAATGGCAGTTTGGAATCACAATTGCAGTTCAAGGCTTGAGGTCACAATTGCAGTCTGAGCTCACAATTCCAGTTAGGAATCACAATTGCAGTTCAAGGCTTGAGGTCACAATTGCAGTCTGAGCTCACAATGCCAGTTATGTATCACAATTGGAGTTCAAGTCTTGAGGTCACAATGCCAGTGAGGAATCACAATTGCAGTTCAAGGCTTGAGGTCACAATGCCAGTTAGGAATCACAATTGCAGTTCAAGGCTTGAGGTCACAATTCCAGTTAGGAATCACAATTGCAGTTCAAGACTTGAGGTCACAATTGCAGTCTGAGCTCACAATGCCAGTTTGGAATCACAATTGCAGTTCAAGGCTTGAGTTCACAATGCCAGTTTGGAATCACAAATGCAATTCAATGCTTGAGCTCACAGTTCCTGTTAGGAATCACAATTGCACTTCAAGGCTTGAGGTCACAATGCCAGTTTGGAATCACAATTGCAGTTCAAGGCTTGAGCTCACAGTTCCAGTTAGGAATCACAATTGCAGTTGAAGGCTTGAGGTCACAATTGCTGTCTGAGCTCACAATGCCAGTTTGGTATCACAATTGCAGTTCAAGGCTTGAGGTCACAATTGCAGTCTGAGCTCACAATTCCAGTTAGGAATCACAATTGCAGTTCAAGGCTTGAGGTCACAATTGCAGTCTGAGCTCACAATGGCAGTTAGGAATCACAATTGCAGTTCAAGGCTTGAGCTCACAATGCCAGTTAGGAATCACAATTGCAGTTCAAGGCTTGAGGTCACAATGCCAGTTAGGAATCACAATTGCAGTTCAAGGCTTGAGGTCACAATTGCAGTCTGAGCTCACAATGCCAGTTTGGAATCACAATTGCAGTTCAAGGCTTGAGGTCACAATTCCAATGAGGAATCACAATTGCAGTTCAAGGCTTGAGCTCACAATGCCAGTTAGGAATCACAATTGCAGTTCAAGGCTTGATGTCACAATGCCAGTTAGGAATTACAATTTCAGTTCAAGGCTTGAGCTCACAATGCCAGTTAGGAATCACAATTGCAGTTCAAGGCTTGAGGTCCCAATGCCAGTTAGGAATTACAATTTCAGTTCAAGGCTTGAGCTCACAATGCCAGTTAGGAATCACAATTGCAGTTCAAGGCTTGAGGTCCCAATTGTAGTCTGAGCTCACAATGCCAGTTAGGAATCACAATTGCAGTTCAAGGCTTGAGGTCCCAATTGCAGTCTGAGCTCACAATGCCAGTTAGGAATCACAATTGCAGTTCAAGGCTTGAGGTCACAATTCCAGTTAGGAATCACAATTGCAGTTCAAGGCTTGAGGTCACAATGCCAGTTTGGAATCACAATTGCAGTTCAAGGCTTGAGGTCACAATGGCAGTTTGGAATCACAATTTCAGTTCAAGGCTTGATGTCACAATGCCAGTTAGGAATCACAATTGCAGTTCAAGGCTTGAGGTCACAATTGCAGTCTGAGCTCACAATGCCAGTTAGGAATCACAATTGCAGTTCAAGGCCTGAGGTCACAATTGCAGTCTGAGCTCACAATGCCAGTTAGGAATCACAATTGCAGTTCAAGGCTTGAGGTCACAATTGCAGTCTGAGCTCACAATGCCAGTTAGGAATCACAATTGCAGTTCAAGGCTTGAGGTCACAATTGCAGTCTGAGCTCACAATGCCAGTTAGGAATCACAATTGCAGTTCAAGGCTTGAGGTCAAAATTCCAGTGAGGAATCACAATTGCAGTTCAAGGCTTGATGTCACAATGCCAGTTACGAATCACAATTGCAGTTGGAGGCTTGAGGTCACAATGACAGTTTGGAATCACAATTGCAGTTCAAGGCTTGAGCTCACAATGCCAGTTTGGAATCACAATTGCAGTTCAAGGCTTGAGGTCACAATGCCAGTTAGGAATCACAATTGCAGTTCAAGGCTTGAGCTCATAATGGCAGTTTGGAATCACAATTGCAGTTCAAGGCTTGAGGTCACAATTGCAGTCTGAGATCATAATGCCAGTTTGGAATCACAATTGCAGTTCAAGGCTTGAGGTCCCAATTGCAGTCTGAGCTCACAATGCCAGTTAGGAATCACAATTGCAGTTCAAGGATTGAGGTCACAATGTCAGTTAGGAATCACAATTGCAGTTCAAGGCTTGAGCTCACAATGCCAGTTTGGAATCACAATTGCAGTTCAAGGCTTGAGCTCACAATGCCAGTTAGGAATCACAATTGCAGTTCAAGGCTTGAGGTCACAATTCTAGTTAGGAATCAGAATTGCAGTTCAAGGCTTGAGGTCACAATGCCAGTTTGGAATCACAATTGCAGTTCAAGGCTCGAGGTCACAATTCTAGTTAGGAATCACAATTGCAGTTCAAGGATTGAGGTCACAATTCTAGTTAGGAATCACAATTGCAGTTCAAGGCTCGAGGTCACAATTCTAGTTAGGAATCACAATAGCAGTTCAAGGCTTGAGGTCACAATTCTAGTTAGGAATCACAATTGCAGTTCAAGGCTTGAGGTCACAATGCCAGTTAGGAATCACAATTGCAGTTCAAGGCTTGAGGTCACAATGCCAGTTAGGAATCACAATTGCAGTTCAAGGCTTGAGGTCACAATTGCAGTCTGAGCTCACAATGCCAGTTAGGAATCACAACTGCAGTTCAAGGCTTGAGGTCACAATTGCAATCTGAGCTCACAATGCCAGTTAGGAATCACAATTGCAGTTCAAGGCTTGAGGTTACAATGCCAGTTAGGAATCACCATTGCAGTTCAAGGCTTGAGTTCACAATTGCAGTCTGAGCTCACAATGCCAGTTAGGAATCACAATTGCAGTTCAAGGCTTGAGTTCACAATGGCAGTTTGGAATCACAATTGCAATTCAATGCTTGAGCTCAAGGTTCCAGTTAGGCATCAGAATTGTAGTTCGAGGCTTGAGGTCACAATTCTAGTTAGGAATCACAATTGCAGTTCAAGGCTTGAGGTCACAATGCCAGTTAGGAATCACAATTGCAGTTCAAGGCTTGAGCTCACAATGCCAGTTTGGAATCACAATTTCAGTTCAAGGCTTGAGGTCACAATGCCAGTTAGGAATCACAATTGCAGTTCAAGGCTTGAGGTCACAATTCTAGTTAGGAATCACAATTGCAGTTCAAGGCTTGAGCTCACAATGCCAGTTTGGAATCACAATTGCAGTTCAAGGCCTGAGGTCACAATGCCAGTTAGGAATCACAATTGCAGTTCAAGGCTTGAGGTCACAATGCCATTTAGGAATTACAATTTCAGTTCAAGGCTTGAGCTCACAATGCCAGTTTGGATTCACAATTGCAGTTCAAGGCTTGAGGTCACAATTCCAATGAGGAATCACAATTGCAGTTCAAGGCTTGAGGTCACAATGCCAGTTTGGAATCACAATTGCAGTTCAAGGCTTGAGGTCACAATGCCAGTTAGGAATCACAATTGCAGTTCAAGACTTGAGGTCACAATTCCAGTTAGGAATCACAATTGCAGTTCAAGACTTGAGGTCACAATTGCAGTCTGAGCTCACAATGCCAGTTTGGAATCACAATTGCAGTTCAAGGCTTGAGTTCACAATGCCAGTTTGGAATCACAATTGCAATTCAATGCTTGAGCTCACAGTTCCTGTTAGGAATCACAATTGCACTTCAAGGCTTGAGGTCACAATGCCAGTTAGGAATCACAATTGCAGTTCAAGGCTTGAGCTCACAGTTCCAGTTAGGAATCACAATTGCAGTTGAAGGCTTGAGGTCACAATTGCAGTCTGAGCTCACAATGCCAGTTTGGTATCACAATTGCAGTTCAAGGCTTGAGGTCACAATTGCAGTCTGAGCTCACAATTCCAGTTAGGAATCAAAATTGCAGTTCAAGGCTTGAGGTCACAATGCCAGTTAGGAATCACAATTGCAGTTCAAGGCTTGAGCTCACAATGCGAGTTTGGAATCACAATTGCAGTTCAAGGCTTGATGTCACAATGCCAGTTAGGAATCACAATTGCAGTTCAAGGCTTGAGGTTACAATGCCATTTAGGAATTACTATTTCAGTTCAAGGCTTGAGCTCACAATGCCAGTTAGGAATCACAATTGCAGTTCAAGGCTTGAGGTCCCAATGCCAGTTAGGAATTACAATTTCAGTTCAAGGCTTGAGCTCACAATGCCAGTTAGGAATCACAATTGCAGTTCAAGGCTTGAGGTCCCAATTGTAGTCTGAGCTCACAATGCCAGTTAGGAATCACAATTGCAGTTCAAGGCTTGAGGTCACAATTCCAGTGAGGAATCACAATTGCAGTTCAAGGCTTGAGGTCACAATGCCAGTTAGGAATCACAATTGCAGTTCAAGGCTTGAGGTCACAATGCCAGTTTGGAATCACAATTGCAGTTCAAGGCTTGAGGTCACAATGCCAGTTTGGAATCACAATTGCAGTTCAAGGCTTGATGTCACAATGCCAGTTAGGAATCACAATTGCAGTTCAAGGCTTGAGGTCACAATTGCAGTCTGAGCTCACAATGCCAGTTAGGAATCACAATTGCAGTTCAAGGCTTGAGGTCTCAATTGTAGTCTGAGCTCACAATGCCAGTTAGGAATCACAATTGCAGTTCAACGCCTGAGGTCACAATTGCAGTCTGAGCTCACAATGCCAGTTAGGAATCACAATTGCAGTTCAAGGCTTGAGGTCACAATTGCAGTCTGAGCTCACAATGCCAGTTAGGAATCACAATTGCAGTTCAAGGCTTGAGGTCACAATTGCAGTCTGAGTTCACAATGCCAGTTAGGAATCACAATTGCAGTTCAAGGCTTGAGCTAACAATGCCAGTTAGGAATCACAATTGCAGTTCAAGGCTTGAGGTCAAAATTCCAGTGAGGAATCACAATTGCAGTTCAAGGCTTGATGTCACAATGCCAGTTACGAATCACAATTGCAGTTCAAGGCTTGAGGTCACAATTGCAGTCTGAGCTCACAATGCCAGTTAGGAATCACAATTGCAGTTCAAGGCTTGAGGTCACAATTCTAGTTAGGAATCACAATTGCAGTTCAAGGCTCGAGGTCACAATTCTAGTTAGGAATAACAATTGCAGTTCAAGGCTTGAGGTCACAATTCTAGTTAGGAATCACAATTGCAGTTCAAGGCTTGAGGTCACAATGCCAGTTAGGAATCACAATTGCAGTTCAAGGCTTGAGGTCACAATGCCAGTTAGGAATCAGAATGCAGTTCAAGGCTTGAGGTCACAATTGCAGTCTGAGCTCACAATGCCAGTTAGGAATCACAATTGCAGTTCAAGGCTTGAGGTCACAATTGCAATCTGAGCTCACAATGCCAGTTAGGAATCACAATTGCAGTTCAAGGCTTGAGTTCACAATGGCAGTTTGGAATCACAATTGCAATTCAATGCTTGAGCTCAAGGTTCCAGTTAGGCATCAGAATTGTAGTTCGAGGCTTGAGGTCACAATTCTAGTTAGGAATCACAATTGCAGTTCAAGGCTTGAGGTCACAATGCCAGTTAGGAATCACAATTGCAGTTCAAGGCTTGAGGTCACAATGTCAGTTAGGAATCACAATTGCAGTTCAAGGCTTGAGGTCACAATTCTAGTTAGGAATCACAATTGCAGTTCAAGGCTTGAGGTCACAATGCCAGTTTGGAATCACAATTGCAGTTCAAGGCTTGAGGTCACAATGCCAGTTAGGAATCACAATTGCAGTTCAAGGCTTGAGCTCACAATGCCAGTTTGGAATCACAATTGCAGTTCAAGGCTTGAGGTCACAATTCCAATGAGGAATCACAATTGCAGTTCAAGGCTTGAGGTCACAATGCCAGTTTGGAATCAAAATTGCAGTTCAAGGCTTGAGCTCACAATGCCAGTTTGGAATCACAATTGCAGTTCAAGGCTTGAGGTCACAATTGCAGTCTGAGCTCACAATGCCAGTTAGGTATCACAATTGGAGTTGAAGTCTTGAGGTCACAATGCCAGTTAGGAATCACAATGGCAGTTCAAGGCTTGAGGTCACAATGGCAGTTTGGAATCACAATTGCAGTTCAAGGCTTGAGGTCACAATTCCAGTTAGGAATCACAATTGCAGTTCAAGACTTGAGGTCACAATTGCAGTCTGAGCTCACAATGCCAGTTTGGAATCACAATTGCAATTCAATGCTTGAGCTCACAGTTCCTGTTAGGAATCACAATTGCACTTCAAGGCTTGAGGTCACAATGCCAGTTAGGAATCACAATTGCAGTTCAAGGCTTGAGCTCACAGTTCCAGTTAGGAATCACAATTGCAGTTGAAGGCTTGAGGTCACAATTGCAGTCTGAGCTCACAATGCCAGTTTGGTATCACAATTGCAGTTCAAGGCTTGAGGTCACATTTGCAGTCTGAGCTCACAATTCCAGTTAGGAATCACAATTGCAGTTCAAGGCTTGAGGTCACAATTGCAGTCTGAGCTCACAATGCCGGTTAGGAATCACAATTGCAGTTCAAGGCTTGAGGTCCCAATTGCAGTCTGAGCTCACAATGCCAGATAGGAATCACAATTGCAGTTCAAGGCTTGAGCTCACAATGCCAGTTAGGAATCACAATTGCAGTTCAAGGCTTGAGGTCACAATGCCAGTTAGGAATCACAATTGCAGTTCAAGGCTTGAGGTCACAATTGCAGTCTGAGCTCACAATGCCAGTTTGGAATCACAATTGCAGTTCAAGGCTAGAGGTCACAAATGCAGTCTGAGCTCACAATGGCAGTTTGGAATCACAATTGCAGTTCAAGGCTTGAGGTCACAATTGCAGTCTGAGCTCACAATGCCAGTTAGGAATCACAATTGCAGTTCAAGGCTTGATGTCACAATGCCAGTTAGGAATCACAATTGCAGTTCAAGGCTTGAGGTCACAATTCCAATGAGGAATCACAATTGCAGTTCAAGGCTTGACGTCACAATGCCAGTTAGGAATCACAATTGCAGTTCAAGGCTTGAGCTCACAATGCCAGTTTGGAATCACAATTGCAGTTCAAGGCTTGATGTCACAATGCCAGTTAGGAATCACAATTGCAGTTCAAGGCTTGAGGTTACAATGCCATTTAGGAATTACAATTTCAGTTCAAGGCTTGAGCTCACAATGCCAGTTAGGAATCACAATTGCAGTTCAAGGCTTGAGGTCCCAATGCCAGTTTGGAATTACAATTTCAGTTCAAGGCTTGAGCTCACAATGCCAGTTAGGAATCACAATTGCAGTTCAAGGCTTGAGGTCCCAATTGTAGTCTGAGCTCACAATGCCAGTTAGGAATCACAATTGCAGTTCAAGGCTTGAGGTCACAATTCCAGTGAGGAATCACAATTGCAGTTCAAGGCTTGAGGTCACAATGCCAGTTAGGAATCACAATTGCAGTTCAAGGCTTGAGGTCACAATGCCAGTTTGGAATCACAATTTCAGTTCAAGGCTTGATGTCACAATGCCAGTTAGGAATCACAATTGCAGTTCAAGGCTTGAGCTCACAATTGCAGTCTGAGCTCACAATGCCAGTTAGGAATCACAATTGCAGTTCAAGGCTTCAGGTCTCAATTGCAATCTGAGCTCACAATGCCAGTTAGGAATCACAATTGCAGTTCAAGGCTTGAGGTCACAATTGCAGTCTGAGCTCACAATGCCAGTTAGGAATCACAATTGCAGTTCAAGGCTTGAGGTCACAATGCCAGTTAGGAATCACAATTGCAGTTCAAGGCTTGAGGTCACAATTCCAATGAGGAATCACAATTGCAGTTCAAGGCTTGACGTCACAATGCCAGTTAGGAATCACAATTGCAGTTCAAGGCTTGAGGTTACAATGCCAGTTAGGAATCACAATTGCAGTTCAAGGCTTGATGTCACAATGCCAGTTAGGAATCACAATTGCAGTTCAAGGCTTGAGGTTACAATGCCATTTAGGAATTACAATTTCAGTTCAAGGCTTGAGCTCACAATGCCAGTTAGGAATCACAATTGCAGTTCAAGGCTTGAGGTCCCAATGCCAGTTAGGAATTACAATTTCAGTTCAAGGCTTGAGCTCACAATGCCAGTTAGGAATCACAATTGCAGTTCAAGGCTTGAGGTCCCAATTGTAGTCTGAGCTCACAATGCCAGTTAGGAATCACAATTGCAGTTCAAGGCTTGAGGTCACAATTCCAGTGAGGAATCACAATTGCAGTTCAAGGCTTGAGGTCACAATGCCAGTTAGGAATCACAATTGCAGTTCAAGGCTTGAGGTCACAATGCCAGTTTGGAATCACAATTTCAGTTCAAGGCTTGATGTCACAATGCCAGTTAGGAATCACAATTGCAGTTCAAGGCTTGAGGTCACAATTGCAGTCTGAGCTCACAATGCCAGTTAGGAATCACAATTGCAGTTCAAGGCTTGAGGTCTCAATTGCAGTCTGAGCTCACAATGCCAGTTAGGAATCACAATTGTAGTTCAACGCCTGAGGTCACAATTGCAGTCTGAGCTCACAATGCCAGTTAGGAATCACAATTGCAGTTCAAGGCTTGAGGTCACAATTGCAGTCTGAGCTCACAATGCCAGTTAGGAATCACAATTGCAGTTCAAGGCTTGAGGTCACAATTGCAGTCTGAGTTCACAATTCCAGTTAGGAATCACAATTGCAGTTCAAGGCTTGAGCTCACAATGCCAGTTAGGAATCACAATTGCAGTTCAAGGCTTGAGGTCAAAATTCCAGTGAGGAATCACAATTGCAGTTCAAGGCTTGATGTCACAATGCCAGTTACGAATCACAATTGCAGTTCAAGGCTTGAGGTCACAATGACAGTTTGGAATCACAATTGCAGTTCAAGGCTTGAGGTCACAATGCCAGTTTGGAATCACAATTGCAGTTCAAGGCTTGAGGTCACAATGCCAGTTAGGAATCACAATTGCAGTTCAAGGCTTGAGGTCACAATGCCAGTTTGGAATCACAATTGCAGTTCAAGGCTTGAGGTCACAATGCCAGTTTGGAATCACAATTGCAGTTCAAGGCTTGAGGTCACAATTGCAGTCTGAGCTCACAATGGCAGTTTGGAATCACAATTGCAGTTCAAGGCTTGAGGTCACAATTGCAGTCTGAGCTCACAATGCCAGTTAGGAATCACAATTGCAGTTCAAGGCTTGAGGTCACAATTGCAGTCTGAGCTCTCAATGGCAGTTAGGAATCACAATTGCAGTTCAAGGCTTGATGTCACAATGCCAGTTAGGAATCACAATTGAAGTTCAAGGCTTGAGGTCACAATTGCAGTCTGAGCTCACAATGCCAGTTAGGAATCACAATTGCAGTTCAAGGCTCGAGGTCACAATTCTAGTTAGGAATCACAATTGCAGTTCAAGGCTTGAGGTCACAATTCTAGTTAGGAATCACAATTGCAGTTCAAGGCTTGAGGTCACAATGCCAGTTAGGAATCACAATTGCAGTTCAAGGCTTGAGGTCACAATTGCAGTCTGAGCTCACAATGCCAGTTAGGAATCACAACTGCAGTTCAAGGCTTGAGGTCACAATTGCAGTCTGAGCTCACAATGCCAGTTAGGAATCACAATTGCAGTTCAAGGCTTGAGTTCACAATGGCAGTTTGGAATCACAATTGCAATTCAATGCTTGAGCTCAAGGTTCCAGTTAGGCATCAGAATTGTAGTTCGAGGCTTGAGGTCACAATTCTAGTTAGGAATCACAATTGCAGTTCAAGGCTTGAGGTCACAATGCCAGTTAGGAATCACAATTGCAGTTCAAGGCTTGAGGTCACAATGTCAGTTAGGAATCACAATTGCAGTTCAAGGCTTGAGGTCACAATTCTAGTTAGGAATCACAATTGCAGTTCAAGGCTTGAGCTCACAATGCCAGTTTGGAATCACAATTGCAGTTCAAGGCTTGAGGTCACAATGCCAGTTTGGAATCACAATTGCAGTTCAAGGCTTGAGGTCACAATGCCAGTTAGGAATCACAATTGCAGTTCAAGGCTTGAGGTCCCAATTGTAGTCTGAGCTCACAATGCCAGTTAGGAATCACAATTGCAGTTCAAGGCTTGAGGTCCCAATTGCAGTCTGAGCTCACAATGCCAGTTAGGAATCACAATTGCAGTTCAAGGCTTGAGGTCACAATTCCAGTGAGGAATCACAATTGCAGTTCAAGGCTTGAGGTCACAATGCCAGTTTGGAATCACAATTGCAGTTCAAGGCTTGAGGTCACAATGCCAGTTTGGAATCACAATTTCAGTTCAAGGCTTGATGTCACAATGCCAGTTAGGAATCACAATTGCAGTTCAAGGCTTGAGGTCTCAATTGCAGTCTGAGCTCACAATGCCAGTTAGGAATCACAATTGCAGTTCAAGGCTTGAGGTCACAATTGCAGTCTGAGCTCACAATGCCAGTTAGGAATCACAATTGCAGTTCAAGGCTTGAGGTCACAATTGCAGTCTGAGCTCACAATGCCAGTTAGGAATCACAATTGCAGTTCAAGGCTTGAGGTCACAATTGCAGTCTGAGCTCACAATGGCAGTTAGGAATCACAATTGCAGTTCAAGGCTTGATGTCACAATGCCAGTTAGGAATCACAATTGCAGTTCAAGGCTTGAGGTCACAATTGCAGTCTGAGCTCACAATGCCAGTTAGGAATCACAATTGCAGTTCAAGGCTTGAGGTCACAATTGCAGTCTGAGCTCACAATGCCAGTTAGGAATCACAATTGCAGTTCAAGGCTTGAGGTCACAATGCCAGTTTGGAATCACAATTGCAATTCAATGCTTGAGCTCACAGTTCCAGTTAGGAATCACAATTGCAGTTCAAGGCTTGAGGTCATAATGCCAGTTAGGAATCACAATTGCAGTTCAAGGCTTGAGGTCACAATGTCAGTTAGGAATCACAATTGCAGTTCAAGGCTTGAGGTCACAATTGCAGTCTGAGCTCACAATGCCAGTTAGGAATCACAATTGCATTTCAAGGCTTGAGGTCACAATTGCAGTCTGAGCTCACAATGCCAGTTAGGAATCACAATTGCAGTTCAAGGCTTGAGGTCACAATGCCAGTTTGGAATCACAATTGCAGTTCAAGGCTTGAGGTCACAATTCTAGTTAGGAATCACAATTGCAGTTCAAGGCTCGAGGTCACAATTCTAGTTAGGAATCAGAATTGCAGTTCAAGGCTTGAGGTCACAATGCCAGTTAGGAATCACAATTGCAGTTCAAGGCTCGAGGTCACAATTCTAGTTAGGAATCACAATTGCAGTTCAAGGCTTGAGGTCACAATTCTAGTTAGGAATCACAATTGCAGTTCAAGGCTCGAGGTCACAATTCTAGTTAGGAATAACAATTGCAGTTCAAGGCTTGAGGTCACAATTCTAGTTAGGAATCACAATTGCAGTTCAAGGCTTGAGGTCACAATGCCAGTTAGGAATCACAATTGCAGTTCAAGGCTTGAGGTCACAATGCCAGTTAGGAATCAGAATTGCAGTTCAAGGCTTGAGGTCACAATTGCAGTCTGAGCTCACAATGCCAGTTAGGAATCACAATTGCAGTTCAAAACTTGAGGTCACAATTGCAATCTGAGCTCACAATGCCAGTTAGGAATCACAATTGCAGTTCAAGGCTTGAGGTCACAATGCCAGTTAGGAATCACAATTGCAGTTCAAGGCTTGAGTTCACAATGGCAGTTTGGAATCACAATTGCAATTCAATGCTTGAGCTCAAGGTTCCAGTTAGGCATCAGAATTGTAGTTCGAGGCTTGAGGTCACAATTCTAGTTAGGAATCACAATTGCAGTTCAAGGCTTGAGGTCACAATGCCAGTTAGGAATCACAATTGCAGTTCAAGGCTTGAGGTCACAATGTCAGTTAGGAATCACAATTGCAGTTCAAGGCTTGAGGTCACAATTCTAGTTAGGAATCACAATTGCAGTTCAAGGCTTGAGGTCACAATGCCAGTTTGGAATCACAATTGCAGTTCAAGGCTTGAGGTCACAATGCCAGTTAGGAATCACAATTGCAGTTCAAGGCTTGAGCTCACAATGCCAGTTTGGAATCACAATTGCAGTTCAAGGCTTGAGGTCACAATTCCAATGAGGAATCACAATTGCAGTTCAAGGCTTGAGGTCACAATGCCAGTTTGGAATCACAATTGCAGTTCAAGGCTTGAGCTCACAATGCCAGTTTGGAATCACAATTGCAGTTCAAGGCTTGAGGTCACAATTGCAGTCTGAGCTCACAATGCCAGTTAGGTATCACAATTGGAGTTGAAGTCTTGAGGTCACAATGCCAGTTAGGAATCACAATTGCAGTTCAAGGCTTGAGGTCACAATGGCAGTTTGGAATCACAATTGCAGTTCAAGGCTTGAGGTCACAATTCCAGTTAGGAATCACAATTGCAGTTCAAGACTTGAGGTCACAATTGCAGTCTGAGCTCACAATGCCAGTTTGGAATCACAATTGCAGTTCAAGGCTTGAGTTCACAATGCCAGTTTGGAATCACAATTGCAATTCAATGCTTGAGCTCACAGTTCCTGTTAGGAATCACAATTGCACTTCAAGGCTTGAGGTCACAATGCCAGTTAGGAATCACAATTGCAGTTCAAGGCTTGAGCTCACAGTTCCAGTTAGGAATCACAATTGCAGTTGAAGGCTTGAGGTCACAATTGCAGTCTGAGCTCACAATGCCAGTTTGGTATCACAATTGCAGTTCAAGGCTTGAGGTCACAATTGCAGTCTGAGCTCACAATTCCAGTTAGGAATCACAATTGCAGTTCAAGGCTTGAGGTCCCAATTGCAGTCTGAGCTCACAATGCCAGATAGGAATCACAATTGCAGTTCAAGGCTTGAGCTCACAATGCCAGTTAGGAATCACAATTGCAGTTCAAGGCTTGAGGTCACAATGCCAGTTAGGAATCACAATTGCAGTTCAAGGCTTGAGGTCACAATTGCAGTCTGAGCTCACAATGCCAGTTTGGAATCACAATTGCAGTTCAAGGCTAGAGGTCACAAATGCAGTCTGAGCTCACAATGGCAGTTTGGAATCACAATTGCAGTTCAAGGCTTGAGGTCACAATTGCAGTCTGAGCTCACAATGCCAGTTTGGAATCACAATTGCAGTTCAAGGCTAGAGGTCACAAATGCAGTCTGAGCTCACAATGGCAGTTAGGAATCACAATTGCAGTTCAAGGCTTGATGTCACAATGCTAGTTTGGAATCACAATTGCAGTTCAAGGCTTGAGGTCACAATGCCAGTTTGGAATCACAATTGCAGTTCAAGGCTTGATGTCACAATGCCAGTTAGGAATCACAATTGCAGTTCAAGGCTTGAGGTTACAATGCCATTTAGGAATTACAATTTCAGTTCAAGGCTTGAGCTCACAATGCCAGTTAGGAATCACAATTGCAGTTCAAGGCTTGAGGTCCCAATGCCAGTTAGGAATTACAATTTCAGTTCAAGGCTTGAGCTCACAATGCCAGTTAGGAATCACAATTGCAGTTCAAGGCTTGAGGTCCCAATTGTAGTCTGAGCTCACAATGCCAGTTAGGAATCACAATTGCAGTTCAAGGCTTGAGGTCACAATTCCAGTGAGGAATCACAATTGCAGTTCAAGGCTTGAGGTCACAATGCCAGTTAGGAATCACAATTGCAGTTCAAGGCTTGAGGTCACAATGCCAGTTTGGTATCACAATTTCAGTTCAAGGCTTGATGTCACAATGCCAGTTAGGAATCACAATTGCAGTTCAAGGCTTGAGGTCACAATTGCAGTCTGAGCTCACAATGCCAGTTAGGAATCACAATTGCAGTTCAAGGCTTCAGGTCTCAATTGCAATCTGAGCTCACAATGCCAGTTAGGAATCACAATTGCAGTTCAAGGCTTGAGGTCACAATTGCAGTCTGAGCTCACAATGCCAGTTAGGAATCACAATTGCAGTTCAAGGCTTGAGGTCACAATTGCAGTCTGAGCTCACAATGCCAGTTAGGAATCACAATTGCAGTTCAAGGCTTGAGGTCACAATTGCAGTCTGAGTTCACAATGCCAGTTAGGAATCACAATTGCAGTTCAAGGCTTGAGCTCACAATGCCAGTTAGGAATCACAATTGCAGTTCAAGGCTTGAGGTCACAATTCCAATGAGGAATCACAATTGCAGTTCAAGGCTTGACGTCACAATGCCAGTTAGGAATCACAATTGCAGTTCAAGGCTTGAGCTCACAATGCCAGTTTGGAATCACAATTGCAGTTCAAGGCTTGATGTCACAATGCCAGTTAGGAATCACAATTGCAGTTCAAGGCTTGAGGTTACAATGCCATTTAGGAATTACAATTTCAGTTCAAGGCTTGAGCTCACAATGCCAGTTAGGAATCACAATTGCAGTTCAAGGCTTGAGGTCCCAATGCCAGTTAGGAATTACAATTTCAGTTCAAGGCTTGAGCTCACAATGCCAGTTAGGAATCACAATTGCAGTTCAAGGCTTGAGGTCCCAATTGTAGTCTGAGCTCACAATGCCAGTTAGGAATCACAATTGCAGTTCAAGGCTTGAGGTCACAATTCCAGTGAGGAATCACAATTGCAGTTCAAGGCTTGAGCTCACAATGCCAGTTACGAATCACAATTGCAGTTCAAGGCTTGAGGTCACAATGACAGTTTGGAATCACAATTGCAGTTCAAGGCTTGAGGTCACAATGCCAGTTTGGAATCACAATTGCAGTTCAAGGCTTGAGGTCACAATGCCAGTTAGGAATCACAATTGCAGTTCAAGGGTTAAGGTCACAATGCCAGTTTGGAATCACAATTGCAGTTCAAGGCTTGAGGTCACAATGCCAGTTTGGAATCACAATTGCAGTTCAAGGCTTGAGGTCACAATTGCAGTCTGAGCTCACAATGGCAGTTTGGAATCACAATTGCAGTTCAAGGCTTGAGGTCACAATTGCAGTCTGAGCTCAAAATGCCAGTTAGGAATCACAATTGCAGTTCAAGGCTTGAGGTCACAATTGCAGTCTGAGCTCTCAATGGCAGTTAGGAATCACAATTGCAGTTCAAGGCTTGATGTCACAATGCCAGTTAGGAATCACAATTGAAGTTCAAGGCTTGAGGTCACAATTGCAGTCTGAGCTCACAATGCCAGTTAGGAATCACAATTGCAGTTCAAGGCTTGAGTTCACAATGCCAGTTTGGAATCAGAATTGCAATTTAATGCTTGAGCTCACAGTTCCAGTTAGGAATCACAATTGCAGTTCAAGGCTTGAGGTCATAATGCCAGTAAGGAATCACAATTGCAGTTCAAGGCTTGAGGTCACAATGTCAGTTTGGAATCACAATTGCAGTTCAAGGCTTGAGGTCACAATTGCAGTCTGAGCTCACAATGCCAGTTAGGAATCACAATTGCATTTCAAGGCTTGAGGTCACAATTGCAGTCTGAGCTCACAATGCCAGTTAGGAATCACAATTGCAGTTCAAGGCTTGATGTCACAATGCCAGTTAGGAATCACAATTGCAGTTCAAGGCTTGAGGTCACAATTCCAGTTAGGAATCACAATTGCAGTTCAAGGCTTGATGTCACAATGCCAGTTAGGAATCACAATTGCAGTTCAAGGCTTGAGGTCACAATGCCAGTTAGGAATCACAATTGCAGTTCAAGGCTTGAGGTCACAATGCCAGTTTGGAATCACAATTGCAGTTCAAGGCTTGATGTCACAATTCCAGTTAGGAATCACAATTGCAGTTCAAGGTTTGAGGTCACAATGCCAGTTTGGAATCACAATTGCAGTTCAAGGCTTGAGGTCATAATGCCAGTTTGGAGTCACAATTGCATTTCAAGGCTTGAGCTCATAATGCCAGTTTGGAATCTCAATTGCAGTTCAAGGCTTGAGGTCACAATTGCAGTCTGAGCTCACAATGGCAGTTGGGAATCACAATTGCAGTTCAAGGCTTGAGGTCACAATTGCAGTCTGAGCTCGCAATGCCAGTTAGGAATCACAATTGCAGTTCAAGGCTTGAGGTCACAATTGCAGTCTGAGCTCACAATGGCAGTTAGGAATCACAATTGCAGTTCAAGGCTTGAGGTCACAATTGCAGTCTGAGCTCACAATGCCAGTTAGGAATCACAATTGCAGTTCAAGGCTTGAGGTCACAATTGCAGTCTGAGCTCACAATGCCAGTTAGGAATCACAATTGCAGTTCAAGGCTTGAGGTCACA
This sequence comes from Sturnus vulgaris, assembly GCF_052056855.1. Classification (NCBI taxonomy): domain Eukaryota; kingdom Metazoa; phylum Chordata; class Aves; order Passeriformes; family Sturnidae; genus Sturnus; species Sturnus vulgaris. Next base: position 2,264,482 of record NC_142270.1, on the reverse strand, counting down.
ATTGCAGTCTGAGCTCACAATGGCAGTTAGGAATCACAATTGCAGTTCAAGGCTTGAGGTCACAATTGCAGTCTGAGCTCACAATGCCAGTTAGGAATCACAATTGCAGTTCAAGGCTTGGGGTCACAATTGCAGTCTGAGCTCACAATGCTGGTTAGGAATCACAATTGCAGTTCAAGGCTTGAGGTCACAATTGCAGTCTGAGCTCACAATGCCAGTGAGGAATCACAATTGCAGTTCAAGGCTTGAGGTCACAATGCCAGTTAGGAATCACAATTGCAGTTCAAGGCTTGAGCTCACAATGCCAGTTAAGAATCACAATTGCAGTTCAAGGCTTGAGGTCACATTGCCAGTTAGGAATCACCATTGCAGTTCAAGGCTTGAGCTCACAATGCCAGTGAGGAATCACAATTGCAGTTCAAGGCTTGAGGTCACAATGCCAATTAGGAATCACAATTGCAATTCAAGGCTTGAGGTCACAATGCCAGTTAGGAATCACAATTTCAGTTCAAGGCTTGAGGTCACAATGCCAGTGAGGAATCACAATTGCAGTTCAAGGCTTGATGTCACAATGCCAGTTAGGAATCACAATTGCAGTTCAAGGCTTGAGGTCACAATGCCAGTGAGGAATCACAATTGCAGTTCAAGGCTTGATGTCACAATGCCAGTTAGGAATCACAATTGCAGTTCAAGGCTTGAGCTCACAATGCCAGTTAGGAATCACAATTTCAGTTCAAGGCTTGAGGTCACAATGCCAGTTTGGAATCACAATTGCAGTTCAAGGCTTGAGGTCACAATGCCAGTTAGGAATCACAATTGCAGTTCAGGGCTAGAGTTCACAATTGCAGTCTGAGCTTACAATGCCAGTTAGGAATCACAATTGCAGTTCAAGGCTTGAGCTCACAATGCCAGTTAGGAATCACAATTGCAGTTCAAGGCTTGAGGTCACAATTGCAGTCTGAGCTCACAATGCCAGTTAGGAATCACAATTGCAGTTCAAGGCTTGAGGTCCCAATTGCAGTCTGAGCTCACAATGCCAGTTAGGAATCACAATTGCAGTTCAAGGCTTGAGGTCACAATTCCAGTGAGGAATCACAATTGCAGTTCAAGGCTTGAGGTCACAATGCCAGTTAGGAATCACAATTGCAGTTCAAGGCTTGAGGTCACAATGCCAGTTTGGAATCACAATTGCAGTTCAAGGCTTGAGGTCACAATGCCAGTTTGGAATCACAATTTCAGTTCAAGGCTTGATGTCACAATGCCAGTTAGGAATCACAATTGCAGTTCAAGGCTTGAGGTCACAATTGCAGTCTGAGCTCACAATGCCAGTTAGGAATCACAATTGAAGTTCAAGGCTTGAGGTCTCAATTGCAGTCTGAGCTCACAATGCCAGTTAGGAATCACAATTGCAGTTCAAGGCCTGAGGTCACAATTGCAGTCTGAGCTCACAATGCCAGTTAGGAATCACAATTGCAGTTCAAGGCTTGAGGTCACAATTGCAGTCTGAGCTCACAATGCCAGTTAGGAATCACAATTGCAGTTCAAGGCTTGAGCTCACAATGCCAGTTAGGAATCACAATTGCAGTTCAAGGCTTGAGGTCAAAATTCCAGTGAGGAATCACAATTGCAGTTCAAGGCTTGATGTCACAATGCCAGTTACGAATCACAATTGCAGTTCAAGGCTTGAGCTCACAATGGCAGTTTGGAATCACAATTGCAGTTCAAGGCTTGAGGTCACAATTGCAGTCTGAGATCATAATGCCAGTTTGGAATCACAATTGCAGTTCAAGGCTTGAGGTCACAATTGCAGTCTGAGCTCACAATGCCAGTTAGGAATCACAATTGCAGTTCAAGGATTGAGGTCACAATGCCAGTTAGGAATCACAATTGCAGTTGGAGGCTTGAGGTCACAATGCCAGTTTGGAATCACAATTGCAGTTCAAGGCTTGAGCTCACAATGCCAGTTAGGAATCACAATTGCAGTTCAAGGCTTGAGGTCACAATTCTAGTTAGGAATCAGAATTGCAGTTCAAGGCTTGAGGTCACAATGCCAGTTAGGAATCACAATTGCAGTTCAAGGCTCGAGGTCACAATTCTAGTTAGGAATCACAATTGCAGTTCAAGGCTTGAGGTCACAATTCTAGTTAGGAATCACAATTGCAGTTCAAGGCTTGAGGTCACAATTCTAGTTAGGAATCACAATTGCAGTTCAAGGCTTGAGGTCACAATTCTAGTTAGGAATCACAATTGCAGTTCAAGGCTTGAGGTCACAATGCCAGTTAGGAATCACAATTGCAGTTCAAGGCTTGAGGTCACAATGCCAGTTAGGAATCACAATTGCAGTTCAAGGCTTGAGGTCACAATTGCAGTCTGAGCTCACAATGCCAGTTAGGAATCACAACTGCAGTTCAAGGCTTGAGGTCACAATTGCAATCTGAGCTCACAATGCCAGTTAGGAATCACAATTGCAGTTCAAGGCTTGAGTTCACAATGGCAGTTTGGAATCACAATTGCAATTCAATGCTTGAGCTCAAGGTTCCAGTTAGGCATCAGAATTGTAGTTCGAGGCTTGAGGTCACAATTCTAGTTAGGAATCACAATTGCAGTTCAAGGCTTGAGCTCACAATGCCAGTTTGGAATCACAATTTCAGTTCAAGGCTTGAGGTCACAATGCCAGTTAGGAATCACAATTGCAGTTCAAGGCTTGAGGTCACAATTCTAGTTAGGAATCACAATTGCAGTTCAAGGCTTGAGCTCACAATGCCAGTTTGGAATCACAATTGCAGTTCAAGGCCTGAGGTCACAATGCCAGTTAGGAATCACAATTGCAGTTCAAGGCTTGAGGTCACAATGCCATTTAGGAATTACAATTTTAGTTCAAGGCTTGAGCTCACAATGCCAGTTAGGAATCACAATTGCAGTTCAAGGCTTGAGGTCCCAATTGTAGTCTGAGCTCACAATGCCAGTTAGGAATCACAATTGCAGTTCAAGGCTTGAGGTCCCAATTGCAGTCTGAGCTCACAATGCCAGTTAGGAATCACAATTGCAGTTCAAGGCTTGAGGTCACAATTGCAGTCTGAGCTCACAATGCCAGTTAGGAATCACAATTGCAGTTCAAGGCTTGAGGTCACAATTGCAGTCTGAGCTCACAATGCCAGTTAGGAATCACAATTGCAGTTCAAGGCTTGAGGTCACAATTGCAGTCTGAGCTCACAATGCCAGTTAGGAATCACAATTGCAGTTCAAGGCTTGAGGTCACAATTGCAGTCTGAGCTCACAATGGCAGTTTGGAATCACAATTGCAGTTCAAGGCTTGAGGTCACAATTGCAGTCTGAGCTCACAATGCCAGTTAGGAATCACAATTGCAGTTCAAGGCTTGAGGTCACAATGCCAGTTAGGAATTACAATTTCAGTTCAAGGCTTGAGCTCACAATGCCAGTTAGGAATCACAATTGCAGTTCAAGGCTTGAGGTCCCAATTGTAGTCTGAGCTCACAATGCCAGTTAGGAATCACAATTGCAGTTCAAGGCTTGAGGTCCCAATTGCAGTCTGAGCTCACAATGCCAGTTAGGAATCACAATTGCAGTTCAAGGCTTGAGGTCACAATTCCAGTGAGGAATCACAATTGCAGTTCAAGGCTTGAGGTCACAATGTCAGTTTGGAATCACAATTGCAGTTCAAGGCTTGAGGTCACAATGCCAGTTTGGAATCACAATTTCAGTTCAAGGCTTGATGTCACAATGCCAGTTAGGAATCACAATTGCAGTTCAAGGCTTGAGGTCACAATTGCAGTCTGAGCTCACAATGCCAGTTAGGAATCACAATTGCAGTTCAAGGCTTGAGGTCCCAATTGTAGTCTGAGCTCACAATGCCAGTTAGGAATCACAATTGCAGTTCAAGGCTTGAGGTCCCAATTGCAGTCTGAGCTCACAATGCCAGTTAGGAATCACAATTGCAGTTCAAGGCTTGAGGTCACAATTGCAGTCTGAGCTCACAATGCCAGTTAGGAATCACAATTGCAGTTCAAGGCTTGAGGTCACAATTGCAGTCTGAGCTCACAATGCCAGTTAGGAATCACAATTGCAGTTCAAGGCTTGAGGTCACAATTGCAGTCTGAGCTCACAATGGCAGTTTGGAATCACAATTGCAGTTCAAGGCTTGAGGTCACAATTGCAGTCTGAGCTCACAATGGCAGTTTGGAATCACAATTGCAGTTCAAGGCTTGAGGTCACAATAGCAGTCTGAGCTCACAATGCCAGTTAGGAATCACAATTGCAGTTCAAGGCTTGAGGTCACAATGCCAGTTAGGAATTACAATTTCAGTTCAAGGCTTGAGCTCACAATGCCAGTTTGGAATCACAATTGCAGTTCAAGGCTTGAGGTCACAATTCCAGTTAAGAATCACATTTTCAGTTCAAGGCTTGAGGTCACAAATGCAGTCTGAGCTCACAATGCCAGTTTGGAATCACAATTGCAATTCAAGGCTAGAGGTCACAAATGCAGTCTGAGCTCACAATGCCAGTTAGGAATCACAATTGCAGTTCAAGGCTTGAGGTCACAATTGCAGTCTGAGCTCACAATTCCAGTTAGGAATCACAATTGCAGTTCTAGGCTTGAGGTCACAATTGCAGTCTGAGCTCACAATGCCAGTTAGGTATCACAATTGGAGTTCAAGTCTTGAGGTCACAATGCCAGTTTGGAATCACAATTGCAATTCAATGCTTGAGCTCACAGTTCCTGTTAGGAATCACAATTGCACTTCAAGGCTTGAGGTCACAATGCCAGTTTGGAATCACAATTGCAGTTCAAGGCTTGAGCTCACAGTTCCAGTTAGGAATCACAATTGCAGTTGAAGGCTTGAGGTCACAATTGCTGTCTGAGCTCACAATGCCAGTTTGGTATCACAATTGCAGTTCAAGGCTTGAGGTCACAATTGCAGTCTGAGCTCACAATTCCAGTTAGGAATCACAATTGCAGTTCAAGGCTTGAGGTCACAATTGCAGTCTGAGCTCACAATGCCAGTTAGGAATCACAATTGCAGTTCAAGGCTTGAGGTCCCAATTGCAGTCTGAGCTCACAATGCCAGTTAGGAATCACAATTGCAGTTCAAGGCTTGAGCTCACAATGCCAGTTAGGAATCACAATTGCAGTTCAAGGCTTGAGGTCACAATGCCAGTTAGGAATCACAATTGCAGTTCAAGGCTTGAGGTCACAATTGCAGTCTGAGCTCACAATGCCAGTTTGGAATCACAATTGCAGTTCAAGGCTAGAGGTCACAAATGCAGTCTGAGCTCACAATGGCAGTTTGGAATCACAATTGCACTTCAAGGCTTGAGGTCACAATTGCAGTCTGAGCTCACAATGCCAGTTAGGAATCACAATTGCAGTTCAAGGCTTGATGTCACAATGCCAGTTTGGAATCACAATTGCAGTTCAAGGCTTGATGTCACAATGCCAGTTAGGAATTACAATTTCAGTTCAAGGCTTGAGCTCACAATGCCAGTTAGGAATCACAATTGCAGTTCAAGGCTTGAGGTCCCAATGCCAGTTAGGAATTACAATTTCAGTTCAAGGCTTGAGCTCACAATGCCAGTTAGGAATCACAATTGCAGTTCAAGGCTTGAGGTCCCAATTGCAGTCTGAGCTCACAATGCCAGTTAGGAATCACAATTGCAGTTCAAGGCTTGAGGTCACAATTTCGGTGAGGAATCACAATTGCAGTTCAAGGCTTGAGGTCACAATGCCAGTTAGGAATCACAATTGCAGTTCAAGGCTTGAGGTCACAATGCCAGTTTGGAATCACAATTGCAGTTCAAGGCTTGAGGTCACAATGCCAGTTTGGAATCACAATTTCAGTTCAAGGCTTGATGTCACAATGCCAGTTAGGAATCACAATTGCAGTTCAAGGCTTGAGGTCACAATTGCAGTCTGAGCTCACAATGCCAGTTAGGAATCACAATTGAAGTTCAAGGCTTGAGGTCTCAATTGCAGTCTGAGCTCACAATGCCAGTTAGGAATCACAATTGCAGTTCAAGGCCTGAGGTCACAATTGCAGTCTGAGCTCACAATGCCAGTTAGGAATCACAATTGCAGTTCAAGGCTTGAGGTCACAATTGCAGTCTGAGCTCACAATGCCAGTTAGGAATCACAATTGCAGTTCAAGGCTTGAGGTCACAATTGCAGTCTGAGTTCACAATGCCAGTTAGGAATCACAATTGCAGTTCAAGGCTTGAGCTCACAATGCCAGTTAGGAATCACAATTGCAGTTCAAGGCTTGAGGTCAAAATTCCAGTGAGGAATCACAATTGCAGTTCAAGGCTTGATGTCACAATGCCAGTTACGAATCACAATTGCAGTTGGAGGCTTGAGGTCACAATGACAGTTTGGAATCACAATTGCAGTTCAAGGCTTGAGCTCACAATGCCAGTTTGGAATCACAATTGCAGTTCAAGGCTTGAGGTCACAATGCCAGTTAGGAATCACAATTGCAGTTCAAGGCTTGAGCTCACAATGGCAGTTTGGAATCACAATTGCAGTTCAAGGCTTGAGGTCACAATTGCAGTCTGAGATCATAATGCCAGTTTGGAATCACAATTGCAGTTCAAGGCTTGAGGTCACAATTGCAGTCTGAGCTCACAATGCCAGTTAGGAATCACAATTGCAGTTCAAGGATTGAGGTCACAATGCCAGTTAGGAATCACAATTGCAGTTCAAGTCTTGAGGTCACAATGCCAGTTTGGAATCACAATTGCAGTTCAAGGCTTGAGGTCACAATGCCAGTTAGGAATCACAATTGCAGTTCAAGGCTCGAGGTCACAATTCTAGTTAGGAATCACAATTGCAGTTCAAGGCTTGAGGTCACAATGCCAGTTAGGAATCACAATTGCAGTTCAAGGCTCGAGGTCACAATTCTAGTTAGGAATCACAATTGCAGTTCAAGGCTTGAGGTCACAATTCTAGTTAGGAATCACAATTGCAGTTCAAGGCTTGAGGTCACAATGCCAGTTAGGAATCACAATTGCAGTTCAAGGCTTGAGGTCACAATGCCAGTTAGGAATCACAATTGCAGTTCAAGGCTTGAGGTCACAATTGCAGTCTGAGCTCACAATGCCAGTTAGGAATCACAACTGCATTTCAAGGCTTGAGGTCACAATTGCAATCTGAGCTCACAATGCCAGTTAGGAATCACAATTGCAGTTCAAGGCTTGAGTTCACAATGGCAGTTTGGAATCACAATTTCAATTCAATGCTTGAGCTCAAGGTTCCAGTTAGGCATCAGAATTGTAGTTCGAGGCTTGAGGTCACAATTCTAGTTAGGAATCACAATTGCAGTTCAAGGCTTGAGGTCACAATTCTAGTTAGGAATCACAATTGCAGTTCAAGGCTTGAGGTCACAATGCCAGTTTGGAATCACAATTGCAGTTCAAGGCTTGAGGTCACAATGCCAGTTAGGAATCACAATTGCAGTTCAAGGCTTGAGCTCACAATTCCAGTTTGGAATCACAATTTCAGTTCAAGGCTTGAGGTCACAATGCCAGTTAGGAATCACAATTGCAGTTCAAGGCTTGAGGTCACAATTCTAGTTAGGAATCACAATTGCAGTTCAAGGCTTGAGCTCACAATGCCAGTTTGGAATCACAATTGCAGTTCAAGGCCTGAGGTCACAATGCCAGTTAGGAATCACAATTGCAGTTCAAGGCTTGAGGTCACAATGCCATTTAGGAATTACAATTTCAGTTCAAGGCTTGAGCTCAAAATGCCAGTTAGGAATCACAATTGCAGTTCAAGGCTTGAGGTCCCAATTGTAGTCTGAGCTCACAATGCCAGTTAGGAATCACAATTGCAGTTCAAGGCTTGAGGTCCCAATTGCAGTCTGAGCTCACAATGCCAGTTAGGAATCACAATTGCAGTTCAAGGCTTGAGGTCACAATTCCAGTGAGGAATCACAATTGCAGTTCAAGGCTTGAGGTCACAATGCCAGTTTGGAATCACAATTGCAGTTCAAGGCTTGAGGTCACAATGCCAGTTTGGAATCACAATTTCAGTTCAAGGCTTGATGTCACAATGCCAGTTAGGAATCACAATTGCAGTTCAAGGCTTGAGGTCACAATTGCAGTCTGAGCTCACAATGCCAGTTAGGAATCACAATTGCAGTTCAAGGCTTGAGGTCTCAATTGCAGTCTGAGCTCACAATGCCAGTTAGGAATCACAATTGCAGTTCAAGGCTTGAGGTCACAATTGCAGTCTGAGCTCACAATGCCAGTTAGGAATCACAATTGCAGTTCAAGGCTTGAGGTCACAATTGCAGTCTGAGCTCACAATGCCAGTTAGGAATCACAATTGCAGTTCAAGGCTTGAGGTCACAATTGCAGTCTGAGCTCACAATGCCAGTTAGGAATCACAATTGCAGTTCAAGGCTTGAGGTCACAATAGCAGTCTGAGTTCACAATGGCAGTTTGGAATCACAATTGCAGTTCAAGGCTTGAGGTCCCAATTGCAGTCTGAGCTCACAATGGCAGTTTGGAATCACAATTGCAGTTCAAGGCTTGAGGTCACAATTGCAGTCTGAGCTCACAATGCCAGTTAGGAATCACAATTGCAGTTCAAGGCTTGAGGTCACAATGCCAGTTAGGAATTACAATTTCAGTTCAAGGCTTGAGCTCACAATGCCAGTTTGGAATCACAATTGCAGTTCAAGGCTTGAGGTCACAATTCCAGTTAGGAATCACAATTTCAGTTCAAGGCTTGAGGTCACAATGCCAGTTTGGAATCACAATTGCAGTTCAAGACTTGAGGTCACAATTGCAGTCTGAGCTCACAATTCCAGTTAGGAATCACAATTGCAGTTCTAGGCTTGAGGTCACAATTGCAGTCTGAGCTCACAATCCCAGTTAGGTATCACAATTGGAGTTCAAGTCTTGAGGTCACAATGCCAGTTAGGAATCACAATTGCAGTTCAAGGCTTGAGGTCACAATGCCAGTTAGGAATCACAATTGCAGTTCAAGGCTTGAGGTCACAATTCCAGTTAGGAATCATAATTGCAGTTCAAGACTTGAGGTCACAATTGCAGTCTGAGCTCACAATGCCAGTTTGGAATCACAATTGCAGTTCAAGGCTTGAGTTCACAATGCCAGTTTGGAATCACAATTGCAATTCAATGCTTGAGCTCACAGTTCCTGTTAGGAATCACAATTGCACTTCAAGGCTTGAGGTCACAATGCCAGTTTGGAATCACAATTGCAGTTCAAGGCTTGAGCTCACAGTTCCAGTTAGGAATCACAATTGCAGTTGAAGGCTTGAGGTCACAATTGCTGTCTGAGCTCACAATGCCAGTTTGGTATCACAATTGCAGTTCAAGGCTTGAGGTCACAATTGCAGTCTGAGCTCACAATTCCAGTTAGGAATCACAATTGCAGTTCAAGGCTTGAGGTCACAATTGCAGTCTGAGCTCACAATGCCAGTTAGGAATCACAATTGCAGTTCAAGGCTTGAGCTCACAATGCCAGTTAGGAATCACAATTGCAGTTCAAGGCTTGAGGTCACAATGCCAGTTAGGAATCACAATTGCAGTTCAAGGCTTGAGGTCACAATTGCAGTCTGAGCTCACAATGCCAGTTTGGAATCACAATTGCAGTTCAAGGCTAGAGGTCACAAATGCAGTCTGAGCTCACAATGCCAGTTTGGAATCACAATTGCAGTTCAAGGCTTGAGGTCACAATTGCAGTCTGAGCTCACAATGCCAGTTAGGAATCACAATTGCAGTTCAAGGCTTGATGTCACAATGCCAGTTAGGAATCACAATTGCAGTTCAAGGCTTGAGGTCACAATTCCAATGAGGAATCACAATTGCAGTTCAAGGCTTGAGCTCACAATGCCACTTTGGAATCACAATTGCAGTTCAAGGCTTGATGTCACAATGCCAGTTAGGAATTACAATTTCAGTTCAAGGCTTGAGCTCACAATGCCAGTTAGGAATCACAATTGCAGTTCAAGGCTTGAGGTCCCAATGCCAGTTAGGAATTACAATTTCAGTTCAAGGCTTGATGTCACAATGCCAGTTAGGAATCACAATTGCAGTTCAAGGCTTGAGGTCACAATGCCAGTTAGGAATCACAATTTCAGTTCAAGGCTTGAGGTCACAATGCCAGTTTGGAATCACAATTGCAGTTCAAGGCTTGAGGTCACAATGCCAGTTAGGAATCACAATTGCAGTTCAGGGCTAGAGTTCACAATTGCAGTCTGAGCTTACAATGCCAGTTAGGAATCACAATTGCAGTTCAAGGCTTGAGGTCACAATTCCAGTTAGGAATCACAATTGCAGTTCAAGGCTTGAGGTCACAATGCCAGTTAGGAATCACAATTGCAGTTCAAGGCTTGAGGTCACAAGGCCAGTTAGGAATCACAATTGCAGTTCAAGGCTTGAGGTCACAATGCCAGTTTGGAATCACAATTGCAGTTTAAGGCTTGAGGTCACAATTGCAGTCTGAGCTCACAATGCCAGTTTGGATTCACAATTGCAGTTCAAGGCTAGAGGTCACAAATGCAGTCTGAGCTCACAATGCCAGTTAGGAATCACAATTGCAGTTCAAGGCTTGAGGTCACAATTGCAGTCTGAGCTCACAATGCCAGTTAGGAATCACAATTGCAGTTCAAGGCTAGAGGTCACAAATGCAGTCTGAGCTCACAATGGCAGTTTGGAATCACAATTGCAGTTCAAGGCTTGAGGTCCCAATTGCAGTCTGAGCTCACAATGCCAGTTAGGAATCACAATTGCAGTTCAAGGCTTGATGTCACAATGCCAGTTAGGAATCACAATTGCAGTTCAAGGCTTGAGGTCACAATTCCAGTGAGGAATCACAATTGCAGTTCAAGGCTTGAGGTCTCAATGCCAGTTAGGAATCACAATTGCAGTTCAAGGCTTGAGCTCACAATGCCAGTTTGGAATCACAATTGCAGTTCAAGGCTTGAGGTCACAATGCCATTTAGGAATCACAATTGCAGTTCAAGGCTTGAGGTCACAATGCCAGTTAGGAATCACAATTGCAGTTCAAGGCTGGAGGTCACAATGCCAGTTAGGAATCACAATTGCAGTTCAAGGCTTGAGGTCACAATGCCAGTTTGGAATCACAATTTCAGTTCAAGGCTTGATGTCACAATGCCAGTTAGGAATCACAATTGCAGTTCAAGGCTTGAGGTCACAATTGCAGTCTGAGCTCACAATGCCAGTTAGGAATCACAATTGCAGTTCAAGGCTTGAGGTCACAATTGCAGTCTGAGCTCACAATGCCAGTTAGGAATCACAATTGCAGTTCAAGGCCTGAGGTCACAATTGCAGTCTGAGCTCACAATGCCAGTTTGGAATCACAATTGCAGTTCAAGGCTAGAGGTCACAAATGCAGTCTGAGCTCACAATGCCAGTTAGGAATCACAATTGCAGTTCAAGGCTTGAGGTCACAATTGCAGTCTGACATCATAATGCCACTTTGGAATCACAATTGCAGTTCAAGGCTTGAGGTCACAATTGCAGTCTGAGCTCACAATACCAGTTAGGAATCACAATTGCAGTTCAAGGCTTGAGGTCACAATTGCAGTCTGAGCTCACAATTCCAGTTAGGAATCACAATTGCAGTTCAAGGCATGAGGTCACAATTGCAGTCTGAGCTCACAATGCCAGTTAGGTATCACAATTGGAGTTCAAGTCTTGAGGTCACAATGCCAGTTAGGAATCACAATTGCAGTTCAAGGCTTGAGGTCACAATGCCAGTTAGGAATCACAATTGCAGTTCAAGGCTTGAGGTCACAATTCCAGTTTGGAATCACAATTGCAGTTCAAGACTTGAGGTCACAATTGCAGTCTGAGCTCACAATGCCAGTTTGGAATCACAATTGCAGTTCAAGGCTTGAGTTCACAATGCCAGTTTGGAATCACAATTGCAATTCAATGCTTGAGCTCACAGTTCCTGTTAGGAATCACAATTGCACTTCAAGGCTTGAGGTCACAATGCCAGTTTGGAATCACAATTGCAGTTCAAGGCTTGAGCTCACAGTTCCAGTTAGGAATCACAATTGCAGTTCAAGGCTTGAGGTCACAATTGCTGTCTGAGCTCACAATGCCAGTTTGGTATCACAATTGCAGTTCAAGGCTTGAGGTCACAATTGCAGTCTGAGCTCACAATTCCAGTTAGGAATCACAATTGCAGTTCAAGGCTTGAGGTCACAATTGCAGTCTGAGCTCACAATGCCAGTTAGGAATCACAATTGCAGTTCAAGGCTTGAGGTCACAATTGCAGTCTGAGCTCACAATGCCAGTTAGGAATCACAATTGCAGTTCAAGGCTTGAGCTCACAATGCCAGTTAGGAATCACAATTGCAGTTCAAGGCTTGAGGTCACAATGCCAGTTAGGAATCACAATTGCAGTTCAAGGCTTGAGGTCACAATTGCAGTCTGAGCTCACAATGCCAGTTAGGAATCACAATTGCAGTTCAAGTCTTGATGTCACAATGCCAGTTTGGAATCACAATTGCAGTTCAAGGCTTGAGGTCACAATTCCAATGAGGAATCACAATTGCAGTTCAAGGCTTGAGGTCCCAATGCCAGTTAGGAATTACAATTTCAGTTCAAGGCTTGAGCTCACAATGCCAGTTAGGAATCACAATTGCAGTTCAAGGCTTGAGGTCCCAATTGTAGTCTGAGCTCACAATGCCAGTTAGGAATCACAATTGCAGTTCAAGGCTTGAGGTCCCAATTGCAGTCTGAGCTCACAATGCCAGTTAGGAATCACAATTGCAGTTCAAGGCTTGAGGTCACAATTCCAGTGAGGAATCACAATTGCAGTTCAAGGCTTGAGGTCACAATGCCAGTTAGGAATCACAATTGCAGTTCAAGGCTTGAGGTCACAATGCCAGTTTGGAATCACAATTGCAGTTCAAGGCTTGAGGTCACAATGCCAGTTTGGAATCACAATTTCAGTTCAAGGCTTGATGTCACAATGCCAGTTAGGAATCACAATTGCAGTTCAAGGCCTGAGGTCACAATTGCAGTCTGAGCTCACAATGCCAGTTAGGAATCACAATTGCAGTTCAAGGCTTGAGCTCACAATGCCAGTTTGGAATCACAATTGCAGTTCAAGGCTTGAGGTCAAAATTCCAGTGAGGAATCACAATTGCAGTTCAAGGCTTGATGTCACAATGCCAGTTACGAATCACAATTGCAGTTGGAGGCTTGAGGTCACAATGACAGTTTGGAATCACAATTGCAGTTCAAGGCTTGAGCTCACAATGCCAGTTTGGAATCACAATTGCAGTTCAAGGCTTGAGGTCACAATGCCAGTTAGGAATCACAATTGCAGTTCAAGGCTTGAGCTCACAATGGCAGTTTGGAATCACAATTGCAATTCAAGGCTTGAGGTCACAATTGCAGTCTGAGATCATAATGCCAGTTTGGAATCACAATTGCAGTTCAAGGCTTGAGGTCACAATTGCAGTCTGAGCTCACAATGCCAGTTAGGAATCACAATTGCAGTTCAAGGATTGAGGTCACAATGCCAGTTAGGAATCACAATTGCAGTTCAAGTCTTGAGGTCACAATGCCAGTTAGGAATCACAATTGCAGTTCAAGGCTTGAGGTCACAATTCTAGTTAGGAATCAGAATTGCAGTTCAAGGCTTGAGGTCACAATGCCAGTTAGGAATCACAATTGCAGTTCAAGGCTCGAGGTCACAATTCTAGTTAGGAATCACAATTGCAGTTCAAGGCTTGAGGTCACAATTCTAGTTAGGAATCACAATTGCAGTTCAAGGCTCGAGGTCACAATTCTAGTTAGGAATCACAATTGCAGTTCAAGGCTAGAGGTCACAATTCTAGTTAGGAATCACAATTGCAGTTCAAGGCTTGAGGTCACAATGCCAGTTAGGAATCACAATTGCAGTTCAAGGCTTGAGGTCACAATGCCAGTTAGGAATCACAATTGCAGTTCAAGGCTTGAGCTCACAATGCCAGTTTGGAATCACAATTTCAGTTCAAGGCTTGAGGTCACAATGCCAGTTAGGAATCACAATTGCAGTTCAAGGCTTGAGGTCACAATTCTAGTTAGGAATCACAATTGCAGTTCAAGGCTTGAGCTCACAATGCCAGTTTGGAATCACAATTGCAGTTCAAGGCCTGAGGTCACAATGCCAGTTAGGAATCACAATTGCAGTTCAAGGCTTGAGGTCACAATGCCATTTAGGAATTACAATTTCAGTTCAAGGCTTGAGCTCACAATGCCAGTTAGGAATCACAATTGCAGTTCAAGGCTTGAGGTCACAATTCCAGGGAGGAATCACAATTGCAGTTCAAGGCTTGAGGTCACAATGCCAGTTTGGAATCACAATTGCAGTTCAAGGCTTGAGGTCACAATGCCAGTTTGGAATCACAATTTCAGTTCAAGGCTTGATGTCACAATGCCAGTTAGGAATCACAATTGCAGTTCAAGGCTTGAGGTCACAATTGCAGTCTGAGCTCACAATGCCAGTTAGGAATCACAATTGCAGTTCAAGGCTTGAGGTCTCAATTGCAGTCTGAGCTCACAATGCCAGTTAGGAATCACAATTGCAGTTCAAGGCTTGAGGTCACAATTGCAGTCTGAGCTCACAATGCCAGTTAGGAATCACAATTGCAGTTCAAGGCTTGAGGTCACAATTGCAGTCTGAGCTCACAATGCCAGTTAGGAATCACAATTGCAGTTCAAGGCTTGAGGTCACAATTGCAGTCTGAGCTCACAATGGCAGTTTGGAATCACAATTGCAGTTCAAGGCTTGAGGTCACAATTGCAGTCTGAGCTCACAATGGCAGTTTGGAATCACAATTGCAGTTCAAGGCTTGAGGTCACAATTGCAGTCTGAGCTCACAATGCCAGTTAGGAATCACAATTGCAGTTCAAGGCTTGAGGTCACAATGCCAGTTAGGAATTACAATTTCAGTTCAAGGCTTGAGCTCACAATGGCAGTTTGGAATCACAATTGCAGTTCAAGGCTTGAGGTCACAATTCCAGTTAGGAATCACAATTTCAGTTCAAGGCTTGAGGTCACAAATGCAGTCTGAGCTCACAATGCCAGATAGGAATCACAATTGCAGTTCAAGGCTAGAGGTCACAAATGCAGTCTGAGCTCACAATGCCAGTTAGGAATCACAATTGCAGTTCAAGGCTTGAGGTCACAATTGCAGTCTGACATCATAATGCCACTTTGGAATCACAATTGCAGTTCAAGGCTTGAGGTCACAATTGCAGTCTGAGCTCACAATGCCAGTTAGGAATCACAATTGCAGTTCAAGGCTTGAGGTCACAATGCCAGTTAGGAATCACAATTGCAGTTCAAGGCTTGAGGTCACAATTCCAGTTAGGAATCACAATTGCAGTTCAAGACTTGAGGTCACAATTGCAGTCTGAGCTCACAATGCCAGTTTGGAATCACAATTGCAGTTCAAGGCTTGAGTTCACAATGCCAGTTTGGAATCACAATTGCAATTCAATGCTTGAGCTCACAGTTCCTGTTAGGAATCACAATTGCACTTCAAGGCTTGAGGTCACAATGCCAGTTTGGAATCACAATTGCAGTTCAAGGCTTGAGCTCACAGTTCCAGTTAGGAATCACAATTGCAGTTGAAGGCTTGAGGTCACAATTGCTGTCTGAGCTCACAATGCCAGTTTGGTATCACAATTGCAGTTCAAGGCTTGAGGTCACAATTGCAGTCTGAGCTCACAATTCCAGTTAGGAATCACAATTGCAGTTCAAGGCTTGAGGTCACAATTGCAGTCTGAGCTCACAATGGCAGTTTGGAATCACAATTGCAGTTCAAGGCTTGAGGTCCCAATTGCAGTCTGAGCTCACAATGGCAGTTAGGAATCACAATTGCAGTTCAAGGCTTGAGCTCACAATGCCAGTTAGGAATCACAATTGCAGTTCAAGGCTTGAGGTCACAATTGCAGTCTGAGCTCACAATGCCAGTTTGGAATCACAATTGCAGTTCAAGGCTAGAGGTCACAAATGCAGTCTGAGCTCACAATGGCAGTTTGGAATCACAATTGCAGTTCAAGGCTTGAGGTCACAATTGCAGTCTGAGCTCACAATGCCAGTTAGGAATCACAATTGCAGTTCAAGGCTTGATGTCACAATGCCAGTTTGGAATCACAATTGCAGTTCAAGGCTTGAGGTGACAATTCCAATGAGGAATCACAATTGCAGTTCAAGGCTTGAGCTCACAATGCCAGTTTGGAATCACAATTGCAGTTCAAGGCTTGATGTCACAATGCCAGTTAGGAATTACAATTTCAGTTCAAGGCTTGAGGTCACAATGCCAGTTAGGAATCACAATTGCAGTTCAAGGCTTGAGGTCCCAATGCCAGTTAGGAATTACAATTTCAGTTCAAGGCTTGAGCTCACAATGCCAGTTAGGAATCACAATTGCAGTTCAAGGCTTGAGGTCCCAATTGTAGTCTGAGCTCACAATGCCAGTTAGGAATCACAATTGCAGTTCAAGGCTTGAGGTCCCAATTGCAGTCTGAGCTCACAATGCCAGTTAGGAATCACAATTGCAGTTCAAGGCTTGAGGTCACAATTCCAGTGAGGAATCACAATTGCAGTTCAAGGCTTGAGGTCACAATGCCAGTTAGGAATCACAATTGCAGTTCAAGGCTTGAGGTCACAATGCCAGTTTGGAATCACAATTGCAGTTCAAGGCTTGAGGTCACAATGGCAGTTTGGAATCACAATTTCAGTTCAAGGCTTGATGTCACAATGCCAGTTAGGAATCACAATTGCAGTTCAAGGCTTGAGGTCACAATTGCAGTCTGAGCTCACAATGCCAGTTAGGAATCACAATTGAAGTTCAAGGCTTGAGGTCTCAATTGCAGTCTGAGCTCACAATGCCAGTTAGGAATCACAATTGCAGTTCAAGGCCTGAGGTCACAATTGCAGTCTGAGCTCACAATGCCAGTTAGGAATCACAATTGCAGTTCAAGGCTTGAGGTCACAATTGCAGTCTGAGCTCACAATGCCAGTTAGGAATCACAATTGCAGTTCAAGGCTTGAGGTCACAATTGCAGTCTGAGTTCACAATGCCAGTTAGGAATCACAATTGCAGTTCAAGGCTTGAGCTCACAATGCCAGTTAGGAATCACAATTGCAGTTCAAGGCTTGATGTCAAAATTCCAGTGAGGAATCACAATTGCAGTTCAAGGCTTGATGTCACAATGCCAGTTACGAATCACAATTGCAGTTGGAGGCTTGAGGTCACAATGACAGTTTGGAATCACAATTGCAGTTCAAGGCTTGAGCTCACAATGCCAGTTTGGAATCACAATTGCAGTTCAAGGCTTGAGGTCACAATGCCAGTTAGGAATCACAATTGCAGTTCAAGGCTTGAGCTAACAATGGCAGTTTGGAATCACAATTGCAGTTCAAGGCTTGAGGTCACAATTGCAGTCTGAGATCATAATGCCAGTTTGGAATCACAATTGCAGTTCAAGGCTTGAGGTCACAATTGCAGTCTGAGCTCACAATGCCAGTTAGGAATCACAATTGCAGTTCAAGGATTGAGGTCACAATGCCAGTTAGGAATCACAATTGCAGTTCAAGGTTTGAGCTCACAATGCCAGTTTGGAATCACAATTGCAGTTCAAGGCTTGAGGTCACAATTCTAGTTAGGAATCAGAATTGCAGTTCAAGGCTTGAGGTCACAATGCCAGTTAGGAATCACAATTGCAGTTCAAGGCTCGAGGTCACAATTCTAGTTAGGAATCACAATTGCAGTTCAAGGCTTGAGGTCACAATTCTAGTTAGGAATCACAATTGCAGTTCAAGGCTCGAGGTCACAATTCTAGTTAGGAATCACAATTGCAGTTCAAGGCTTGAGGACACAATTCTAGTTAGGAATCACAATTGCAGTTCAAGGCTTGAGGTCACAATGCCAGTTAGGAATCACAATTGCAGTTCAAGGCTTGAGGTCACAATGCCAGTTAGGAATCACAATTGCAGTTCAAGGCTTGAGGTCACAATTGCAGTCTGAGCTCACAATGCCAGTTAGGAATCACAACTGCAGTTCAAGGCTTGAGGTCACAATTGCAATCTGAGCTCACAATGCCAGTTAGGAATCACAATTGCAGTTCAAGGCTTGAGTTCACAATGGCAGTTTGGAATCACAATTGCAATTCAATGCTTGAGCTCAAGGTTCCAGTTAGGCATCAGAATTGTAGTTCGAGGCTTGAGGTCACAATTCTAGTTAGGAATCACAATTGCAGTTCAAGGCTTGAGGTCACAATGCCAGTTAGGAATCACAATTGCAGTTCAAGGCTTGAGGTCACAATGTCAGTTAGGAATCACAATTGCAGTTCAAGGCTTGAGGTCACAATTCTAGTTAGGAATCACAATTGCAGTTCAAGGCTTGAGGTCACAATGCCAGTTTGGAATCACAATTGCAGTTCAAGGCTTGAGGTCACAATGCCAGTTAGGAATCACAATTGCAGTTCAAGGCTTGAGCTCACAATGCCAGTTTGGAATCACAATTTCAGTTCAAGGCTTGAGGTCACAATGCCAGTTAGGAATCACAATTGCAGTTCAAGGCTTGAGGTCACAATTCTAGTTAGGAATCACAATTGCAGTTCAAGGCTTGAGCTCACAATGCCAGTTTGGAATCACAATTGCAGTTCAAGGCCTGAGGTCACAATGCCAGTTAGGAATCACAATTGCAGTTCAAGGCTTGAGGTCACAATGCCATTTAGGAATTACAATTTCAGTTCAAGGCTTGAGCTCACAATGCCAGTTAGGAATCACAATTGCAGTTCAAGGCTTGAGGTCCCAATTGCAGTCTGAGCTCACAATGCCAGTTAGGAATCACAATTGCAGTTCAAGGCTTGAGGTCACAATTCCAGTGAGGAATCACAATTGCAGTTCAAGGCTTGAGGTCACAATGCCAGTTTGGAATCACAATTGCAGTTCAAGGCTTGAGGTCACAATGGCAGTTTGGAATCACAATTTCAGTTCAAGGCTTGATGTCACAATGCCAGTTAGGAATCACAATTGCAGTTCAAGGCTTGAGGTCACAATTGCAGTCTGAGCTCACAATGCCAGTTAGGAATCACAATTGAAGTTCAAGGCTTGAGGTCTCAATTGCAGTCTGAGCTCACAATGCCAGTTAGGTATCACAATTGCAGTTCAAGGCTTGAGGTCACAATTGCAGTCTGAGCTCACAATGCCAGTTAGGTACCACAATTGCAGTTCAAGGCTTGAGGTCACAATTGCAGTCTGAGTTCACAATGCCAGTTAGGAATCACAATTGCAGTTCAAGGCTTGAGCTCACAATGCCAGTTAGGAATCACAATTGCAGTTCAAGGCTTGATGTCAAAATTCCAGTGAGGAATCACAATTGCAGTTCAAGGCTTGAGGTCACAATGCCAGTTAGGAATCACAATTGCAGTTGGAGGCTTGAGGTCACAATGACAGTTTGGAATCACAATTGCAGTTCAAGGCTTGAGCTCACAATGCCAGTTTGAAATCACAATTGCAGTTCAAGGCTTGAGGTCACAATGCCAGTTAGGAATCACAATTGCAGTTCAAGGCTTGAGCTAACAATGGCAGTTTGGAATCACAATTGCAGTTCAAGGCTTGAGGTCACAATTGCAGTCTGAGATCATAATGCCAGTTTGGAATCACAATTGCAGTTCAAGGCTTGAGGTCACAATTGCAGTCTGAGCTCACAATGCCAGTTAGGAATCACAATTGCAGTTCAATGCTTGAGCTCACAGTTCCAGTTAGGAATCACAATTGCAGTTCAAGTCTTGAGGTCACAATGCCAGTTTGGAATCACAATTGCAGTTCAAGGCTTGAGCTCACAATGCCAGTTAGGAATCACAATTGCAGTTCAAGGCTTGAGGTCACAATTCTAGTTAGGAATCAGAATTGCAGTTCAAGGCTTGAGGTCACAATGCCAGTTAGGAATCACAATTGCAGTTCAAGGCTCGAGGTCACAATTCTAGTTAGGAATCACAATTGCAGTTCAAGGCTTGAGGTCACAATTCTAGTTAGGAATCACAATTGCAGTTCAAGGCTCGAGGTCACAATTCTAGTTAGGAATCACAATTGCAGTTCAAGGCTTGAGGTCACAATTCTAGTTAGGAATCACAATTGCAGTTCAAGGCTTGAGGTCACAATGCCAGTTAGGAATCACAATTGCAGTTCAAGGCTTGAGGTCACAATGCCAGTTAGGAATCACAATTGCAGTTCAAGGCTTGAGGTCACAATTGCAGTCTGAGCTCACAATGCCAGTTAGGAATCACAACTGCAGTTCAAGGCTTGAGGTCACAATTGCAATCTGAGCTCACAATGCCAGTTAGGAATCACAATTGCAGTTCAAGGCTTGAGTTCACAATGGCAGTTTGGAATCACAATTGCAATTCAATGCTTGAGCTCAAGGTTCCAGTTAGGCATCAGAATTGTAGTTCGAGGCTTGAGGTCACAATTCTAGTTAGGAATCACAATTGCAGTTCAAGGCTTGAGGTCACAATGCCAGTTAGGAATCACAATTGCAGTTCAAGGCTTGAGGTCCCAATTGCAGTCTGAGCTCACAATGCCAGTTAGGAATCACAATTGCAGTTCAAGGCTTGAGGTCACAATGCCAGTTAGGAATCACAATTGCAGTTCAAGGCTTGAGGTCACAATTCTAGTTAGGAATCACAATTGCAGTTCAAGGCTTGAGCTTACAATGCCAGTTTGGAATCACAATTGCAGTTCAAGGCCTGAGGTCACAATGCCAGTTAGGAATCACAATTGCAGTTCAAGGCTTGAGGTCACAATGCCATTTAGGAATTACAATTTCAGTTCAAGGCTTGAGCTCACAATGCCAGTTAGGAATCACAATTGCAGTTCAAGGCTTGAGGTCCCAATTGTAGTCTGAGCTCACAATGCCAGTTAGGAATCACAATTGCAGTTCAAGGCTTGAGGTCCCAATTGCAGTCTGAGCTCACAATGCCAGTTAGGAATCACAATTGCAGTTCAAGGCTTGAGGTCACAATTCCAGTGAGGAATCACAATTGCAGTTCAAGGCTTGAGGTCACAATGGCAGTTTGGAATCACAATTGCAGTTCAAGGCTTGAGGTCACAATGCCAGTTTGGAATCACAATTTCAGTTCAAGGCTTGATGTCACAATGCCAGTTAGGAATCACAATTGCAGTTCAAGGCTTGAGGTCACAATTGCAGTCTGAGCTCACAATGCCAGTTAGGAATCACAATTGCAGTTCAAGGCTTGAGGTCTCAATTGCAGTCTGAGCTCACAATGCCAGTTAGGAATCACAATTGCAGTTCAAGGCTTGAGGTCACAATTGCAGTCTGAGCTCACAATGCCAGTTAGGAATCACAATTGCAGTTCAAGGCTTGAGGTCACAATTGCAGTCTGAGCTCACAATGCCAGTTAGGAATCACAATTGCAGTTCAAGGCTTGAGGTCCCAATTGCAGTCTGAGCTCACAATGGCAGTTAGGAATCACAATTGCAGTTCAAGGCTTGAGGTCACAATTGCAGTCTGAGCTCACAATGGCAGTTTGGAATCACAATTGCAGTTCAAGGCTTGAGGTCACAATTGCAGTCTGAGCTCACAATGCCAGTTAGGAATCACAATTGCAGTTCAAGGCTTGAGGTCACAATGCCAGTTAGGAATTACAATTTCAGTTCAAGGCTTGAGCTCACAATGGCAGTTTGGAATCACAATTGCAGTTCAAGGCTTGAGGTCACAATTCCAGTTAGGAATCACAATTTCAGTTCAAGGCTTGAGGTCACAAATGCAGTCTGAGCTCACAATGCCAGTTAGGAATCACAATTGCAGTTCAAGGCTTGAGGTCACAATTGCAGTCTGACATCATAATGCCACTTTGGAATCACAATTGCAGTTCAAGGCTTGAGGTCACAATTGCAGTCTGAGCTCACAATACCAGTTAGGAATCACAATTGCAGTTCAAGGCTTGAGGTCACAATTGCAGTCTGAGCTCACAATGCCAGTTAGGTATCACAATTGGAGTTCAAGTCTTGAGGTCACAATGCCAGTTAGGAATCACAATTGCAGTTCAAGGCTTGAGGTCACAATGCCAGTTAGGAATCACAATTGCAGTTCAAGGCTTGAGGTCACAATTGCAGTCTGAGCTCACAATGCCAGTTTGGAATCACAATTGCAGTTCAAGGCTTGAGTTCACAATGCCAGTTTGGAATCACAATTGCAATTCAATGCTTGAGCTCACAGTTCCTGTTAGGAATCACAATTGCACTTCAAGGCTTGAGGTCACAATGCCAGTTTGGAATCACAATTGCAGTTCAAGGCTTGAGCTCACAGTTCCTGTTAGGAATCACAATTGCAGTTGAAGGCTTGAGGTCACAATTGCTGTCTGAGCTCACAATGCCAGTTTGGTATCACAATTGCAGTTCAAGGCTTGAGGTCACAATTGCAGTCTGAGCTCACAATTCCAGTTAGGAATCACAATTGCAGTTCAAGGCTTGAGGTCACAATTGCAGTCTGAGCTCACAATGGCAGTTTGGAATCACAATTGCAGTTCAAGGCTTGAGGTCCCAATTGCAGTCTGAGCTCACAATGCCAGTTAGGAATCACAATTGCAGTTCAAGGCTTGAGCTCACAATGCCAGTTAGGAATCACAATTGCAGTTCAAGGCTTGATGTCACAATGCCAGTTAGGAATCACAATTGCAGTTGGAGGCTTGAGGTCACAATGACAGTTTGGAATCACAATTGCAGTTCAAGGCTTGAGCTCACAGTGCCAGTTTGGAATCACAATTGCTGTTCAAGGCTTGAGGTCACAATGCCAGTTAGGAATCACAATTGCAGTTCAAGGCTTGAGCTAACAATGGCAGTTTGGAATCACAATTGCAGTTCAAGGCTTGAGGTCACAATTGCAGTCTGAGATCATAATGCCAGTTTGGAATCACAATTGCAGTTCAAGGCTTGAGGTCACAATTGCAGTCTGAGCTCACAATGCCAGTTAGGAATCACAATTGCAGTTCAAGGATTGAGGTCACAATGCCAGTTAGGAATCACAATTGCAGTTCAAGTCTTGAGGTCACAATGCCAGTTTGGAATCACAATTGCAGTTCAAGGCTTGAGCTCACAATGCCAGTTAGGAATCACAATTGCAGTTCAAGGCTTGAGGTCACAATGCCAGTTTGGAATCACAATTGCAGTTCAAGGCTTGAGGTCACAATGCCAGTTAGGAATCACAATTGCAGTTCAAGGCTCGAGGTCACAATTCTAGTTAGGAATCACAATTGCAGTTCAAGGCTTGAGGTCACAATGCCAGTTAGGAATCACAATTGCAGTTCAAGGCTCGAGGTCACAATTCTAGTTAGGAATCACAATTGCAGTTCAAGGCTTGAGGTCACAATTCTAGTTAGGAATCACAATTGCAGTTCAAGGCTTGAGGTCACAATGCCAGTTAGGAATCACAATTGCAGTTCAAGGCTTGAGGTCACAATGCCAGTTAGGAATCACAATTGCAGTTCAAGGCTTGAGGTCACAATTGCAGTCTGAGCTCACAATGCCAGTTAGGAATCACAATTGCAGTTCAAGGCTTGAGGTCACAATTGCAATCTGAGCTCACAATGCCAGTTAGGAATCACAATTGCAGTTCAAGGCTTGAGTTCACAATGGCAGTTTGGAATCACAATTGCAATTCAATGCTTGAGCTCAGGGTTCCAGTTAGGCATCAGAATTGTAGTTCGAGGCTTGAGGTCACAATTCTAGTTAGGAATCACAATTGCAGTTCAAGGCTTGAGGTCACAATGCCAGTTAGGAATCACAATTGCAGTTCAAGGCTTGAGGTCACAATGTCAGTTAGGAATCACAATTGCAGTTCAAGGCTTGAGGTCACAATTCTAGTTAGGAATCACAATTGCAGTTCAAGGCTTGAGGTCACAATGCCAGTTTGGAATCACAATTGCAGTTCAAGGCTTGAGGTCACAATGCCAGTTAGGAATCACAATTGCAGTTCAAGGCTTGAGCTCACAATGCCAGTTTGGAATCACAATTTCAGTTCAAGGCTTGAGGTCACAATGCCAGTTAGGAATCACAATTGCAGTTCAAGGCTTGAGGTCACAATTCTAGTTAGGAATCACAATTTCAGTTCAAGGCTTGAGCTCACAATGCCAGTTTGGAATCACAATTGCAGTTCAAGGCCTGAGGTCACAATGCCAGTTAGGAATCACAATTGCAGTTCAAGGCTTGAGGTCACAATGCCATTTAGGAATTACAATTTCAGTTCAAGGCTTGAGCTCACAATGCCAGTTAGGAATCACAATTGCAGTTCAAGGCTTGAGGTCCCAATTGTAGTCTGAGCTCACAATGCCAGTTAGGAATCACAATTGCAGTTCAAGGCTTGAGGTCCCAATTGCAGTCTGAGCTCACAATGCCAGTTAGGAATCACAATTGGAGTTCAAGGCTTGAGGTCACAATTCCAGTGAGGAATCACAATTGCAGTTCAAGGCTTGAGGTCACAATGCCAGTTTGGAATCACAATTGCAGTTCAAGGCTTGATGTCACAATGCCAGTTAGGAATCACAATTGCAGTTCAAGGCTTGAGGTCACAATTGCAGTCTGAGCTCACAATGCCAGTTAGGAATCACAATTGCAGTTCAAGGCTTGAGGTCTCAATTGCAGTCTGAGCTCACAATGCCAGTTAGGAATCACAATTGCAGTTCAAGGCTTGAGGTCACAATTGCAGTCTGAGCTCACAATGCCAGTTAGGAATCACAATTGCAGTTCAAGGCTTGAGGTCACAATTGCAGTCTGAGCTCACAATGCCAGTTAGGAATCACAATTGCAGTTCAAGGCTTGAGGTCACAATTGCAGTCTGAGCTCACAATGCCAGTTAGGAATCACAATTGCAGTTCAAGGCTTGAGGTCACAATTGCAGTCTGAGCTCACAATGGCAGTTTGGAATCACAATTGCAGTTCAAGGCTTGAGGTCACAATTGCAGTCCGAGCTCACAATGCCAGTTAGGAATCACAATTGCAGTTCAAGGCTTGAGGTCACAATGCCAGTTAGGAATTACAATTTCAGTTCAAGGCTTGAGCTCACAATGGCAGTTTGGAATCACAATTGCAGTTCAAGGCTTGAGGTCACAATTCCAGTTAGGAATCACAATTTCAGTTCAAGGCTTGAGGTCACAAATGCAGTCTGAGCTCACAATGCCAGTTAGGAATCACAATTGCAGTTCAAGGCTTGAGGTCACAATTGCAGTCTGACATCATAATGCCACTTTGGAATCACAATTGCAGTTCAAGGCTTGAGGTCACAATTGCAGTCTGAGCTCACAATACCAGTTAGGAATCACAATTGCAGTTCAAGGCTTGAGGTCACAATTGCAGTCTGAGCTCACAATTCCAGTTAGGAATCACAATTGCAGTTCTAGGCTTGAGGTCACAATTGCAGTCTGAGCTCACAATGCCAGTTAGGTATCACAATTGGAGTTCAAGTCTTGAGGTCACAATGCCAGTTAGGAATCACAATTGCAGTTCAAGGCTTGAGGTCACAATGCCAGTTTGGAATCACAATTGCAGTTCAAGGCTTGAGCTCACAGTTCCAGTTAGGAATCACAATTGCAGTTGAAGGCTTGAGGTCACAATTGCTGTCTGAGCTCACAATGCCAGTTTGGTATCACAATTGCAGTTCAAGGCTTGAGGTCACAATTGCAGTCTGAGCTCACAATTCCAGTTAGGAATCACAATTGCAGTTCAAGGCTTGAGGTCACAATTGCAGTCTGAGCTCACAATGGCAGTTTGGAATCACAATTGCAGTTCAAGGCTTGAGGTCCCAATTGCAGTCTGAGCTCACAATGCCAGTTAGGAATCACAATTGCAGTTCAAGGCTTGAGCTCACAATGCCAGTTAGGAATCACAATTGCAGTTCAAGGCTTGAGGTCACAATGCCAGTTAGGAATCACAATTGCAGTTCAAGGCTTGAGGTCACAATTGCAGTCTGAGCTCACAATGCCAGTTTGGAATCACAATTGCAGTTCAAGGCTAGAGGTCACAAATGCAGTCTGAGCTCACAATGGCAGTTTGGAATCACAATTGCAGTTCAAGGCTTGAGGTCACAATTGCAGTCTGAGCTCACAATGCCAGTTAGGAATCACAATTGCAGTTCAAGGCTTGATGTCACAATGCCAGTTTGGAATCACAATTGCAGTTCAAGGCTTGAGGTCACAATTCCAATGAGGAATCACAATTGCAGTTCAAGGCTTGAGCTCACAATGCCAGTTTGGAATCACAATTGCAGTTCAAGGCTTGATGTCACAATGCCAGTTAGGAATTACAATTTCAGTTCAAGGCTTGAGCTCACAATGCCAGTTAGGAATCACAATTGCAGTTCAAGGCTTGAGGTCCCAATGCCAGTTAGGAATTACAATTTCAGTTCAAGGCTTGAGCTCACAATGCCAGTTAGGAATCACAATTGCAGTTCAAGGCTTGAGGTCACAATTGTAGTCTGAGCTCACAATGCCAGTTAGGAATCACAATTGCAGTTCAAGGCTTGAGGTCCCAATTGCAGTCTGAGCTCACAATGCCAGTTAGGAATCACAATTGCAGTTCAAGGCTTGAGGTCACAATTCCAGTGAGGAATCACAATTGCAGTTCAAGGCTTGAGGTCACAATGCCAGTTAGGAATCACAATTGCAGTTCAAGGCTTGAGGTCACAATGCCAGTTTGGAATCACAATTGCAGTTCAAGGCTTGAGGTCACAATGGCAGTTTGGAATCACAATTTCAGTTCAAGGCTTGATGTCACAATGCCAGTTAGGAATCACAATTGCAGTTCAAGGCTTGAGGTCACAATTGCAGTCTGAGCTCACAATGCCAGTTAGGAATCACAATTGAAGTTCAAGGCTTGAGGTCTCAATTGCAGTCTGAGCTCACAATGCCAGTTAGGAATCACAATTGCAGTTCAAGGCTTGAGGTCACAATTGCAGTCTGAGTTCACAATGCCAGTTAGGAATCACAATTGCAGTTCAAGGCTTGAGCTCACAATGCCAGTTAGGAATCACAATTGCAGTTCAAGGCTTGATGTCAAAATTCCAGTGAGGAATCACAATTGCAGTTCAAGGCTTGATGTCACAATGCCAGTTACGAATCACAATTGCAGTTGGAGGCTTGAGGTCACAATGACAGTTTGGAATCACAATTGCAGTTCAAGGCTTGAGCTCACAATGCCAGTTTGGAATCACAATTGCAGTTCAAGGCTTGAGGTCACAATGCCAGTTAGGAATCACAATTGCAGTTCAAGGCTTGAGCTAACAATGGCAGTTTGGAATCACAATTGCAGTTCAAGGCTTGAGGTCACAATTGCAGTCTGAGATCATAATGCCAGTTTGGAATCACAATTGCAGTTCAAGGCTTGAGGTCACAATTGCAGTCTGAGCTCACAATGCCAGTTAGGAATCACAATTGCAGTTCAAGGATTGAGGTCACAATGCCAGTTAGGAATCACAATTGCAGTTCAAGTCTTGAGGTCACAATGCCAGTTTGGAATCACAATTGCAGTTCAAGGCTTGAGCTCACAATGCCAGTTAGGAATCACAATTGCAGTTCAAGGCTTGAGGTCACAATTCTAGTTAGGAATCAGAATTGCAGTTCAAGGCTTGATGTCACAATGCCAGTTAGGAATCACAATTGCAGTTCAAGGCTTGAGGTCACAATGCCAGTTAGGAATCACAATTGCAGTTCAAGGCTTGAGGTCACAATTGCAGTCTGAGCTCACAATGCCAGTTAGGAATCACAACTGCAGTTCAAGGCTTGAGGTCACAATTGCAATCTGAGCTCACAATGCCAGTTAGGAATCACAATTGCAGTTCAAGGCTTGAGTTCACAATGGCAGTTTGGAATCACAATTGCAATTCAATGCTTGAGCTCAAGGTTCCAGATAGGCATCAGAATTGTAGTTCGAGGCTTGAGGTCACAATTCTAGTTAGGAATCACAATTGCAGTTCAAGGCTTGAGGTCACAATGCCAGTTAGGAATCACAATTGCAGTTCAAGGCTTGAGGTCACAATGTCAGTTAGGAATCACAATTGCAGTTCAAGGCTTGAGCTCACAATGCCAGTTTGGAATCACAATTGCAGTTCAAGGCTTGAGGTCACAATGCCAGTTAGGAATCACAATTGCAGTTCAAGGCTTGAGCTCACAATGCCAGTTAGGAATCACAATTGCAGTTCAAGGCTTGAGGTCCCAATTGTAGTCTGAGCTCACAATGCCAGTTAGGAATCACAATTGCAGTTCAAGGCTTGAGGTCCCAATTGCAGTCTGAGCTCACAATGCCAGTTAGGAATCACAATTGCAGTTCAAGGCTTGAGGTCACAATTCCAGTGAGGAATCACAATTGCAGTTCAAGGCTTGAGGTCACAATGCCAGTTTGGAATCACAATTGCAGTTCAAGGCTTGAGGTCACAATGCCAGTTTGGAATCACAATTTCAGTTCAAGGCTTGATGTCACAATGCCAGTTAGGAATCACAATTGCAGTTCAAGGCTTGAGGTCACAATTGCAGTCTGAGCTCACAATGCCAGTTAGGAATCACAATTGCAGTTCAAGGCTTGAGGTCTCAATTGCAGTCTGAGCTCACAATGCCAGTTAGGAATCACAATTGCAGTTCAAGGCTTGAGGTCACAATTGCAGTCTGAGCTCACAATGCCAGTTAGGAATCACAATTGCAGTTCAAGGCTTGAGGTCACAATTGCAGTCTGAGCTCACAATGCCAGTTAGGAATCACAATTGCAGTTCAAGGCTTGAGGTCACAATTGCAGTCTGAGCTCACAATGCCAGTTAGGAATCACAATTGCAGTTCAAGGCTTGAGGTCACAATTGCAGTCTGAGCTCACAATGGCAGTTTGGAATCACAATTGCAGTTCAAGGCTTGAGGTCACAATTGCAGTCTGAGCTCACAATGCCAGTTAGGAATCACAATTGCAGTTCAAGGCTTGAGGTCACAATGCCAGTTAGGAATTACAATTTCAGTTCAAGGCTTGAGCTCACAATGGCAGTTTGGAATCACAATTGCAGTTCAAGGCTTGAGGTCACAATTCCAGTTAGGAATCACAATTTCAGTTCAAGGCTTGAGGTCACAAATGCAGTCTGAGCTCACAATGCCAGTTAGGAATCACAATTGCAGTTCAAGGCTTGAGGTCACAATTGCAGTCTGACATCATAATGCCACTTTGGAATCACAATTGCAGTTCAAGGCTTGAGGTCACAATTGCAGTCTGAGCTCACAATACCAGTTAGGAATCACAATTGCAGTTCAAGGCTTGAGGTCACAATTGCAGTCTGAGCTCACAATTCCAGTTAGGAATCACAATTGCAGTTCTAGGCTTGAGGTCACAATTGCAGTCTGAGCTCACAATGCCAGTTAGGTATCACAATTGGAGTTCAAGTCTTGAGGTCACAATGCCAGTTAGGAATCACAATTGCAGTTCAAGGCTTGAGGTCACAATGCCAGTTAGGAATCACAATTGCAGTTCAAGGCTTGAGGTCACAATTCCAGTTAGGAATCACAATTGCAGTTCAAGACTTGAGGTCACAATTGCAGTCTGAGCTCACAATGCCAGTTTGGAATCACAATTGCAGTTCAAGGCTTGAGTTCACAATGCCAGTTTGGAATCACAATTGCAATTCAATGCTTGAGCTCACAGTTCCTGTTAGGAATCACAATTGCACTTCAAGGCTTGAGGTCACAATGCCAGTTTGGAATCACAATTGCAGTTCAAGGCTTGAGCTCACAGTTCCAGTTAGGAATCACAATTGCAGTTGAAGGCTTGAGGTCACAATTGCTGTCTGAGCTCACAATGCCAGTTTGGTATCACAATTGCAGTTCAAGGCTTGAGGTCACAATTGCAGTCTGAGCTCACAATTCCAGTTAGGAATCACAATTGCAGTTCAAGGCTTGAGGTCACAATTGCAGTCTGAGCTCACAATGGCAGTTTGGAATCACAATTGCAGTTCAAGGCTTGAGGTCCCAATTGCAGTCTGAGCTCACAATGCCAGTTAGGAATCACAATTGCAGTTCAAGGCTTGAGCTCACAATGCCAGTTAGGAATCACAATTGCAGTTCAAGGCTTGAGGTCACAATGCCAGTTAGGAATCACAATTGCAGTTCAAGGCTTGAGGTCACAATTGCAGTCTGAGCTCACAATGCCAGTTTGGAATCACAATTGCAGTTCAAGGCTTGAGGTCACAATTGCAATCTGAGCTCACAATGGCAGTTTGGAATCACAATTGCAGTTCAAGGCTTGACGTCACAATTGCAGTCTGAGCTCACAATGCCAGTTAGGAATCACAATTGCAGTTCAAGGCTTGATGTCACAATGCCAGTTTGGAATCACAATTGCAGTTCAAGGCTTGAGCTCACAATGCCAGTTTGGAATCACAATTGCAGTTCAAGGCTTGATGTCACAATGCCAGTTAGGAATTACAATTTCAGTTCAAGGCTTGAGCTCACAATGCCAGTTAGGAATCACAATTGCAGTTCAAGGCTTGAGGTCCCAATGCCAGTTAGGAATTACAATTTCAGTTCAAGGCTTGAGCTCACAATGCCAGTTAGGAATCACAATTGCAGTTCAAGGCTTGAGGTCCCAATTGTAGTCTGAGCTCACAATGCCAGTTAGGAATCACAATTGCAGTTCAAGGCTTGAGGTCCCAATTGCAGTCTGAGCTCACAATGCCAGTTAGGAATCACAATTGCAGTTCAAGGCTTGAGGTCACAATTCCAGTGAGGAATCACAATTGCAGTTCAAGGCTTGAGGTCACAATGCCAGTTAGGAATCACAATTGCAGTTCAAGGCTTGAGGTCACAATGCCAGTTTGGAATCACAATTGCAGTTCAAGGCTTGAGGTCACAATGGCAGTTTGGAATCACAATTTCAGTTCAAGGCTTGATGTCACAATGCCAGTTAGGAATCACAATTGCAGTTCAAGGCTTGAGGTCACAATTGCAGTCTGAGCTCACAATGCCAGTTAGGAATCACAATTGAAGTTCAAGGCTTGAGGTCTCAATTGCAGTCTGAGCTCACAATGCCAGTTAGGAATCACAATTGCAGTTCAAGGCTTGAGGTCACAATTGCAGTCTGAGTTCACAATGCCAGTTAGGAATCACAATTGCAGTTCAAGGCTTGAGCTCACAATGCCAGTTACGAATCACAATTGCAGTTGGAGGCTTGAGGTCACAATGACAGTTTGGAATCACAATTGCAGTTCAAGGCTTGAGCTCACAATGCCAGTTTGGAATCACAATTGCAGTTCAAGGCTTGAGGTCACAATGCCAGTTAGGAATCACAATTGCAGTTCAAGGCTTGAGGTCACAATGCCAGTTAGGAATCACAATTGCAGTTCAAGGCTTGAGGTCACAATTGCAGTCTGAGCTCACAATGGCAGTTTGGAATCACAATTGCAGTTCAAGGCTTGAGGTCACAATTGCAGTCTGAGATCATAATGCCAGTTTGGAATCACAATTGCAGTTCAAGGCTTGAGGTCACAATTGCAGTCTGAGCTCACAATGCCAGTTAGGAATCACAATTGCAGTTCAAGGATTGAGGTCACAATGCCAGTTAGGAATCACAATTGCAGTTCAAGGCTTGAGGTCACAATGCCAGTTTGGAATCACAATTGCAGTTCAAGGCTTGAGCTCACAATGCCAGTTAGGAATCACAATTGCAGTTCAAGGCTTGAGGTCACAATTCTAGTTAGGAATCAGAATTGCAGTTCAAGGCTTGAGGTCACAATGCCAGTTAGGAATCACAATTGCAGTTCAAGGCTCGAGGTCACAATTCTAGTTAGGAATCACAATTGCAGTTCAAGGCTTGAGGTCACAATGCCAGTTAGGAATCACAATTGCAGTTCAAGGCTCGAGGTCACAATTCTAGTTAGGAATCACAATTGCAGTTCAAGGCTTGAGGTCACAATTCTAGTTAGGAATCACAATTGCAGTTCAAGGCTTGAGGTCACAATGCCAGTTAGGAATCACAATTGCAGTTCAAGGCTTGAGGTCACAATGCCAGTTAGGAATCACAATTGCAGTTCAAGGCTTGAGGTCACAATTGCAATCTGAGCTCACAATGCCAGTTAGGAATCACAATTGCAGTTCAAGGCTTGAGTTCACAATGGCAGTTTGGAATCACAATTGCAATTCAATGCTTGAGCTCAAGGTTCCAGTTAGGCATCAGAATTGTAGTTCGAGGCTTGAGGTCACAATTCTAGTTAGGAATCACAATTGCAGTTCAAGGCTTGAGGTCACAATGTCAGTTAGGAATCACAATTGCAGTTCAAGGCTTGAGGTCACAATGTCAGTTAGGAATCACAATTGCAGTTCAAGGCTTGAGGTCACAATTCTAGTTAGGAATCACAATTGCAGTTCAAGGCTTGAGGTCACAATGCCAGTTTGGAATCACAATTGCAGTTCAAGGCTTGAGGTCACAATGCCAGTTAGGAATCACAATTGCAGTTCAAGGCTTGAGCTCACAATGCCAGTTTGGAATCACAATTTCAGTTCAAGGCTTGAGGTCACAATGCCAGTTAGGAATCACAATTGCAGTTCAAGGCTTGAGGTCACAATTCTAGTTAGGAATCACAATTGCAGTTCAAGGCTTGAGCTCACAATGCCAGTTTGGAATCACAATTGCAGTTCAAGGCTTGAGGTCACAATGCCATTTAGGAATTACAATTTCAGTTCAAGGCTTGAGCTCACAATGCCAGTTAGGAATCACAATTGCAGTTCAAGGCTTGAGGTCCCAATTGTAGTCTGAGCTCACAATGCCAGTTTGGAATCACAATTTCAGTTCAAGGCTTGAGGTCACAATGCCAGTTAGGAATCACAATTGCAGTTCAAGGCTTGAGGTCACAATTCCAGTGAGGAATCACAATTGCAGTTCAAGGCTTGAGGTCACAATGCCAGTTTGGAATCACAATTGCAGTTCAAGGCTTGAGGTCACAATGCCTGTTTGGAATCACAATTTCAGTTCAAGGCTTGATGTCACAATGCCAGTTAGGAATCACAATTGCAGTTCAAGGCTTGAGGTCACAATTCCAGTCTGACATCATAATGCCACTTTGGAATCACAATTGCAGTTCAAGGCTTGAGGTCACAATTGCAGTCTGAGCTCACAATACCAGTTAGGAATCACAATTGCAGTTCAAGGCTTGAGGTCACAATTGCAGTCTGAGCTCACAATTCCCGTTAGGAATCACAATTGCAGTTCTAGGCTTGAGGTCACAATTGCAGTCTGAGCTCACAATGCCAGTTAGGTATCACAATTGGAGTTCAAGTCTTGAGGTCACAATGCCAGTTAGGAATCACAATTGCAGTTCAAGGCTTGAGGTCACAATGCCAGTTAGGAATCACAATTGCAGTTCAAGGCTTGAGGTCACAATTCCAGTTAGGAATCACAATTGCAGTTCAAGACTTGAGGTCACAATTGCAGTCTGAGCTCACAATGCCAGTTTGGAATCACAATTGCAGTTCAAGGCTTGAGTTCACAATGCCAGTTTGGAATCACAATTGCAATTCAATGCTTGAGCTCACAGTTCCTGTTAGGAATCACAATTGCACTTCAAGGCTTGAGGTCACAATGCCAGTTTGGAATCACAATTGCAGTTCAAGGCTTGAGCTCACAGTTCCAGTTAGGAATCACAATTGCAGTTGAAGGCTTGAGGTCACAATTGCTGTCTGAGCTCACAATGCCAGTTTGGTATCACAATTGCAGTTCAAGGCTTGAGGTCACAATTGCAGTCTGAGCTCACAATTCCAGTTAGGAATCACAATTGCAGTTCAAGGCTTGAGGTCACAATTGCAGTCTGAGCTCACAATGCCAGTTAGGAATCACAATTGCAGTTCAAGGCTTGAGGTCCCAATTGCAGTCTGAGCTCACAATGCCAGATAGGAATCACAATTGCAGTTCAAGGCTTGAGCTCACAATGCCAGTTAGGAATCACAATTGCAGTTCAAGGCTTGAGGTCACAATGCCAGTTAGGAATCACAATTGCAGTTCAAGGCTTGAGGTCACAATGCCAGTTAGGAATCACAATTGCAGTTCAAGGGTTGAGGTCACAATTGCAGTCTGAGCTCACAATGCCAGTTTGGAATCACAATTGCAGTTCAAGGCTTGAGGTCACAATTCCAATGAGGAATCACAATTGCAGTTCAAGGCTTGAGCTCACAATGCCACTTTGGAATCACAATTGCAGTTCAAGGCTTGATGTCACAATGCCAGTTAGGAATTACAATTTCAGTTCAAGGCTTGAGCTCACAATGCCAGTTAGGAATCACAATTGCAGTTCAAGGCTTGAGGTCCCAATGCCAGTTAGGAATTACAATTTCAGTTCAAGGCTTGAGCTCACAATGCCAGTTAGGAATCACAATTGCAGTTCAAGGCTTGAGGTCCCAATTGTAGTCTGAGCTCACAATGCCAGTTAGGAATCAAAATTGCAGTTCAAGGCTTGAGGTCCCAATTGCAGTCTGAGCTCACAATGCCAGTTAGGAATCACAATTGCAGTTCAAGGCTTGAGGTCACAATTCCAGTGAGGAATCACAATTGCAGTTCAAGGCTTGAGGTCACAATGCCAGTTAGGAATCACAATTGCAGTTCAAGGCTTGAGGTCACAATGCCAGTTTGGAATCACAATTGCAGTTCAAGGCTTGAGGTCACAATGGCAGTTTGGAATCACAATTTCAGTTCAAGGCTTG
Organism: Sturnus vulgaris; assembly: GCF_052056855.1. Lineage (NCBI taxonomy): Eukaryota > Metazoa > Chordata > Aves > Passeriformes > Sturnidae > Sturnus > Sturnus vulgaris. Next base: position 2,229,733 of record NC_142270.1, on the reverse strand, counting down.
ATGTCACAATGCCAGTTAGGAATCACAATTGCAGTTCAAGGCTTGAGGTCACAATTGCAGTCTGAGCTCACAATGCCAGTTAGGAATCACAATTGCAGTTCAAGGCTTGAGGTCTCAATTGCAGTCTGAGCTCACAATGCCAGTTAGGAATCACAATTGCAGTTCAAGGCCTGAGGTCACAATTGCAGTCTGAGCTCACAATGCCAGTTAGGAATCACAATTGCAGTTCAAGGCTTGAGGTCACAATTGCAGTCTGAGCTCACAATGGCAGTTTGGAATCACAATTGCAGTTCAAGCCTTGAGGTCACAATTGCAGTCTGAGTTCACAATGCCAGTTAGGAATCACAATTGCAGTTCAAGGCTTGAGGTCAAAATTCCAGTGAGGAATCACAATTGCAGTTCAAGGCTTGATGTCACAATGCCAGTTACGAATCACAATTGCAGTTGGAGGCTTGAGGTCACAATGACAGTTTGGAATCACAATTGCAGTTCAAGGCTTGAGCTCACAATGCCAGTTTGGAATCACAATTGCAGTTCAAGGCTTGAGGTCACAATGCCAGTTAGGAATCACAATTGCAGTTCAAGGCTTGAGCTCACAATGGCAGTTTGGAATCACAATTGCAGTTCAAGGCTTGAGGTCACAATTGCAGTCTGAGATCATAATGCCAGTTTGGAATCACAATTGCAGTTCAAGGCTTGAGGTCACAATTGCAGTCTGAGCTCACAATGGCAGTTAGGAATCACAATTGCAGTTTAAGGATTGAGGTCACAATGTCAGTTAGGAATCACAATTGCAGTTCAAGGCTTGAGCTCACAAGGCCAGTTTGGAATCACAATTGCAGTTCAAGGCTTGAGCTCACAATGCCAGTTAGGAATCACAATTGCAGTTCAAGGCTTGAGGTCACAATTCTAGTTAGGAATCAGAATTGCAGTTCAAGGCTTGAGGTCACAATGCCAGTTAGGACTCACAATTGCAGTTCAAGGCTCGAGGTCACAATTCTAGTTAGGAATCACAATTGCAGTTCAAGGCTTGAGGTCACAATTCTAGTTAGGAATCACAATTGCAGTTCAAGGCTCGAGGTCACAATTCTAGTTAGGAATCACAATTGCAGTTCAAGGCTTGAGGTCACAATGCCAGTTAGGAATCACAATTGCAGTTCAAGGCTTGAGGTCACAATGCCAGTTAGGAATCACAATTGCAGTTCAAGGCTTGAGGTCACAATTGCAGTCTGAGCTCACAATGCCAGTTAGGAATCACAACTGCTGTTCAAGGCTTGAGGTCACATGGCCAGTTAGGAATCACCATTGCAGTTCAAGGCTTGAGTTCACAATTGCAGTCTGAGCTCACAATGCCAGTTAGGAATCACAATTGCAGTTCAAGGCTTGAGTTCACAATGGCAGTTTGGAATCACAATTGCAATTCAATGCTTGAGCTCAAGGTTCCAGTTAGGCATCAGAATTGTAGTTCGAGGCTTGAGGTCACAATGCCAGTTAGGAATCACAATTGCAGTTCAAGGCTTGAGGTCACAATGCCAGTTAGGAATCACAATTGCAGTTCAAGGCTTGAGGTCACAATGTCAGTTAGGAATCACAATTGCAGTTCAAGGCTTGAGGTCACAATTCTAGTTAGGAATCACAATTGCAGTTCAAGGCTTGAGGTCACAATGCCAGTTTGGAATCACAATTGCAGTTCAAGGCCTGAGGTCACAATGCCAGTTAGGAATCACAATTGCAGTTCAAGGCTTGAGGTCACAATGCCATTTAGGAATTACAATTTCAGTTCAAGGCTTGAGCTCACAATGCCAGTTAGGAATCACAATTGCAGTTCAAGGCTTGAGGTCCCAATTGTAGTCTGAGCTCACAATGCCAGTTAGGAATCACAATTGCAGTTCAAGGCTTGAGGTCCCAATTGCAGTCTGAGCTCACAATGCCAGTTAGGAATCACAATTGCAGTTCAAGGCTTGAGGTCACAATTCCAGTGAGGAATCACAATTGCAGTTCAAGGCTTGAGGTCACAATGCCAGTTTGAAATCACAATTGCAGTTCAAGGCTTCAGGTCACAATGCCAGTTTGGAATCACAATTTCAGTTCAAGGCTTGAGGTCTCAATTGCAGTCTGAGCTCACAATACCAGTTAGGAATCACAATTGCAGTTCAAGGCTTGAGGTCACAATTGCAGTCTGAGCTCACAATGCCAGTTAGGAATCACAATTGCAGTTCAAGGCTTGAGGTCACAATTGCAGTCTGAGCTCACAATGCCAGTTAGGAATCACAATTGCAGTTCAAGGCTTGAGGTCACAATTGCAGTCTGAGCTCACAATGGCAGTTAGGAATCACAATTGCAGTTCAAGGCTTGATGTCACAATGCCAGTTAGGAATCACAATTGAAGTTCAAGGCTTGAGGTCACAATTGCAGTCTGAGCTCACAATGCCAGTTAGGAATCACAATTGCAGTTCAAGGCTTGAGGTCACAATTGCAGTCTGAGCTCACAATGCCAGTTAGGAATCACAATTGCAGTTCAAGGCTTGAGGTCACAATGCCAGTTTGGAATCACAATTGCAATTCAATGCTTGAGCTCACAGTTCCAGTTAGGAATCACAATTGCAGTTCAAGGCTTGAGGTCATAATGCCAGTTAGGAATCACAATTGCAGTTCAAGGCTTGAGGTCACAATTGCAGTCTGAGCTCACAATGCCAGTTAGGAATCACAATTGCATTTCAAGGCTTGAGGTCACAATTGCAGTCTGAGCTCACAATGCCAGTTAGGAATCACAATTGCAGTTCAAGGCTTGAGGTCACAATGCCAGTTAGGAATCACAATTGCAGTTCAAGGCTTGAGGTCACAATTCTAGTTAGGAATCACAGTTGCAGTTCAAGGCTTGAGGTCACAATTCTAGTTAGGAATCAGAATTGCAGTTCAAGGCTTGAGGTCACAATGCCAGTTAGGAATCACAATTGCAGTTCAAGGCTTGAGGTCACAATGCCAGTTAGGAATCACAATTGCAGTTCAAGGCTTTAGGTCACAATTCCAGTTAGGAATCACAATTGCAGTTCAAGGCTTGATGTCACAATGCCAGTTAGGAATCACAATTGCAGTTCAAGCCTTGAGGTCACAATGCCAGTTAGGAATCACAATTGCAGTTCAAGGCTTGAGGTCACAATGCCAGATAGGAATCACAATTGCAGTTCAAGGCTTGAGGTCACAATTGCAATCTGAGCTCACAATGCCAGTTAGGAATCACAATTGCAGTTCAAGGCTTGAGGTCACAATGCCAGTTAGGAATCACCATTGCAGTTCAAGGCTTGAGGTCACAATTGCAGTCTGAGCTCACAATGCCAGTTAGGAATCACAATTGCAGTTCAAGGCTTGAGTTCACAATGGCAGTTTGGAATCACAATTGCAATTCAATGCTTGAGCTCAAGGTTCCAGTTAGGCATCAGAATTGTAGTTCGAGGCTTGAGGTCACAATTCTAGTTAGGAATCACAATTGCAGTTCAAGGCTTGAGCTCACAATGCCAGTTAGGAATCACAATTGCAGTTCAAGGCTTGAGGTCACAATTCTAGTTAGGAATCACAATTGCAGTTCAAGGCTTGAGGTCACAATGCCAGTTTGGAATCACAATTGCAGTTCAAGGCTTGAGGTCACAATGCCAGTTAGGAATCACAATTGCAGTTCAAGGCTTGAGCTCACAATGCCAGTTTGGAATCACAATTGCAGTTCAAGGCTTGAGGTCACAATGCCAGTTTGGAATCACAATTGCAGTTCAAAGCTTGAGCTCACAATGCCAGTTTGGAATCACAATTGCAGTTCAAGGCTTGAGGTCACAATTGCAGTCTGAACTCACAATGCCAGTTAGGTATCACAATTGGAGTTCAAGTCTTGAGGTCACAATGCCAGTTAGGAATCACAATTGCAGTTCAAGGCTTGAGGTCACAATGCCAGTTAGGAATCACAATTGCAGTTCAAGGCTTGAGGTCACAATTCCAGTTAGGAATCACAATTGCAGTTCAAGACTTGAGGTCACAATTGCAGTCTGAGCTCACAATGCCAGTTTGGAATCACAATTGCAGTTCAATGCTTGAGCTCACAGTTCCTGTTAGGAATCACAATTGCACTTCAAGGCTTGAGGTCACAATGCCAGTTAGGAATCACAATTGCAGTTCAAGGCTTGAGTTCACAATGCCAGTTTGGAATCACAATTGCAATTCAATGCTTGAGCTCACAGTTCCTGTTAGGAATCACAATTGCACTTCAAGGCTTGAGGTCACAATGCCAGTTAGGAATCACAATTGCAGTTCAAGGCTTGAGCTCACAGTTCCAGTTAGGAATCACAATTGCAGTTGAAGGCTTGAGGTCACAATTGCAGTCTGAGCTCACAATTCCAGTTAGGAATCACAATTGCAGTTCAAGGCTTGAGGTCACAATTGCAGTCTGAGCTCACAATTCCAGTTAGGAATCACAATTGCAGTTCAAGGCTTGAGGTCACAATTGCAGTCTGAGCTCACAATGCCAGTTAGGAATCACAATTGCAGTTCAAGGCTTGAGGTCCCAATTGCAGTCTGAGCTCACAATGCCAGTTAGGAATCACAATTGCAGTTCAAGGCTTGAGCTCACAATGCCAGTTAGGAATCACAATTGCAGTTCAAGGCTTGAGGTCACAATGCCAGTTAGGAATCACAATTGCAGTTCAAGGCTTGAGGTCACAATTGCAGTCTGAGCTCACAATGCCAGTTTGGAATCACAATTGCAGTTCAAGGCTAGAGGTCACAAATGCAGTCTGAGCTCACAATGGCAGTTTGGAATCACAATTGCAGTTCAAGGCTTGAGCTCACAATTGCAGTCTGAGCTCACAATGCCAGTTAGGAATCACAATTGCAGTTCAAGGCTTGATGTCACAATGCCAGTTAGGAATCACAATTGCAGTTCAAGGCTTGAGGTCACAATTCCAATGAGGAATCACAATTGCAGTTCAAGGCTTGAGGTCACAATGCCAGTTAGGAATCACAATTGCAGTTCAAGGCTTGAGCTCACAATGCCAGTTTGGAATCACAATTGCAGTTCAAGGCTTGAGGTTACAATGCCATTTAGGAATTACAATTTCAGTTCAAGGCTTGAGCTCACAATGCCAGTTAGGAATCACAATTGCAGTTCAAGGCTTGAGGTCCCAATTGTAGTCTGAGCTCACAATGCCAGTTAGGAATCACAATTGCAGTTCAAGGCTTGAGGTCACAATTCCAGTGAGGAATCACAATTGCAGTTCAAGGCTTGAGGTCACAATGCCAGTTAGGAATCACAATTGCAGTTCAAGGCTTGAGGTCACAATGCCAGTTTGGAATCACAATTGCAGTTCAAGGCTTGAGGTCACAATGCCAGTTTGGAATCACAATTTCAGTTCAAGGCTTGATGTCACAATGCCAGTTAGGAATCACAATTGCAGTTCAAGGCTTGAGGTCACAATTGCAGTCTGAGCTCACAATGCCAGTTAGGAATCACAATTGCAGTTCAAGGCTTGAGGTCACAATTGCAGTCTGAGTTCACAATGCCAGTTAGGAATCACAATTGCAGTTCAAGGCTTGAGGTCACAATGCCAGTTAGGAATCACAATTGCAGTTCAAGGCTTGATGTCACAATGCCAGTTAGGAATCACAATTGCAGTTCAAGGCTTGAGGTCACAATGCCAGTTAGGAATCACAATTGCAGTTCAAGGCTTGAGGTCACAATTGCAGTCTGAGCTCACAATGCCAGTTAGGAATCACAATTGCAGTTCAAGGCTTGAGGTCACAATTGCAGTCTGAGCTCTCAATGGCAGTTAGGAATCACAATTGCAGTTCAAGGCTTGATGTCACAATGCCAGTTAGGAATCACAATTGAAGTTCAAGGCTTGAGGTCACAATTGCAGTCTGAGCTCACAATGCCAGTTAGGAATCACAATTGCAGTTCAAGGCTTGAGGTCACAATTGCAGTCTGAGCTCACAATGCCAGTTAGGAATCACAATTGCAGTTCAAGGCTTGAGTTCACAATGCCAGTTTGGAATCACAATTGCAATTTAATGCCTGAGCTCACAGTTCCTGTTAGGAATCACAATTGCAGTTCAAGGCTTGAGGTCATAATGCCAGTTAGGAATCACAATTGCAGTTCAAGGCTTGAGGTCACAATTGCAGTCTGAGCTCACAATGCCAGTTAGGAATCACAATTGCATTTCAAGGCTTGAGGTCACAATTGCAGTCTGAGCTCACAATGCCAGTTTGGAATCACAATTGCAGTTCAAGGCTTGAGGTCACAATGCCAGTTAGGAATCACAATTGCAGTTCAAGGCTTGAGGTCACAATTCCAGTTAGGAATCACAATTGCAGTTCAAGGCTTGATGTCACAATGCCAGTTAGGAATCACAATTGCAGTTCAAGGCTTGAGGTCACAATGCCAGTTAGGAATCACAATTGCAGTTCAAGGCTTGAGGTCACAATGCCAGTTTGGAATCACAATTGCAGTTCAAGGCTTGATGTCACAATGCCAGTTTGGAATCACAATTGCAGTTCAAGGCTTGAGGTCACAATGCCAGTTTGGAATCACAATTGCAGTTCAAGGCTTGAGGTCATAATGCCAGTTTGGAGTCACAATTGCATTTCAAGGCTTGAGCTCATAATGCCAGTTTGGAATCTCAATTGCAGTTCAAGGCTTGAGGTCACAATTGCAGTCTGAGCTCACAATGGCAGTTAGGAATCACAATTGCAGTTCAAGGGTTGAGGTCACAATTGCAGTCTGAGCTCGCAATGCCAGTTAGGAATCACAATTGCAGTTCAAGGGTTGAGGTCACAATTGCAGTCTGAGCTCACAATGGCAGTTAGGAATCACAATTGCAGTTCAAGGCTTGAGGTCACAATTGCAGTCTGAGCTCACAATGCCAGTTAGGAATCACAATTGCAGTTCAAGGCTTGAGGTCACAATTGCAGTCTGAGCTCACAATGCCAGTTAGGAATCACAATTGCAGTTCAAGGCTTGAGGTCACAATTGCAGTCTGAGCTCACAATGGCAGTTAGGAATCACAATTGCAGTTCAAGGCTTGAGGTCACAATTGCAGTCTGAGCTCACAATGCCAGTTAGGAATCACAATTGCAGTTCAAGGCTTGGGGTCACAAATGCAGTCTGAGCTCACAATGCCAGTTAGGAATCACAATTGCAGTTCAAGGCTTGAGGTCGCAATTGCAGTCTGAGCTCACAATGCCAGTTAGGAATCACAATTGCAGTTCAAGGCTTGAGGTCACAATTGCAGTCTGAGCTCACAATGCCAGTTAGGAATCACAATTGCAGTTCAAGGCTTGAGGTCACAATTGCAGTCTGAGCTCACAATGGCAGTTTGGAATCACAATTGCAGTTCAAGGCTTGAGGTCACAATTGCAGTCTGAGCTCAGAATGGCAGTTTGGAATCACAATTGCAGTTCAAGGCTTGAGGTCACAATTGCAGTCTGAACTCACAATGCCAGTTAGGTATCACAATTGGAGTTCAAGTCTTGAGGTCACAATGCCAGTTAGGAATCACAATTGCAGTTCAAGGCTTGAGGTCACAATGCCAGTTAGGAATCACAATTGCAGTTCAAGGCTTGAGGTCACAATTCCAGTTAGGAATCACAATTGCAGTTCAAGACTTGAGGTCACAATTGCAGTCTGAGCTCACAATGCCAGTTTGGAATCACAATTGCAGTTCAATGCTTGAGCTCACAGTTCCTGTTAGGAATCACAATTGCACTTCAAGGCTTGAGGTCACAATGCCAGTTAGGAATCACAATTGCAGTTCAAGGCTTGAGTTCACAATGCCAGTTTGGAATCACAATTGCAATTCAATGCTTGAGCTCACAGTTCCTGTTAGGAATCACAATTGCACTTCAAGGCTTGAGGTCACAATGCCAGTTAGGAATCACAATTGCAGTTCAAGGCTTGAGCTCACAGTTCCAGTTAGGAATCACAATTGCAGTTGAAGGCTTGAGGTCACAATTGCAGTCTGAGCTCACAATTCCAGTTAGGAATCACAATTGCAGTTCAAGGCTTGAGGTCACAATTGCAGTCTGAGCTCACAATTCCAGTTAGGAATCACAATTGCAGTTCAAGGCTTGAGGTCACAATTGCAGTCTGAGCTCACAATGCCAGTTAGGAATCACAATTGCAGTTCAAGGCTTGAGGTCCCAATTGCAGTCTGAGCTCACAATGCCAGTTAGGAATCACAATTGCAGTTCAAGGCTTGAGCTCACAATGCCAGTTAGGAATCACAATTGCAGTTCAAGGCTTGAGGTCACAATGCCAGTTAGGAATCACAATTGCAGTTCAAGGCTTGAGGTCACAATTGCAGTCTGAGCTCACAATGCCAGTTTGGAATCACAATTGCAGTTCAAGGCTAGAGGTCACAAATGCAGTCTGAGCTCACAATGGCAGTTTGGAATCACAATTGCAGTTCAAGGCTTGAGCTCACAATTGCAGTCTGAGCTCACAATGCCAGTTAGGAATCACAATTGCAGTTCAAGGCTTGATGTCACAATGCCAGTTAGGAATCACAATTGCAGTTCAAGGCTTGAGGTCACAATTCCAATGAGGAATCACAATTGCAGTTCAAGGCTTGAGGTCACAATGCCAGTTAGGAATCACAATTGCAGTTCAAGGCTTGAGCTCACAATGCCAGTTTGGAATCACAATTGCAGTTCAAGGCTTGAGGTTACAATGCCATTTAGGAATTACAATTTCAGTTCAAGGCTTGAGCTCACAATGCCAGTTAGGAATCACAATTGCAGTTCAAGGCTTGAGGTCCCAATTGTAGTCTGAGCTCACAATGCCAGTTAGGAATCACAATTGCAGTTCAAGGCTTGAGGTCACAATTCCAGTGAGGAATCACAATTGCAGTTCAAGGCTTGAGGTCACAATGCCAGATAGGAATCACAATTGCAGTTCAAGGCTTGAGGTCACAATGCCAGTTTGGAATCACAATTGCAGTTCAAGGCTTGAGGTCACAATGCCAGTTTGGAATCACAATTTCAGTTCAAGGCTTGATGTCACAATGCCAGTTAGGAATCACAATTGCAGTTCAAGGCTTGAGGTCACAATTGCAGTCTGAGCTCACAATGCCAGTTAGGAATCACAATTGCAGTTCAAGGCTTGAGGTCACAATTGCAGTCTGAGTTCACAATGCCAGTTAGGAATCACAATTGCAGTTCAAGGCTTGAGGTCACAATGCCAGTTAGGAATCACAATTGCAGTTCAAGGCTTGATGTCACAATGCCAGTTAGGAATCACAATTGCAGTTCAAGGCTTGAGGTCACAATGCCAGTTAGGAATCACAATTGCAGTTCAAGGCTTGAGGTCACAATTGCAGTCTGAGCTCACAATGCCAGTTAGGAATCACAATTGCAGTTCAAGGCTTGAGGTCACAATTGCAGTCTGAGCTCTCAATGGCAGTTAGGAATCACAATTGCAGTTCAAGGCTTGATGTCACAATGCCAGTTAGGAATCACAATTGAAGTTCAAGGCTTGAGGTCACAATTGCAGTCTGAGCTCACAATGCCAGTTAGGAATCACAATTGCAGTTCAAGGCTTGAGGTCACAATTGCAGTCTGAGCTCACAATGCCAGTTAGGAATCACAATTGCAGTTCAAGGCTTGAGTTCACAATGCCAGTTTGGAATCACAATTGCAATTTAATGCCTGAGCTCACAGTTCCTGTTAGGAATCACAATTGCAGTTCAAGGCTTGAGGTCATAATGCCAGTTAGGAATCACAATTGCAGTTCAAGGCTTGAGGTCACAATTGCAGTCTGAGCTCACAATGCCAGTTAGGAATCACAATTGCATTTCAAGGCTTGAGGTCACAATTGCAGTCTGAGCTCACAATGCCAGTTTGGAATCACAATTGCAGTTCAAGGCTTGAGGTCACAATGCCAGTTAGGAATCACAATTGCAGTTCAAGGCTTGAGGTCACAATTCCAGTTAGGAATCACAATTGCAGTTCAAGGCTTGATGTCACAATGCCAGTTAGGAATCACAATTGCAGTTCAAGGCTTGAGGTCACAATGCCAGTTAGGAATCACAATTGCAGTTCAAGGCTTGAGGTCACAATGCCAGTTTGGAATCACAATTGCAGTTCAAGGCTTGATGTCACAATGCCAGTTGGGAATCACAATTGCAGTTCAAGGCTTGAGGTCACAATGCCAGTTTGGAATCACAATTGCAGTTCAAGGCTTGAGGTCATAATGCCAGTTTGGAGTCACAATTGCATTTCAAGGCTTGAGCTCATAATGCCAGTTTGGAATCTCAATTGCAGTTCAAGGCTTGAGGTCACAATTGCAGTCTGAGCTCACAATGGCAGTTAGGAATCACAATTGCAGTTCAAGGGTTGAGGTCACAATTGCAGTCTGAGCTCGCAATGCCAGTTAGGAATCACAATTGCAGTTCAAGGGTTGAGGTCACAATTGCAGTCTGAGCTCACAATGGCAGTTAGGAATCACAATTGCAGTTCAAGGCTTGAGGTCACAATTGCAGTCTGAGCTCACAATGCCAGTTAGGAATCACAATTGCAGTTCAAGGCTTGAGGTCACAATTGCAGTCTGAGCTCACAATGCCAGTTAGGAATCACAATTGCAGTTCAAGGCTTGAGGTCACAATTGCAGTCTGAGCTCACAATGGCAGTTAGGAATCACAATTGCAGTTCAAGGCTTGAGGTCACAATTGCAGTCTGAGCTCACAATGCCAGTTAGGAATCACAATTGCAGTTCAAGGCTTGGGGTCACAAATGCAGTCTGAGCTCACAATGCCAGTTAGGAATCACAATTGCAGTTCAAGGCTTGAGGTCGCAATTGCAGTCTGAGCTCACAATGCCAGTTAGGAATCACAATTGCAGTTCAAGGCTTGAGGTCACAATGCCAGTTTGGAATCACAATTGCAGTTCAAGGCTTGAGGTCACAATGCCAGTTTGGAATCACAATTTCAGTTCAAGGCTTGATGTCACAATGCCAGTTAGGAATCACAATTGCAGTTCAAGGCTTGAGGTCACAATTGCAGTCTGAGCTCACAATGCCAGTTAGGAATCACAATTGCAGTTCAAGGCTTGAGGTCACAATTGCAGTCTGAGTTCACAATGCCAGTTAGGAATCACAATTGCAGTTCAAGGCTTGAGGTCACAATGCCAGTTAGGAATCACAATTGCAGTTCAAGGCTTGATGTCACAATGCCAGTTAGGAATCACAATTGCAGTTCAAGGCTTGAGGTCACAATGCCAGTTAGGAATCACAATTGCAGTTCAAGGCTTGAGGTCACAATTGCAGTCTGAGCTCACAATGCCAGTTAGGAATCACAATTGCAGTTCAAGGCTTGAGGTCACAATTGCAGTCTGAGCTCTCAATGGCAGTTAGGAATCACAATTGCAGTTCAAGGCTTGATGTCACAATGCCAGTTAGGAATCACAATTGAAGTTCAAGGCTTGAGGTCACAATTGCAGTCTGAGCTCACAATGCCAGTTAGGAATCACAATTGCAGTTCAAGGCTTGAGGTCACAATTGCAGTCTGAGCTCACAATGCCAGTTAGGAATCACAATTGCAGTTCAAGGCTTGAGTTCACAATGCCAGTTTGGAATCACAATTGCAATTTAATGCCTGAGCTCACAGTTCCTGTTAGGAATCACAATTGCAGTTCAAGGCTTGAGGTCATAATGCCAGTTAGGAATCACAATTGCAGTTCAAGGCTTGAGGTCACAATTGCAGTCTGAGCTCACAATGCCAGTTAGGAATCACAATTGCATTTCAAGGCTTGAGGTCACAATTGCAGTCTGAGCTCACAATGCCAGTTTGGAATCACAATTGCAGTTCAAGGCTTGAGGTCACAATGCCAGTTAGGAATCACAATTGCAGTTCAAGGCTTGAGGTCACAATTCCAGTTAGGAATCACAATTGCAGTTCAAGGCTTGATGTCACAATGCCAGTTAGGAATCACAATTGCAGTTCAAGGCTTGAGGTCACAATGCCAGTTAGGAATCACAATTGCAGTTCAAGGCTTGAGGTCACAATGCCAGTTTGGAATCACAATTGCAGTTCAAGGCTTGATGTCACAATGCCAGTTGGGAATCACAATTGCAGTTCAAGGCTTGAGGTCACAATGCCAGTTTGGAATCACAATTGCAGTTCAAGGCTTGAGGTCATAATGCCAGTTTGGAGTCACAATTGCATTTCAAGGCTTGAGCTCATAATGCCAGTTTGGAATCTCAATTGCAGTTCAAGGCTTGAGGTCACAATTGCAGTCTGAGCTCACAATGGCAGTTAGGAATCACAATTGCAGTTCAAGGGTTGAGGTCACAATTGCAGTCTGAGCTCGCAATGCCAGTTAGGAATCACAATTGCAGTTCAAGGGTTGAGGTCACAATTGCAGTCTGAGCTCACAATGGCAGTTAGGAATCACAATTGCAGTTCAAGGCTTGAGGTCACAATTGCAGTCTGAGCTCACAATGCCAGTTAGGAATCACAATTGCAGTTCAAGGCTTGAGGTCACAATTGCAGTCTGAGCTCACAATGCCAGTTAGGAATCACAATTGCAGTTCAAGGCTTGAGGTCACAATTGCAGTCTGAGCTCACAATGCCAGTTAGGAATCACAATTGCAGTTCAAGGCTTGAGGTCACAATTGCAGTCTGAGCTCACAATGCCAGTTAGGAATCACAATTGCAGTTCAAGGCTTGGGGTCACAAATGCAGTCTGAGCTCACAATGCCAGTTAGGAATCACAATTGCAGTTCAAGGCTTGAGGTCGCAATTGCAGTCTGAGCTCACAATGCCAGTTAGGAATCACAATTGCAGTTCAAGGCTTGAGGTCACAATTGCAGTCTGAGCTCACAATGCCAGTTAGGAATCACAATTGCAGTTCAAGGCTTGAGGTCACAATTGCAGTCTGAGCTCACAATGGCAGTTTGGAATCACAATTGCAGTTCAAGGCTTGAGGTCACAATTGCAGTCTGAGCTCACAATGGCAGTTTGGAATCACAATTGCAGTTCAAGGCTTGAGGTCACAATTGCAGTCTGAGCTCACAATGCCAGTTAGGAATCACAATTGCAGTTCAAGGCTTGAGGTCACAATGCCAGTTAGGAATTACAATTTCAGTTCAAGGCTTGAGCTCACAATGCCAGTTTGGAATCACAATTGCAGTTCAAGGCTTGAGGTCACAATTCCAGTTAGGAATCACAATTTCAGTTCAAGGCTTGAGGTCACAAATGCAGTCTGAGCTCACAATGCCAGTTTGGAATCACAATTGCAGTTCAAGGCTAGAGGTCACAAATGCAGTCTGAGCTCACAATGCCAGTTAGGAATCACAATTGCAGTTCAAGGCTTGAGGTCACAATTCCAGTCTGACATCATAATGCCACTTTGGAATCACAATTGCAGTTCAAGGCTTGAGGTCACAATTGCAGTCTGAGCTCACAATACCAGTTAGGAATCACAATTGCAGTTCAAGGCTTGAGGTCACAATTGCAGTCTGAGCTCACAATTCCCGTTAGGAATCACAATTGCAGTTCTAGGCTTGAGGTCACAATTGCAGTCTGAGCTCACAATGCCAGTTAGGTATCACAATTGGAGTTCAAGTCTTGAGGTCACAATGCCAGTTAGGAATCACAATTGCAGTTCAAGGCTTGAGGTCACAATGCCAGTTAGGAATCACAATTGCAGTTCAAGGCTTGAGGTCACAATTCCAGTTAGGAATCACAATTGCAGTTCAAGACTTGAGGTCACAATTGCAGTCTGAGCTCACAATGCCAGTTTGGAATCACAATTGCAGTTCAAGGCTTGAGTTCACAATGCCAGTTTGGAATCACAATTGCAATTCAATGCTTGAGCTCACAGTTCCTGTTAGGAATCACAATTGCACTTCAAGGCTTGAGGTCACAATGCCAGTTTGGAATCACAATTGCAGTTCAAGGCTTGAGCTCACAGTTCCAGTTAGGAATCACAATTGCAGTTGAAGGCTTGAGGTCACAATTGCTGTCTGAGCTCACAATGCCAGTTTGGTATCACAATTGCAGTTCAAGGCTTGAGGTCACAATTGCAGTCTGAGCTCACAATGGCAGTTTGGAATCACAATTGCAGTTCAAGGCTTGAGGTTACAATTGCAGTCTGAGCTCACAATGCCAGTTAGGAATCACAATTGCAGTTCAAGGCTTGAGGTCCCAATTGCAGTCTGAGCTCACAATGCCAGATAGGAATCACAATTGCAGTTCAAGGCTTGAGGTCACAATGCCAGTTAGGAATCACAATTGCAGTTCAAGGCTTGAGGTCACAATGCCAGTTTGGAATCACAATTGCAGTTCAAGGCTTGAGGTCACAATTGCAGTCTGAGCTCACAATGCCAGTTTGGAATCACAATTGCAGTTCAAGGCTAGAGGTCACAAATGCAGTCTGAGCTCACAATGGCAGATTGGAATCACAATTGCAGTTCAAGGCTTGAGGTCACAATTCCAATGAGGAATCACAATTGCAGTTCAAGGCTTGAGCTCACAATGCCACTTTGGAATCACAATTGCAGTTCAAGGCTTGATGTCACAATGCCAGTTAGGAATTACAATTTCAGTTCAAGGCTTGAGCTCACAATGCCAGTTAGGAATCACAATTGCAGTTCAAGGCTTGAGGTCCCAATGCCAGTTAGGAATTACAAGTTCAGTTCAAGGCTTGAGCTCACAATGCCAGTTAGGAATCACAATTGCAGTTCAAGGCTTGAGGTCCCAATTGTAGTCTGAGCTCACAATGCCAGTTAGGAATCAAAATTGCAGTTCAAGGCTTGAGGTCCCAATTGCAGTCTGAGCTCACAATGCCAGTTAGGAATCACAATTGCAGTTCAAGGCTTGAGGTCACAATTCCAGTGAGGAATCACAATTGCAGTTCAAGGCTTGAGGTCACAATGCCAGTTAGGAATCACAATTGCAGTTCAAGGCTTGAGGTCACAATGCCAGTTTGGAATCACAATTGCAGTTCAAGGCTTGAGGTCACAATGGCAGTTTGGAATCACAATTTCAGTTCAAGGCTTGATGTCACAATGCCAGTTAGGAATCACAATTGCAGTTCAAGGCTTGAGGTCACAATTGCAGTCTGAGCTCACAATGCCAGTTAGGAATCACAATTGAAGTTCAAGGCTTGAGGTCTCAATTGCAGTCTGAGCTCACAATGCCAGTTAGGAATCACAATTGCAGTTCAAGGCTTGAGGTCACAATTGCAGTCTGAGCTCACAATGCCAGTTAGGAATCACAATTGCAGTTCAAGCCTTGAGGTCACAATTGCAGTCTGAGTTCACAATGCCAGTTAGGAATCACAATTGCAGTTCAAGGCTTGAGGTCAAAATTCCAGTGAGGAATCACAATTGCAGTTCAAGGCTTGATGTCACAATGCCAGTTACGAATCACAATTGCAGTTGGAGGCTTGAGGTCACAATGACAGTTAGGAATCACAATTGCAGTTCAAGGCTTGAGCTCACAATGCCAGTTTGGAATCACAATTGCAGTTCAAGGCTTGAGGTCACAATGCCAGTTAGGAATCACAATTGCAGTTCAAGGCTTGAGCTCACAATGGCAGTTTGGAATCACAATTGCAGTTCAAGGCTTGAGGTCACAATTGCAGTCTGAGATCATAATGCCAGTTTGGAATCACAATTGCAGTTCAAGGCTTGAGGTCACAATTGCAGTCTGAGCTCACAATGGCAGTTAGGAATCACAATTGCAGTTTAAGGATTGAGGTCACAATGTCAGTTAGGAATCACAATTGCAGTTCAAGGCTTGAGCTCACAAGGCCAGTTTGGAATCACAATTGCAGTTCAAGGCTTGAGCTCACAATGCCAGTTAGGAATCACAATTGCAGTTCAAGGCTTGAGGTCACAATTCTAGTTAGGAATCAGAATTGCAGTTCAAGGCTTGAGGTCACAATGCCAGTTAGGAATCACAATTGCAGTTCAAGGCTCGAGGTCACAATTCTAGTTAGGAATCACAATGGCAGTTCAAGGCTTGATGTCACAATTCTAGTTAGGAATCACAATTGCAGTTCAAGGCTCGAGGTCACAATTCTAGTTAGGAATCACAATTGCAGTTCAAGGCTTGAGGTCACAATGCCAGTTAGGAATCACAATTGCAGTTCAAGGCTTGAGGTCACAATGCCAGTTAGGAATCACAATTGCAGTTCAAGGCTTGAGGTCCCAATTGCAGTCTGAGCTCACAATGCCAGTTAGGAATCACAATTGCAGTTCAAGGCTTGAGTTCACAATGGCAGTTTGGAATCACAATTGCAATTCAATGCTTGAGCTCAAGGTTCCAGTTAGGCATCAGAATTGTAGTTCGAGGCTTGAGGTCACAATGCCAGTTAGGAATCACAATTGCAGTTCAAGGCTTGAGGTCACAATGCCAGTTAGGAATCACAATTGCAGTTCAAGGCTTGAGGTCACAATGTCAGTTAGGAATCACAATTGCAGTTCAAGGCTTGAGGTCACAATTCTAGTTAGGAATCACAATTGCAGTTCAAGGCTTGAGGTCACAATGCCAGTTTGGAATCACAATTGCAGTTCAAGGCCTGAGGTCACAATGCCAGTTAGGAATCACAATTGCAGTTCAAGGCTTGAGGTCCCAATTGTAGTCTGAGCTCACAATGCCAGTTAGGAATCACAATTGCAGTTCAAGGCTTGAGGTCCCAATTGCAGTCTGAGCTCACAATGCCAGTTAGGAATCACAATTGCAGTTCAAGGCTTGAGGTCACAATTCCAGTGAGGAATCACAATTGCAGTTCAAGGCTTGAGGTCACAATGCCAGTTTGAAATCACAATTGCAGTTCAAGGCTTGAGGTCACAATGCCAGTTTGGAATCACAATTTCAGTTCAAGGCTTGATGTCACAATGCCAGTTAGGAATCACAATTGCAGTTCAAGGCTTGAGGTCTCAATTGCAGTCTGAGCTCACAATACCAGTTAGGAATCACAATTGCAGTTCAAGGCTTGAGGTCACAATTGCAGTCTGAGCTCACAATGCCAGTTAGGAATCACAATTGCAGTTCAAGGCTTGAGGTCACAATTGCAGTCTGAGCTCACAATGCCAGTTAGGAATCACAATTGCAGTTCAAGGCTTGATGTCACAATGCCAGTTAGGAATCAAAATTGAAGTTCAAGGCTTGAGGTCACAATTGCAGTCTGAGCTCACAATGCCAGTTAGGAATCACAATTGCAGTTCAAGGCTTGAGGTCACAATTGCAGTCTGAGCTCACAATGCCAGTTAGGAATCACAATTGCAGTTCAAGGCTTGAGGTCACAATGCCAGTTTGGAATCACAATTGCAATTCAATGCTTAAGCTCACAGTTCCAGTTAGGAATCACAATTGCAGTTCAAGGCTTGAGGTCATAATGCCAGTTAGGAATCACAATTGCAGTTCAAGGCTTGAGGTCACAATTGCAGTCTGAGCTCACAATGCCAGTTAGGAATCACAATTGCATTTCAAGGCTTGAGGTCACAATTGCAGTCTGAGCTCACAATGCCAGTTAGGAATCACAATTGCAGTTCAAGGCTTGAGGTCACAATGCCAGTTAGGAATCACAATTGCAGTTCAAGGCTTGAGGTCACAATTCTAGTTAGGAATCACAGTTGCAGTTCAAGGCTTGAGGTCACAATTCTAGTTAGGAATCACAATTGCAGTTCAAGGCTTGAGGTCACAATGCCAGTTAGGAATCACAATTGCAGTTCAAGGCTTGAGGTCACAATGCCAGTTAGGAATCACAATTGCAGTTCAAGGCTTTAGGTCACAATTCCAGTTAGGAATCACAATTGCAGTTCAAGGCTTGATGTCACAATGCCAGTTAGGAATCACAATTGCAGTTCAAGCCTTGAGGTCACAATGCCAGTTAGGAATCACAATTGCAGTTCAAGGCTTGAGGTCACAATGCCAGATAGGAATCACAATTGCAGTTCAAGGCTTGAGGTCACAATGCCAGTTAGGAATCACAATTGCAGTTCAAGGCTTGAGGTCACAATTGCAGTCTGAGCTCACAATGCCAGTTAGGAATCACAATTGCAGTTCAAGGCTTGAGGTCACAATTGCAATCTGAGCTCACAATGCCAGTTAGGAATCACAATTGCAGTTCAAGGCTTGAGGTCACAATGCCAGTTAGGAATCACCATTGCAGTTCAAGGCTTGAGGTCACAATTGCAGTCTGAGCTCACAATGCCAGTTAGGAATCACAATTGCAGTTCAAGGCTTGAGTTCACAATGGCAGTTTGGAATCACAATTGCAATTCAATGCTTGAGCTCAAGGTTCCAGTTAGGCATCAGAATTGTAGTTCGAGGCTTGAGGTCACAATTCTAGTTAGGAATCACAATTGCAGTTCAAGGCTTGAGCTCACAATGCCAGTTAGGAATCACAATTGCAGTTCAAGGCTTGAGGTCACAATTCTAGTTAGGAATCACAATTGCAGTTCAAGGCTTGAGGTCACAATGCCAGTTTGGAATCACAATTGCAGTTCAAGGCTTGAGGTCACAATGCCAGTTAGGAATCACAATTGCAGTTCAAGGCTTGAGCTCACAATGCCAGTTTGGAATCACAATTGCAGTTCAAGGCTTGAGGTCACAATGCCAGTTTGGAATCACAATTGCAGTTCAAAGCTTGAGCTCACAATGCCAGTTTGGAATCACAATTGCAGTTCAAGGCTTGAGGTCACAATTGCAGTCTGAACTCACAATGCCAGTTAGGTATCACAATTGGAGTTCAAGTCTTGAGGTCACAATTCCAGTTAGGAATCACAATTGCAGTTCAAGACTTGAGGTCACAATTGCAGTCTGAGCTCACAATGCCAGTTTGGAATCACAATTGCAGTTCAATGCTTGAGCTCACAGTTCCTGTTAGGAATCACAATTGCACTTCAAGGCTTGAGGTCACAATGCCAGTTAGGAATCACAATTGCAGTTCAAGGCTTGAGTTCACAATGCCAGTTTGGAATCACAATTGCAATTCAATGCTTGAGCTCACAGTTCCTGTTAGGAATCACAATTGCACTTCAAGGCTTGAGGTCACAATGCCAGTTAGGAATCACAATTGCAGTTCAAGGCTTGAGCTCACAGTTCCAGTTAGGAATCACAATTGCAGTTGAAGGCTTGAGGTCACAATTGCAGTCTGAGCTCACAATGCCAGTTTGGTATCACAATTGCAGTTCAAGGCTTGAGGTCACAATTGCAGTCTGAGCTCACAATTCCAGTTAGGAATCACAATTGCAGTTCAAGGCTTGAGGTCACAATTGCAGTCTGAGCTCACAATGCCAGTTAGGAATCACAATTGCAGTTCAAGGCTTGAGGTCCCAATTGCAGTCTGAGCTCACAATGCCAGTTAGGAATCACAATTGCAGTTCAATGCTTGAGCTCACAATGCCAGTTAGGAATCACAATTGCAGTTCAAGGCTTGAGGTCACAATGCCAGTTAGGAATCACAATTGCAGTTCAAGGCTTGAGGTCACAATTGCAGTCTGAGCTCACAATGGCAGTTTGGAATCACAATTGCAGTTCAAGGCTTGAGGTCACAATTGCAGTCTGAGCTCACAATGCCAGTTAGGAATCACAATTGCAGTTCAAGGCTTGATGTCACAATGCCAGTTAGGAATCACAATTGCAGTTCAAGGCTTGAGGTCACAATTCCAATGAGGAATCACAATTGCAGTTCAAGGCTTGAGGTCACAATGCCAGTTAGGAATCACAATTGCAGTTCAAGGCTTGAGCTCACAATGCCAGTTTGGAATCACAATTGCAGTTCAAGGCTTGAGGTTACAATGCCATTTAGGAATTACAATTTCAGTTCAAGGCTTGAGCTCACAATGCCAGTTAGGAATCACAATTGCAGTTCAAGGCTTGAGGTCCCAATTGTAGTCTGAGCTCACAATGCCAGTTAGGAATCACAATTGCAGTTCAAGACTTGAGGTCACAATTCCAGTGAGGAATCACAATTGCAGTTCAAGGCTTGAGGTCACAATGCCAGTTAGGAATCACAATTGCAGTTCAAGGCTTGAGGTCACAATGCCAGTTTGGAATCACAATTGCAGTTCAAGGCTTGAGGTCACAATGCCAGTTTGGAATCACAATTTCAGTTCAAGGCTTGATGTCACAATGCCAGTTAGGAATCACAATTGCAGTTCAAGGCTTGAGGTCACAATTGCAGTCTGAGCTCACAATGCCAGTTAGGAATCACAATTGCAGTTCAAGGCTTGAGGTCACAATTGCAGTCTGAGTTCACAACGCCAGTTAGGAATCACAATTGCAGTTCAAGGCTTGAGGTCACAATGCCAGTTAGGAATCACAATTGCAGTTCAAGGCTTGAGGTCAAAATTCCAGTGAGGAATCACAATTGCAGTTCAAGGCTTGATGTCACAATGCCAGTTAGGAATCACAATTGCAGTTCAAGGCTTGAGGTCACAATGACAGTTTGGAATCACAATTGCAGTTCAAGGCTTGAGGTCACAATGCCAGTTAGGAATCACAATTGCAGTTCAAGGCTTGAGGTCACAATGCCAGTTAGGAATCACAATTGCAGTTCAAGGCTTGAGGTCACAATTGCAGTCTGAGCTCACAATGCCAGTTAGGAATCACAATTGCAGTTCAAGGCTTGAGTTCACAATGCCAGTTTGGAATCACAATTGCAATTTAATGCCTGAGCTCACAGTTCCTGTTAGGAATCACAATTGCAGTTCAAGGCTTGAGGTCATAATGCCAGTTAGGAATCACAATTGCAGTTCAAGGCTTGAGGTCACAATTGCAGTCTGAGCTCACAATGCCAGTTAGGAATCACAATTGCATTTCAAGGCTTGAGGTCACAATTGCAGTCTGAGCTCACAATGCCAGTTAGGAATCACAATTGCAGTTCAAGGCTTGAGGTCACAATGCCAGTTAGGAATCACAATTGCAGTTCAAGGCTTGAGGTCACAATTCCAGTTAGGAATCACAATTGCAGTTCAAGGCTTGATGTCACAATGCCAGTTAGGAATCACAATTGCAGTTCAAGGCTTGAGGTCACAATGCCAGTTAGGAATCACAATTGCAGTTCAAGGCTTGAGGTCACAATGCCAGTTTGGAATCACAATTGCAGTTCAAGGCTTGATGTCACAATGCCAGTTGGGAATCACAATTGCAGTTCAAGGCTTGAGGTCACAATGCCAGTTTGGAATCACAATTGCAGTTCAAGGCTTGAGGTCATAATGCCAGTTTGGAGTCACAATTGCATTTCAAGGCTTGAGCTCATAATGCCAGTTTGGAATCTCAATTGCAGTTCAAGGCTTTAGGTCACAATTGCAGTCTGAGCTCACAATGGCAGTTAGGAATCACAATTGCAGTTCAAGGGTTGAGGTCACAATTGCAGTCTGAGCTCGCAATGCCAGTTAGGAATCACAATTGCAGTTCAAGGGTTGAGGTCACAATTGCAGTCTGAGCTCACAATGGCAGTTAGGAATCACAATTGCAGTTCAAGGCTTGAGGTCACAATTGCAGTCTGAGCTCACAATGCCAGTTAGGAATCACAATTGCAGTTCAAGGCTTGAGGTCACAATTGCAGTCTGAGCTCACAATGCCAGTTAGGAATCACAATTGCAGTTCAAGGCTTGAGGTCACAATTGCAGTCTGAGCTCACAATGGCAGTTAGGAATCACAATTGCAGTTCAAGGCTTGAGGTCACAATTGCAGTCTGAGCTCACAATGCCAGTTAGGAATCACAATTGCAGTTCAAGGCTTGGGGTCACAAATGCAGTCTGAGCTCACAATGCCAGTTAGGAATCACAATTGCAGTTCAAGGCTTGAGGTCACAATTGCAGTCTGAGCTCACAATGCCAGTGAGGAATCACAATTGCAGTTCAAGGCTTGAGGTCACAATGCCAGTTAGGAATCACAATTGCAGTTCAAGGCTTGAGCTCACAATGCCAGTTAGGAATCACAATTGCAGTTCAAGGCTTGAGGTCACAATGCCAGTTAGGAATCACAATTGCAGTTCAAGGCTTGAGGTCACAATGCCAGTGAGGAATCACAATTGCAGTTCAAGGCTTGATGTCACAATGCCAGTTAGGAATCACAATTGCAGTTCAAGGCTTGAGGTCACAATGCCAGTTAGGAATCACAATTTCAGTTCAAGGCTTGTGGTCACAATGCCAGTTTGGAATCACAATTGCAGTTCAAGGCTTGAGGTCACAATTGCAGTCTGAGCTTACAATGCCAGTTAGGAATCACAATTGCAGTTCAAGGCTTGAGGTCACAATTCCAGTTAGGAATCACAATTGCAGTTCAAGGCTTGAGGTCACAATGCCAGTGAGGAATCACAATTGCAGTTCAAGGCTTGAGGTTACAAGGCCAGTTAGGAATCACAGTTGCAGTTCAAGGCTTGAGGTCACAATGCCAGTTTGGAATCACAATTGCAGTTTAAGGCTTGAGGTCACAATTGCAGTCTGAGCTCACAATGCCAGTTTGGAATCACAATTGCAGTTCAAGGCTAGAGGTCACAAATGCAGTCTGAGCTCACAATGCCAGTTAGGAATCACAATTGCAGTTCAAGGCTAGAGGTCACAAATGCAGTCTGAGCTCACAATGGCAGTTTGGAATCACAATTGCAGTTCAAGGCTTGAGGTCACAATTGCAGTCTGAGCTCACAATGCCAGTTAGGAATCACAATTGCAGTTCAAGGCTAGAGGTCACAAATGCAGTCTGAGCTCACAATGGCAGTTTGGAATCACAATTGCAGTTCAAGGCTTGAGGTCACAATTGCAGTCTGAGCTCACAATGCCAGTTAGGAATCACAATTGCAATTCAAGGTTTGAGGTCACAATTGCAGTCTGATCTCACAATGCCAGTTAGGAATCACAATTGCAGTTCAAGGCTTGATGTCACAATGCCAGTTAGGAATCACAATTGCAGTTCAAGGCTTGAGGTCACAATTCCAGTGAGGAATCACAATTGCAGTTCAAGGCTTGAGGTCTCAATGCCAGTTAGGAATCACAATTGCAGTTCAAGGCTTGAGCTCACAATGCCAGTTTGGAATCACAATTGCAGTTCAAGGCTTGAGGTCACAATGCCAGTTAGGAATCACAATTGCAGTTCAAGGCTTGAGGTCACAATGCCAGTTAGGAATCACAATTGCAGTTCAAGGCTGGAGGTCACAATGCCAGTTTGGAATCACAATTGCAGTTCAAGGCTTGAGGTCACAATGCCAGTTTGGAATCACAATTTCAGTTCAAGGCTTGATGTCACAATGCCAGTTAGGAATCACAATTGCAGTTCAAGGCTTGAGGTCACAATTGCAGTCTGAGCTCACAATGCCAGTTAGGAATCACAATTGCAGTTCAAGGCTTGAGGTCACAATTGCAGTCTGAGCTCACAATGGCAGTTTGGAATCACAATTGTAGTTCAAGGCTTGAGGTCACAATTGCAGTCTGAGCTCACAATGCCAGTTAGGAATCACAATTGCAGTTCAAGGCTTGAGGTCACAATTGCAGTCTGAGCTCACAATGCCAGTTAGGAATCACAATTGCAGTTCAAGGCTTGAGGTCCCAATTGCAGTCTGAGCTCACAATGCCAGTTAGGAATCACAATTGCAGTTCAAGGCTTGAGGTCACAAATGCAGTCTGAGCTCACAATGGCAGTTTGGAATCACAATTGCAGTTCAAGGCTTGAGGTCACAATGCCAGTTAGGAATCACAATTGCATTTCAAGGCTTGAGGTCACAATTGCAGTCTGAGCTCACAATGCCAGTTAGGAATCACAATTGCAGTTCAAGGCTTGAGGTCACAATTGCAGTCTGAGCTCACAATGCCAGTTAGGAATCACAATTGCAGTTCAAGGCTTGAGGTCACAATTGCAGTCTGAGCTCACAATGCCAGTTAGGAATCACAATTGCAGTTCAAGGCTTGAGGTCCCAATTGCAGTCTGAGCTCACAATGCCAGTTAGGAATCACAATTGCAGTTCAAGGCTTGAGGTCACAAATGCAGTCTGAGCTCACAATGGCAGTTTGGAATCACAATTGCAGTTCAAGGCTTGAGGTCACAATGCCAGTTAGGAATCACAATTGCATTTCAAGGCTTGAGGTCACAATTGCAGTCTGAGCTCACAATGCCAGTTAGGAATCACAATTGCAGTTCAAGGCTTGAGGTCACAATTCCAGTTAGGAATCAGAATTGCAGTTCAAGGCTTGAGGTCACAATGCCAGTTTGGAATCACAATTGCAGTTCAAGGCTTGAGGTCACAATGCCAGTTAGGAATTACAATTTCAGTTCAAGGCTTGAGCTCACAATGCCAGTTAGGAATCACAATTGCAGTTCAAGGCTTGAGGTCCCAATTGCAGTCTGAGCTCACAATGCCAGTTAGGAATCAGAATTGCAGTTCAAGGCTTGAGGTCACAATGCCAGTTTGGAATCACAATTGCAGTTCAAGGCTTGAGGTCAAAATTCCAGTGAGGAATCACAATTGCAGTTCAAGGCTTGATGTCACAATGCCAGTTAGGAATAACAATTGCAGTTCAAGGCTTGAGGTCACAATGCCAGTGAGGAATCACAATTGCAGTTCAAGGCTTGAGGTCACAATTGCAGTCTGAGCTCACAATGCCAGTTAGGAATCACAATTGCAGTTCAAGGCTTGAGGTCACAATTGCAGTCTGATCTCACAATGCCAGTTTGGAATCACAATTGCAGTTCAAGGCTTGAGGTCACAATTGCAGTCTGAGCTCACAATGCCAGTTAGGAATCACAATTGCAGTTGAAGGCTTGATGTCACAATGCCAGTTAGGAATCACAATTGCAGTTCAAGGCTTGAGGTCACAATGCCAGTTAGGAATCACAATTGCAGTTCAAGGCTTGAGGTCATAATTGCAGTCTGAGCTCACAATGCCAGTTAGGAATCACAATTGCAGTTGAAGGCTTGATGTCACAATGCCAATTAGGAATCACAATTGCAGTTCAAGGCTTGAGGTCATAATTGCAGTCTGAGCTCACAATGCCAGTTAGGAATCAAAATTGCAGTTGAAGGCTTGATGTCACAACGCCAGTTAGGAATCATAATTGCAGTTCAAGGCTTGAGGTCATAATGCCAGTTAGGAATCACAATTGCAGTTCAAGGCTTGAGGTCATAATTGCAGTCTGAGCTCACAATGCCAGTTAGGAATCACAATTGCAGTTCAAGGCTTGAGGTCACAATGCAAGTTTGGAATCATAATTGCAGTTCAAGGCTTGAGGTCACAATTCCAGTGAGGAATCACAATTGCAGTTCAAGGCTTGATGTCACAATGCCAGTTAGGAATCACAATTTCAGTTCAAGGCTTGAAGTCACAATGCCAGTTAGGAATCACAATTGCAGTTCAAGGCTTGAGGTCACAATGCCAGTTTGGAATCATAATTGCAGTTCAAGGCTTGAGGTCACAATGGCAGTGATCAATCACAATTGCAGTTCAAGGCTTGATGTCACAATGCCAGTTAGGAATCACAATTTCAGTTCAAGGCTTGAGTTCACAAATGCAGTCTGAGCTCACAATGCCAGTTAGGAATCACAATTGCAGTTCAAGGCTTGAGGTCACAATTGCAGTCTGAGCTCACAATGGCAGTTTGGAATCACAATTGCAGTTCAAGGCTTGAGGTCACAATTGCAGTCTGAGCTCACAATGCCAGTTAGGAATCACAATTGCAGTTCAAGGCATGAGGTCACAATTGCAGTCTGAGCTCACAATGCCAGTTTGGAATCACAATTGCAATTCAATGCTTGAGCTCACAGTTCCAGTTAGGAATCACAATTGCAGTTCAAGGCTTGAGGTCACAATTGCAGTCTGAGCTCACAATGCCAGTTAGGAATCACAATTGCAGTTCAAGGCTTGAGGTCACAATGTCAGTTAGGAATCACAATTGCAGTTCAAGGCTTGAGGTCACAATTGCAGTCTGAGCTCACAATGCCAGTTAGGAATCACAATTGCAGTTCAAGGCTTGAGGTCACAATTGCAGTCTGAGCTCACAATGGCAGTTTGGAATCACAATTGCAGTTCAAGGCTTGAGGTCACAATTGCAGTCTGAGCTCACAATGCCAGTTAGGAATCACAATTGCAGTTCAAGGCTTGAGGTCACAATTGCAGTCTGAGCTCACAATGGCTGTTTGGAATCACAATTGCAGTTCAAGGCTTGAGGTCACAATTGCAGTCTGAGCTCACAATGGCAGTTTGGAATCACAATTGCAGTTCAAGGCTTGAGGTCACAATTGCAGTCTGAGCTCACAATGGCAGTTAGGAATCACAATTGCAGTTCAAGGCTTGAGGTCAGAATGCCAGTTAGGAATTACAATTTCAGTTCAAGGCTTGAGCTCACAATGCCAGTTTGGAATCACAATTGCAGTTCAAGGCTTGAGGTAACAATGCCAGTTAGGAATCACAATTTCAGTTCAAGGCTTGAGGTCACAAATGCAGTCTGAGCTCACAATGCCAGTTAGGAATCACAATTGCAGTTCAAGGCTTGAGGTCACAATTGCAGTCTGAGCTCACAATGGCAGTTTGGAATCACAATTGCAGTTCAAGGCTTGAGGTCACAATTGCAGTCTGAGCTCACAATGGCAGTTTGGAATCACAATTGCAGTTCAAGGCTTGAGGTCACAATTGCAGTCTGAGCTCACAATGCCAGTTAGGAATCACAATTGCAGTTCAAGACTTGAGGTCACAATGCCAGTTAGGAATTACAATTTCAGTTCAAGGCTTGAGCTCACAATGCCAGTTTGGAATCACAATTGCAGTTCAAGGCTTGAGGTCACAATGCCAGTGAGGAATCACAATTGCAGTTCAAGGCTTGATGTCACAATGCCAGTTTGGAATCACAATTGCACTTCAAGGCTTGAGGTCACAATGCCAGTTAGGAATCACAATTGCAGTTCAGGGCTAGAGTTCACAATTGCAGTCTGAGCTCACAATGCCAGTTAGGAATCACAATTGCAGTTCAAGGCTTGATGTCACAATGCCAGTGAGGAATCACAATTGCAGTTCAAGGCTTGAGGTCACAATGCCAGTTAGGAATCAAAATTGCAGTTCAAGGCTTGAGGTCACAATGCCAGTTTGGAATCACAATTGCAGTTCAAGGCTTGAGGTCACAATTGCAGTCTGAGCTCACAATGCCAGTTTGGAATCACAATTGCATTTCAAGACTAGAGGTCACAAATGCAGTCTGAGCTCACAATGGCAGTTTGGAATCACAATTGCAGTTCAAGGCTTGATGTCACAATGCCAGTTAGGAATCACAATTGCAGTTCAAGGCTTGAGGTCACAATTCCAGTGAGGAATCACAATTGCAGTTCAAGGCTTGAGGTCACAATGCCAGTTAGGAATCACAATTGCAGTTCAAGGCTTGAGGTCACAATTCCAGTGAGGAATCACAATTGCAGTTCAAGGCTTGAGGTCACAATGCCAGATAGGAATCACAATTGCAGTTCAAGGCTTGAGGTCACAATGCCAGTTAGGAATCACAATTGCAGTTCAAGGCTTGAGGTCACAATGCCAGTTTGGAATCACAATTTCAGTTCAAGGCTTGATGTCACAATGCCAGTTAGGAATCACAATTGCAGTTCAAGGCTTGAGCTCACAATGCCAGTTAGGAATGACAATTTCAGTTCAAGGCTTGAGGTCACAATGCCAGTGATCAATCACAATGGCAGTTCAAGGCTTGAGGTCACAATGCCAGTTAGGAATCACAATTGCAGTTCAAGGCTTGAGGTCACAATTGCAGTCTGAGCTCACAATGCCAGTTAGGAATCACAATTGCAGTTCAAGGCTTGAGGTCACAATTGCAGTCTGAGCTCACAATGGCAGTTTGGAATCACAATTGCAGTTCAAGGCTTGAGGTCACAATTGCAGTCTGAGCTCACAATGCCAGTTAGGAATCACAATTGCAGTTCAAGGCTTGAGGTCACAATGCCAGTTAGGAATCACAATTTCAGTTCAAGGCTTGAGGTCACAAATGCAGTCTGAGCTCACAATGCCAGTTAGGAATCACAATTGCAGTTCAAGGCTTGAGGTCACAATTGCAGTCTGAGCTCACAATGGCAGTTTGGAATCACAATTGCAGTTCAAGGCTTGAGGTCACAATTGCAGTCTGAGCTCACAATGCCAGTTAGGAATCACAATTGCAGTTCAAGGCTTGAGGTCACAATTGCAGTCTGAGCTCACAATGGCAGTTTGGAATCACAATTGCAGTTCAAGGCTTGAGGTCACAATTGCAGTCTGAGCTCACAATGGCAGTTTGGAATCACAATTGCAGTTCAAGGCTTGAGGTCACAATTGCAGTCTGAGCTCACAATGCCAGTTAGGAATCACAATTGCAGTTCAAGGCTTGAGGTCACAATGCCAGTTAGGAATTACAATTTCAGTTCAAGGCTTGAGCTCACAATGCCAGTTTGGAATCACAATTGCAGTTCAAGGCTTGAGGTCACAATGCCAGTGAGGAATCACAATTGCAGTTCAAGGCTTGATGTCACAATGCCAGTTTGGAATCACAATTGCAGTTCAAGGCTTGATGTCACAATGCCAGTTAGTAATCACAATTTCAGTTCAAGGCTTGAGGTCACAATTGCAGTCTGAGCTCACAATGCCAGTTAGGAATCACAATTGCAGTTCAAGGCTTGAGGTCACAATTGCAGTCTGAGCTCACAATGGCAGTTTGGAATCACAATTGCAGTTCAAGGCTTGAGGTCACAATTGCAGTCTGAGCTCACAATGCCAGTTAGGAATCACAATTGCAGTTCAAGGCTTGAGGTCACAATTGCAGTCTGAGCTCACAATGGCAGTTTGGAATCACAATTGCAGTTCAAGGCTTGAGGTCACAATTGCAGTCTGAGCTCACAATGGCAGTTAGGAATCACAATTGCAGTTCAAGGCTTGAGGTCAGAATGCCAGTTAGGAATTACAATTTCAGTTCAAGGCTTGAGCTCACAATGCCAGTTTGGAATCACAATTGCAGTTCAAGGCTTGAGGTCACAATGCCAGTTAGGAATCACAATTTCAGTTCAAGGCTTGAGGTCACAATTGCAGTCTGAGCTCACAATGCCAGTTAGGAATCACAATTGCAGTTCAAGGCTTGAGGTCACAAATGCAGTCTGAGCTCACAATGGCAGTTTGGAATCACAATTGCAGTTCAAGGCTTGAGGTCACAATTGCAGTCTGAGCTCACAATGCCAGTTAGGAATCACAATTGCAGTTCAAGGCTTGAGGTCACAATGCCAGTTAGGAATTACAATTTCAGTTCAAGGCTTGAGCTCACAATGCCAGTTTGGAATCACAATTGCAGTTCAAGGCTTGAGGTCACAATGCCAGTGAGGAATCACAATTGCAGTTCAAGGCTTGATGTCACAATGCCAGTTTGGAATCACAATTGCACTTCAAGGCTTGAGGTCACAATGCCAGTTAGGAATCACAATTGCAGTTCAGGGCTAGAGTTCACAATTGCAGTCTGAGCTCACAATGCCAGTTAGGAATCACAATTGCAGTTCAAGGCTTGAGGTCACAATTGCAGTCTGAGCTCACAATGCCAGTTAGGAATCACAATTGCAGTTCAAGGCTTGAGGTCACAATTGCAGTCTGAGCTCACAATGCCAGTTTGGAATCACAATTGCAATTCAATGCTTGAGCTCACAGTTCCAGTTAGGAATCACAATTGCAGTTCAAGGCTTGAGGTCACAATTGCAGTCTGAGCTCACAATGCCAGTTAGGAATCACAATTGCATTTTAAGGCTTGAGGTCACAATTGCAGTCTGAGCTCACAATGCCAGTTAGGAATCACAATTGCAGTTCAAGGCTTGAGGTCACAATTGCAGTCTGAGCTCACAATGGCAGTTTGGAATCACAATTGCAGTTCAAGGCTTGAGGTCACAATTGGAGTCTGAGCTCACAATGCCAGTTAGGAATCACAATTGCAGTTCAAGGCTTGAGGTCACAATTGCAGTCTGAGCTCACAATGGCTGTTTGGAATCACAATTGCAGTTCAAGGCTTGAGGTCACAATTGCAGTCTGAGCTCACAATGGCAGTTTGGAATCACAATTGCAGTTCAAGGCTTGAGGTCACAATTGCAGTCTGAGCTCACAATGGCAGTTAGGAATCACAATTGCAGTTCAAGGCTTGAGGTCAGAATGCCAGTTAGGAATTACAATTTCAGTTCAAGGCTTGAGCTCACAATGCCAGTTTGGAATCACAATTGCAGTTCAAGGCTTGAGGTCACAATGCCAGTTAGGAATCACAATTTCAGTTCAAGGCTTGAGGTCACAAATGCACTCTGAGCTCACAATGCCAGTTAGGAATCACAATTGCAGTTCAAGGCTTGAGGTCACAATTGCAGTCTGAGCTCACAATGGCAGTTTGGAATCACAATTGCAGTTCAAGGCTTGAGGTCACAATTGCAGTCTGAGCTCACAATGGCAGTTTGGAATCACAATTGCAGTTCAAGGCTTGAGGTCACAATTGCAGTCTGAGCTCACAATGCCAGTTAGGAATCACAATTGCAGTTCAAGGCTTGAGGTCACAATGCCAGTTAGGAATTACAATTTCAGTTCAAGGCTTGAGCTCACAATGCCAGTTTGGAATCACAATTGCAGTTCAAGGCTTGAGGTCACAATGCCAGTGAGGAATCACAATTGCAGTTCAAGGCTTGATGTCACAATGCCAGTTTGGAATCACAATTGCACTTCAAGGCTTGAGGTCACAATGCCAGTTAGGAATCACAATTGCAGTTCAGGGCTAGAGTTCACAATTGCAGTCTGAGCTCACAATGCCAGTTAGGAATCACAATTGCAGTTCAAGGCTTGAGGTCACAATTGCAGTCTGAGCTCACAATGCCAGTTAGGAATCACAATTGCAGTTCAAGGCTTGATGTCACAATGCCAGTGAGGAATCACAATTGCAGTTCAAGGCTTGAGGTCACAATGCCAGTTTGGAATCACAATTGCAGTTCAAGGCTTGAGGTCACAATTGCAGTCTGAGCTCACAATGCCAGTTTGGAATCACAATTGCAGTTCAAGACTAGAGGTCACAAATGCAGTCTGAGCTCACAATGGCAGTTTGGAATCACAATTGCAGTTCAAGGCTTGATGTCACAATGCCAGTTAGGAATCACAATTGCAGTTCAAGGCTTGAGGTCACAATTCCAGTGAGGAATCAAAATTGCAGTTCAAGGCTTGAGGTCACAATGCCAGTTAGGAATCACAATTGCAGTTCAAGGCTTGAGGTCACAATTCCAGTGAGGAATCACAATTGCAGTTCAAGGCTTGAGGTCACAATGCCAGATAGGAATCACAATTGCAGTTCAAGGCTTGAGGTCACAATGCCAGATAGGAATCACAATTGCAGTTCAAGGCTTGAGGTCACAATGCCAGTTAGGAATCACAATTGCAGTTCAAGGCTTGAGGTCACAATGCCAGTTTGGAATCACAATTGCAGTTCAAGGCTTGAGGGCACAATGCCAGTTAGGAATCACAATTGCAGTTCAAGGCTTGAGCTCACAATGCCAGTTAGGAATGACAATTTCAGTTCAAGGCTTGAGGTCACAATGCCAGTGATCAATCACAATTGCAGTTCAAGGCTTGAGGTCACAATGCCAGTTAGGAATCACAATTTCAGTTCAAGGCTTGAGGTCACAAATGCAGTCTGAGCTCACAATGCCAGTTAGGAATCACAATTGCAGTTCAAGGCTTGAGGTCACAATTGCAGTCTGAGCTCACAATGGCAGTTTGGAATCACAATTGCAGTTCAAGGCTTGAGGTCACAATTGCAGTCTGAGCTCACAATGCCAGTTAGGAATCACAATTGCAGTTCAAGGCTTGAGGTCACAATGCCAGTTAGGAATCACAATTGCAGTTCAAGGCTTGAGGTCACAATTGCAGTCTGAGCTCACAATGGCAGTTTGGAATCACAATTGCAGTTCAAGGCTTGAGGTCACAATTGCAGTCTGAGCTCACAATGCCAGTTAGGAATCACAATTGCAGTTCAAGGCTTGAGGTCACAATGCCAGTTAGGAATTACAATTTCAGTTCAAGGCTTGAGCTCACAATGCCAGTTTGGAATCACAATTGCAGTTCAAGGCTTGAGGTCACAATGCCAGTTAGGAATCACAATTTCAGTTCAAGGCTTGAGGTCACAAATGCAGTCTGAGCTCACAATGCCAGTTAGGAATCACAATTGCAGTTCAAGGCTTGAGGTCACAATTGCAGTCTGAGCTCACAATGCCAGTTAGGAATCACAATTGCAGTTCAAGGCTTGAGGTCACAATTGCAGTCTGAGCTCACAATGGCAGTTTGGAATCACAATTGCAGTTCAAGGCTTGAGGTCACAATTGCAGTCTGAGCTCACAATGGCAGTTTGGAATCACAATTGCAGTTCAAGGCTTGAGGTCACAATTGCAGTCTGAGCTCACAATGCCAGTTAGGAATCACAATTGCAGTTCAAGGCTTGAGGTCACAATGCCAGTTAGGAATTACAATTTCAGTTCAAGGCTTGAGCTCACAATGCCAGTTTGGAATCACAATTGCAGTTCAAGGCTTGAGGTCACAATGCCAGTGAGGAATCACAATTGTAGTTCAAGGCTTGATGTCACAATGCCAGTTTGGAATCACAATTGCAGTTCAAGGCTTGATGTCACAATGCCAGTTAGGAATCACAATTGCAGTTCAAGGCTTGAGGTCACAATTGCAGTCTGAGCTCACAATGCCAGTTAGGAATCACAATTGCAGTTCAAGGCTTGAGGTCACAATTGCAGTCTGAGCTCACAATGGCAGTTTGGAATCACAATTGCAGTTCAAGGCTTGAGGTCACAATTGCAGTCTGAGCTCACAATGGCAGTTTGGAATCACAATTGCAGTTCAAGGCTTGAGGTCACAATTGCAGTCTGAGCTCACAATGGCAGTTTGGAATCACAATTGCAGTTCAAGGCTTGAGGTCACAATTGCAGTCAGAGCTCACAATGGCAGTTAGGAATCACAATTGCAGTTCAAGGCTTGAGGTCAGAATGCCAGTTAGGAATTACAATTTCAGTTCAAGGCTTGAGCTCACAATGCCAGTTTGGAATCACAATTGCAGTTCAAGGCTTGAGGTCACAATGCCAGTTAGGAATCACAATTTCAGTTCAAGGCTTGAGGTCACAAATGCAGTCTGAGCTCACAATGCCAGTTAGGAATCACAATTGCAGTTCAAGGCTTGAGGTCACAATTGCAGTCTGAGCTCACAATGGCAGTTTGGAATCACAATTGCAGTTCAAGGCTTGAGGTCACAATTGCAGTCTGAGCTCACAATGGCAGTTTGGAATCACAATTGCAGTTCAAGGCTTGAGGTCACAATTGCAGTCAGAGCTCACAATGGCAGTTAGGAATCACAATTGCAGTTCAAGGCTTGAGGTCAGAATGCCAGTTAGGAATTACAATTTCAGTTCAAGGCTTGAGCTCACAATGCCAGTTTGGAATCACAATTGCAGTTCAAGGCTTGAGGTCACAATGCCAGTTAGGAATCACAATTTCAGTTCAAGGCTTGAGGTCACAAATGCAGTCTGAGCTCACAATGCCAGTTAGGAATCACAATTGCAGTTCAAGGCTTGAGGTCACAATTGCAGTCTGAGCTCACAATGCCAGTTAGGAATCACAATTGCAGTTCAAGGCTTGAGGTCACAATTGCAGTCTGAGATCACAATGGCAGTTTGGAATCACAATTTCAGTTCAAGGCTTGAGGTCACAAATGCAGTCTGAGCTCACAATGCCAGTTAGGAATCACAATTGCAGTTCAAGGCTTGAGGTCACAATGCCAGTTAGGAATTACAATTTCAGTTCAAGGCTTGAGCTCACAATGCCAGTTTGGAATCACAATTGCAGTTCAAGGCTTGAGGTCACAATGCCAGTGAGGAATCACAATTGCAGTTCAAGGCTTGATGTCACAATGCCAGTTTGGAATCACAATTGCAGTTCAGGGCTAGAGTTCACAATTGCAGTCTGAGCTCACAATGCCAGTTAGGAATCACAATTGCAGTTCAAGGCTTGAGGTCACAATTGCAGTCTGAGCTCACAATGCCAGTTAGGAATCACAATTGCAGTTCAAGGCTTGAGGTCACAATTGCAGTCTGAGCTCACAATGGCAGTTTGGAATCACAATTGCAGTTCAAGGCTTGAGGTCACAATTGCAGTCTGAGCTCACAATGGCAGTTTGGAATCACAATTGCAGTTCAAGGCTTGAGGTCACAATTGCAGTCTGAGCTCACAATGGCAGTTAGGAATCACAATTGCAGTTCAAGGCTTGAGGTCAGAATGCCAGTTAGGAATTACAATTTCAGTTCAAGGCTTGAGCTCACAATGCCAGTTTGGAATCACAATTGCAGTTCAAGGCTTGAGGTCACAATGCCAGTTAGGAATCACAATTTCAGTTCAAGGCTTGAGGTCACAAATGCAGTCTGAGCTCACAATGCCAGTTAGGAATCACAATTGCAGTTCAAGGCTTGAGGTCACAATTGCAGTCTGAGCTCACAATGGCAGTTTGGAATCACAATTGCAGTTCAAGGCTTGAGGTCACAATTGCAGTCTGAGCTCACAATGCCAGTTAGGAATCACAATTGCAGTTCAAGGCTTGAGGTCACAATGCCAGTTAGGAATTACAATTTCAGTTCAAGGCTTGAGCTCACAATGCCAGTTTGGAATCACAATTGCAGTTCAAGGCTTGAGGTCACAATGCCAGTGAGGAATCACAATTGCAGTTCAAGGCTTGATGTCACAATGCCAGTTTGGAATCACAATTGCACTTCAAGGCTTGAGGTCACAATGCCAGTTAGGAATCACAATTGCAGTTCAGGGCTAGAGTTCACAATTGCAGTCTGAGCTCACAATGCCAGTTAGGAATCACAATTGCAGTTCAAGGCTTGAGGTCACAATTGCAGTCTGAGCTCACAATGCCAGTTAGGAATCACAATTGCAGTTCAAGGCTTGAGGTCACAATTGCAGTCTGAGCTCACAATGCCAGTTTGGAATCACAATTGCAATTCAATGCTTGAGCTCACAGTTCCAGTTAGGAATCACAATTGCAGTTCAAGGCTTGAGGTCACAATTGCAGTCTGAGCTCACAATGCCAGTTAGGAATCACAATTGCATTTTAAGGCTTGAGGTCACAATTGCAGTCTGAGCTCACAATGCCAGTTAGGAATCACAATTGCAGTTCAAGGCTTGAGGTCACAATTGCAGTCTGAGCTCACAATGGCAGTTTGGAATCACAATTGCAGTTCAAGGCTTGAGGTCACAATTGGAGTCTGAGCTCACAATGCCAGTTAGGAATCACAATTGCAGTTCAAGGCTTGAGGTCACAATTGCAGTCTGAGCTCACAATGGCTGTTTGGAATCACAATTGCAGTTCAAGGCTTGAGGTCACAATTGCAGTCTGAGCTCACAATGGCAGTTTGGAATCACAATTGCAGTTCAAGGCTTGAGGTCACAATTGCAGTCTGAGCTCACAATGGCAGTTAGGAATCACAATTGCAGTTCAAGGCTTGAGGTCAGAATGCCAGTTAGGAATTACAATTTCAGTTCAAGGCTTGAGCTCACAATGCCAGTTTGGAATCACAATTGCAGTTCAAGGCTTGAGGTCACAATGCCAGTTAGGAATCACAATTTCAGTTCAAGGCTTGAGGTCACAAATGCACTCTGAGCTCACAATGCCAGTTAGGAATCACAATTGCAGTTCAAGGCTTGAGGTCACAATTGCAGTCTGAGCTCACAATGGCAGTTTGGAATCACAATTGCAGTTCAAGGCTTGAGGTCACAATTGCAGTCTGAGCTCACAATGGCAGTTTGGAATCACAATTGCAGTTCAAGGCTTGAGGTCACAATTGCAGTCTGAGCTCACAATGCCAGTTAGGAATCACAATTGCAGTTCAAGGCTTGAGGTCACAATGCCAGTTAGGAATTACAATTTCAGTTCAAGGCTTGAGCTCACAATGCCAGTTTGGAATCACAATTGCAGTTCAAGGCTTGAGGTCACAATGCCAGTGAGGAATCACAATTGCAGTTCAAGGCTTGATGTCACAATGCCAGTTTGGAATCACAATTGCACTTCAAGGCTTGAGGTCACAATGCCAGTTAGGAATCACAATTGCAGTTCAGGGCTAGAGTTCACAATTGCAGTCTGAGCTCACAATGCCAGTTAGGAATCACAATTGCAGTTCAAGGCTTGAGGTCACAATTGCAGTCTGAGCTCACAATGCCAGTTAGGAATCACAATTGCAGTTCAAGGCTTGATGTCACAATGCCAGTGAGGAATCACAATTGCAGTTCAAGGCTTGAGGTCACAATGCCAGTTAGGAATCAAAATTGCAGTTCAAGGCTTGAGGTCACAATGCCAGTTTGGAATCACAATTGCAGTTCAAGGCTTGAGGTCACAATTGCAGTCTGAGCTCACAATGCCAGTTTGGAATCACAATTGCAGTTCAAGACTAGAGGTCACAAATGCAGTCTGAGCTCACAATGGCAGTTTGGAATCACAATTGCAGTTCAAGGCTTGATGTCACAATGCCAGTTAGGAATCACAATTGCAGTTCAAGGCTTGAGGTCACAATTCCAGTGAGGAATCAAAATTGCAGTTCAAGGCTTGAGGTCACAATGCCAGTTAGGAATCACAATTGCAGTTCAAGGCTTGAGGTCACAATTCCAGTGAGGAATCACAATTGCAGTTCAAGGCTTGAGGTCACAATGCCAGATAGGAATCACAATTGCAGTTCAAGGCTTGAGGTCACAATGCCAGATAGGAATCACAATTGCAGTTCAAGGCTTGAGGTCACAATGCCAGTTAGGAATCACAATTGCAGTTCAAGGCTTGAGGTCACAATGCCAGTTTGGAATCACAATTTCAGTTCAAGGCTTGATGTCACAATGCCAGTTAGGAATCACAATTGCAGTTCAAGGCTTGAGCTCACAATGCCAGTTAGGAATGACAATTTCAGTTCAAGGCTTGAGGTCACAATGCCAGTGATCAATCACAATTGCAGTTCAAGGCTTGAGGTCACAATTGCAGTCTGAGCTCACAATGGCAGTTTGGAATCACAATTGCAGTTCAAGGCTTGAGGTCACAATTGCAGTCTGAGCTCACAATGCCAGTTAGGAATCACAATTGCAGTTCAAGGCTTGAGGTCACAATTGCAGTCTGAGCTCACAATGGCAGTTTGGAATCACAATTGCAGTTCAAGGCTTGAGGTCACAATTGCAGTCTGAGCTCACAATGGCAGTTTGGAATCACAATTGCAGTTCAAGGCTTGAGGTCACAATTGCAGTCTGAGCTCACAATGGCAGTTTGGAATCACAATTGCAGTTCAAGGCTTGAGGTCACAATTGCAGTCTGAGCTCACAATGCCAGTTAGGAATCACAATTGCAGTTCAAGGCTTGAGGTCACAATGCCAGTTAGGAATTACAATTTCAGTTCAAGGCTTGAGCTCACAATGCCAGTTTGGAATCACAATTGCAGTTCAAGGCTTGAGGTCACAATGCCAGTTAGGAATCACAATTTCAGTTCAAGGCTTGAGGTCACAAATGCAGTCTGAGCTCACAATGCCAGTTAGGAATCACAATTGCAGTTCAAGGCTTGAGGTCACAATTGCAGTCTGAGCTCACAATGGCAGTTTGGAATCACAATTGCAGTTCAAGGCTTGAGGTCACAATTGCAGTCTGAGCTCACAATGCCAGTTAGGAATCACAATTGCAGTTCAAGGCTTGAGGTCACAATTGCAGTCTGAGCTCACAATGGCAGTTTGGAATCACAATTGCAGTTCAAGGCTTGAGGTCACAATTGCAGTCTGAGCTCACAATGGCAGTTTGGAATCACAATTGCAGTTCAAGGCTTGAGGTCACAATTGCAGTCTGAGCTCACAATGCCAGTTAGGAATCACAATTGCAGTTCAAGGCTTGAGGTCACAATGCCAGTTAGGAATTACAATTTCAGTTCAAGGCTTGAGCTCACAATGCCAGTTTGGAATCACAATTGCAGTTCAAGGCTTGAGGTCACAATGCCAGTGAGGAATCACAATTGTAGTTCAAGGCTTGATGTCACAATGCCAGTTTGGAATCACAATTGCAGTTCAAGGCTTGATGTCACAATGCCAGTTAGGAATCACAATTTCAGTTCAAGGCTTGAGGTCACAATTGCAGTCTGAGCTCACAATGCCAGTTAGGAATCACAATTGCAGTTCAAGGCTTGAGGTCACAATTGCAGTCTGAGCTCACAATGGCAGTTTGGAATCACAATTGCAGTTCAAGGCTTGAGGTCACAATTGCAGTCTGAGCTCACAATGGCAGTTTGGAATCACAATTGCAGTTCAAGGCTTGAGGTCACAATTGCAGTCTGAGCTCACAATGGCAGTTTGGAATCACAATTGCAGTTCAAGGCTTGAGGTCACAATTGCAGTCAGAGCTCACAATGGCAGTTAGGAATCACAATTGCAGTTCAAGGCTTGAGGTCAGAATGCCAGTTAGGAATTACAATTTCAGTTCAAGGCTTGAGCTCACAATGCCAGTTTGGAATCACAATTGCAGTTCAAGGCTTGAGGTCACAATGCCAGTTAGGAATCACAATTTCAGTTCAAGGCTTGAGGTCACAAATGCAGTCTGAGCTCACAATGCCAGTTAGGAATCACAATTGCAGTTCAAGGCTTGAGGTCACAATTGCAGTCTGAGCTCACAATGGCAGTTTGGAATCACAATTGCAGTTCAAGGCTTGAGGTCACAATTGCAGTCTGAGATCACAATGGCAGTTTGGAATCACAATTTCAGTTCAAGGCTTGAGGTCACAAATGCAGTCTGAGCTCACAATGCCAGTTAGGAATCACAATTGCAGTTCAAGGCTTGAGGTCACAATGCCAGTTAGGAATTACAATTTCAGTTCAAGGCTTGAGCTCACAATGCCAGTTTGGAATCACAATTGCAGTTCAAGGCTTGAGGTCACAATGCCAGTGAGGAATCACAATTGCAGTTCAAGGCTTGATGTCACAATGCCAGTTTGGAATCACAATTGCACTTCAAGGCTTGAGGTCACAATGCCAGTTAGGAATCACAATTGCAGTTCAGGGCTAGAGTTCACAATTGCAGTCTGAGCTCACAATGCCAGTTAGGAATCACAATTGCAGTTCAAGGCTTGAGGTCACAATTGCAGTCTGAGCTCACAATGCCAGTTAGGAATCACAATTGCAGTTCAAGGCTTGATGTCACAATGCCAGTGAGGAATCACAATTGCAGTTCAAGGCTTGAGGTCACAATGCCAGTTAGGAATCACAATTGCAGTTCAAGGCTTGAGGTCACAATGCCAGTTTGGAATCACAATTGCAGTTCAAGGCTTGAGGTCACAATTGCAGTCTGAGCTCACAATGCCAGTTTGGAATCACAATTGCAGTTCAAGGCTAGAGGTCACAAATGCAGTCTGAACTCACAATGGCAGTTTGGAATCACAATTGCAGTTCAAGGCTTGATGTCACAATGCCAGTTAGGAATCACAATTGCAGTTCAAGGCTTGAGGTCACAATTCCAGTGAGGAATCACAATTGCAGTTCAAGGCTTGAGGTCACAATGCCAGTTAGGAATCACAATTGCAGTTCAAGGCTTGAGGTCACAATTCCAGTGAGGAATCACAATTGCAGTTCAAGGCTTGAGGTCACAATGCCAGATAGGAATCACAATTGCAGTTCAAGGCTTGAGGTCACAATGCCAGATAGGAATCACAATTGCAGTTCAAGGCTTGAGGTCACAATGCCAGTTAGGAATCACAATTGCAGTTCAAGGCTTGAGGTCACAATGCCAGTTTGGAATCACAATTTCAGTTCAAGGCTTGATGTCACAATGCCAGTTAGGAATCACAATTGCAGTTCAAGGCTTGAGGTCACAATGCCAGTTTGGAATCACAATTTCAGTTCAAGGCTTGATGTCACAATGCCAGTTAGGAATCACAATTGCAGTTCAAGGCTTGAGGTCACAATTGCAGTCTGAGCTCACAATGCCAGTTAGGAATCACAATTGCAGTTCAAGGCTTGAGGTCACAATTGCAGTCTGAGCTCACAATGCCAGTTAGGAATCACAATTGCAGTTCAAGGCTTGAGGTCACAATTGCAGTCTGAGCTCACAATGCCAGTTAGGAATCACAATTGCAGTTCAAGGCTTGAGGTCACAATTCCAGTTAGGAATCAGAATTGCAGTTCAAGGCTTGAGGTCACAATGCCAGTTTGGAATCACAATTGCAGTTCAAGGCTTGAGGTCACAATGCCAGTTAGGAATTACAATTTTAGTTCAAGGCTTGAACTCACAATGCCAGTTAGGAATCACAATTGCAGTTCAAGGCTTGAGGTCACAATTGCAGTCTGAACTCACAATGCCAGTTAGGAATCACAATTGCAGTTCAAGGCTTGAGGTCACAATGCCAGTTAGGAATCACAATTTCAGTTCAAGGCTTGAGGTCACAATGCCAGTGAGGAATCACAATTGCAGTTCAAGGCTTGATGTCACAATGCCAGTTAGGAATCACAATTGCAGTTCAATGCTTGAGCTCACAATGCCAGTTAGGAATCAGAATTGCAGTTCAAGGCTTGAGGTCATAATGCCAGTTTGGAGTCACAATTGCATTTCAAGGCTTGAGCTCATAATGCCAGTTTGGAATCTCAATTGCAGTTCAAGGCTTGAGGTCACAATTGCAGTCTGAGCTCACAATGGCAGTTAGGAATCACAATTGCAGTTCAAGGCTTGAGGTCACAATTGCAGTCTGAGCTCACAATGCCAGTTAGGAATCACAATTGCAGTTCAAGGCTTGAGGTCACAATTGCAGTCTGAGCTCACAATGGCAGTTTGGAATCACAATTGCAGTTCAAGGCTTGAGGTCACAATTGCAGTCTGAGCTCACAATGCCAGTTAGGAATCACAATTGCAGTTCAAGGCTTGAGGTCACAATTGCAGTCTGAGCTCACAATGGCAGTTAGGAATCACAATTGCAGTTCAAGGCTTGAGGTCACAATTGCAGTCTGAGCTCACAATGCCAGTGAGGAATCACAATTGCAGTTCAAGGCTTGACGTCACTATGCCAGTTAGGAATCACAATTGCAGTTCAAGGCTTGAGGTCACAATGCCAGTTAGGAATCACAATTGCAGTTCAAGGCTTGAGGTCACAATGCCAGTTTGGAATCACAATTGCAGTTCAAGGCTTGAGGTCACAGTTGCAGTCTGAGCTCACAATGGCAGTTTGGAATCACAATTGCAGTTCAAGGCTTGAGGTCACAAATGCAGTCTGAGCTCACAATGGCAGTTTGGAATCACAATTGCAGTTCAAGGCTTGATGTCACAATGCCAGTTAGGAATCACAATTGCAGTTCAAGGCTTGAGGTCACAATTCCATTGAGGAATCACAATTGCAGTTCAAGGCTTGAGGTCACAATGCCAGTTAGGAATCACAATTGCAGTTCAAGGCTTGAGGTCACAATTCCAGTGAGGAATCACAATTGCAGTTCATGGCTTGAGGTCACAAATGCAGTCTGAGCTCACAATGCCAGTTTGGAATCACAATTGCAATTCAATGCTTGAGCTCACAGTTCCACTTAGGAATCACAATTGCAGTTCAAGGCTTGAGGTCACAATTGCAGTCTGAGCTCACAATGCCAGTTTGGAATCACAATTGAAATTCAATGCTTGAGCTCACAGTTCCACTTAGGAATCACAATTGCAGTTCAAGGCTTGAGGTCACAATTGCAGTCTGAGCTCACAATGCCAGTTAGGAATCACAATTGCAGTTCAAGGCTTGAGGTCACAATGTCAGTTTGGAATCACAATTGCAGTTCAAGCCTTGAGGTCAAAATTCCAGTGAGGAATCACAATTGCAGTTCAAGGCTTGAGGTCACAATTGCAGTCTGAGCTCACAATGCCAGTTAGGAATCACAATTGCATTTCAAGGCTTGAGGTCACAATTGCAGTCTGAGCTCACAATGCCAGTTAGGAATCACAATTGCAGTTCAAGGCTTGAGGTCACAATGCCAGTTAGGAATCACAATTGCAGTTCAAGGCTTTAGGTCACAATTCCAGTTAGGAATCACAATTGCAGTTCAAGGCTTGATGTCACAATGCCAGTTAGGAATCACAATTGCAGTTCAAGGCTCGATGTCACAATGCCAGTTAGGAATCACAATTGCAGATCAAGGCTTGATGTTACAATGCCAGTTTGGAGTCACAATTGCATTTCAAGGCTTGAGCTCGTAATGCCAGTTTGGAATCTCAATTGCAGTTCAAGGCTTGAGGTCCCAATTGCAGTCTGAGCTCACAATGCCAGTTAGGAATCACAATTGCAGTTCAAGGCTTGAGGTCCCAATTGCAGTCTGAGCTCACAATGCCAGTTAGGAATCACAATTGCAGTTCAAGGCTTGAGGTCAAAATTCCAGTGAGGAATCACAATTGCAGTTCAAG
Organism: Sturnus vulgaris; assembly: GCF_052056855.1. Classification (NCBI taxonomy): domain Eukaryota; kingdom Metazoa; phylum Chordata; class Aves; order Passeriformes; family Sturnidae; genus Sturnus; species Sturnus vulgaris. Next base: position 2,187,307 of record NC_142270.1, on the reverse strand, counting down.
GCTTGATGTCACAATTCTAGTTAGGAATCACAATTGCAGTTCAAGGCTTGAGGTCACAATGCCAGTTTGGAATCATAATTGCAGTTCAAGGCTTGAGGTCACAATTGCAGTCTGAGCTCACAATGCCAGTTAGGAATCACAATTGCAGTTCAAGGCTTGAGGTCACAATTGCAGTCTGAGCTCACAATGCCAGTTTGGAATCACAATTGCAGTTCAAGGCTTGCGGTCACAATTGCAGTCTGAGCTCACAATGCCAGTTAGGAATCCCAATTGCAGTTGAAGGCTTGATGTCACAATGCCAGTTAGGAATCACAATTGCAGTTCAAGGCTTGAGGTCATAATTGCAGTCTGAGCTCACAATGCCAGTTAGGAATCACAATTGCAGTTGAAGGCTTGATGTCACAACGCCAGTTAGGAATCATAATTGCATTTCAAGGCTTGAGGTCATAATGCCAGTTAGGAATCACAATTGCAGTTCAAGGCTTGAGGTCATAATTGCAGTCTGAGCTCACAATGCCAGTTAGGAATCACAATTGCAGTTCAAGGCTTGAGGTCATAATTGCAGTCTGAGCTCACAATGCCAGTTAGGAATCACAATTGCAGTTGAAGGCTTGAGGTCACAATTCCAGTGAGGAATCACAATTGCAGTTCAAGGCTTGAGGTCACAATGGCAGTGATCAATCACAATTGCAGTTCAAGGCTTGATGTCACAATGCCAGTTAGGAATCACAATTTCAGTTCAAGGCTTGAGGTCACAAATGCAGTCTGAGCTCACAATGCCAGTTAGGAATCACAATTGCAGTTCAAGGCTTGAGGTCACAATTGCAGTCTGAGCTCACAATGGCAGTTTGGAATCACAATTGCAGTTCAAGGCTTGAGGTCACAATTGCAGTCTGAGCTCACAATGCCAGTTTGGAATCACAATTGCAATTCAATGCTTGAGCTCACAGTTCCAGTTAGGAATCACAATTGCAGTTCAAGGCTTGAGGTCACAATTGCAGTCTGAGCTCACAATGCCAGTTAGGAATCACAATTGCAGTTCAAGGCTTGAGGTCACAATGTCAGTTTGGAATCACAATTGCAGTTCAAGCCTTGACGTCAAAATTCCAGTGAGGAATCACAATTGCAGTTCAAGGCTTGAGGTCACAATTGCAGTCTGAGCTCACAATGCCAGTTAGGAATCACAATTGCATTTCAAGGCTTGAGGTCACAATTGCAGTCTGAGCTCACAATGCCAGTTAGGAATCACAATTGCAGTTCAAGGCTTGAGGTCACAATGCCAGTTAGGAATCACAATTGCAGTTCAAGGCTTGATGTCACAATTCCAGTTAGGAATCACAATTGCAGTTCAAGGCTTGATGTCACAATGCCAGTTAGGAATCACAATTGCAGTTCAAGCCTTGAGGTCACAATGCCAGTTAGGAATCACAATTGCAGTTCAAGGCTTGAGGTCACAATGCCAGTTTGGAATCACAATTGCAGTTCAAGGCTTGATGTCACAATGCCAGTTAGGAATCACAATTGCAGTTCAAGGCTTTAGGTCACAATTCCAGTTAGGAATCACAATTGCAGTTCAAGGCTTGATGTCACAATGCCAGTTAGGAATCACAATTGCAGTTCAAGGCTTGAGGTCACAATGCCAGTTTGGAGTCACAATTGCATTTCAAGGCTTGAGCTCGTAATGCCAGTTTGGAATCTCAATTGCAGTTCAAGGCTTGAGGTCCCAATTGCAGTCTGAGCTCACAATGCCAGTTAGGAATCACAATTGCAGTTCAAGGCTTGAGGTCCCAATTGCAGTCTGAGCTCACAATGCCAGTTAGGAATCACAATTGCAGTTCAAGGCTTGAGGTCACAATGCCAGATAGGAATCACAATTGCAGTTCAAGGCTTGAGGTCACAATTGCAGTCTGAGCTCACAATGGCAGTTAGGAATCACAATTACAGTTCAAGGCTTGAGCTCACAATGCCAGTTTGGAATCACAATTGCAGTTCAAGGCTTGAGGTCAAAATTCCAGTGAGGAATCACAATTGCAGTTCAAGGCTTGATGTCACAATTCTAGTTAGGAATCACAATTGCAGTTCAAGGCTTGAGGTCACAATGCCAGTTTGGAATCATAATTGCAGTTCAAGGCTTGAGGTCACAATGCCAGTGAGGAATCACAATTGCAGTTCAAGGCTTGAGGTCACAATTGCAGTCTGAGCTCACAATGCCAGTTAGGAATCACAATTGCAGTTGAAGGCTTGATGTCACAATGCCAGTTAGGAATCACAATTGCAGTTCAAGGCTTGAGGTCATAATGCCAGTTAGGAATCACAATTGCAGTTCAAGGCTTGAGGTCATAATTGCAGTCTGAGCTCACAATGCCAGTTAGGAATCACAATTGCAGTTCAAGGCTTCAGGTCCCAATTGCAGTCTGAGCTCACAATGCCAGTTAGGAATCACAATTGCAGTTCAAGGCTTGAGGTCACAATTCCAGTCTGAGCTCACAATGGCAGTTAGGAATCACAATTGCAGTTCAAGGCTTGAGGTCACAATTGCAGTCTGAGCTCACAATGCCAGTTAGGAATCACAATTGCAGTTCAAGGCTTGAGGTCACAATTGCAGTCTGAGCTCACAATGCCAGTTAGGAATCACAATTGCAGTTCAAGGCTTGAGGTCACAATTGCAGTCTGAGCACACAATGCCAGTTAGGAATCACAATTGCAGTTCAAGGCTTGAGCTCACAATTGCAGTCTGAGCTCACAATGCCAGTTAAAAATCACAATTGCAGTTGAAGGCTTGATGTCACAATGCCAGTTAGGAATCACAATTTTAGTTCAAGGCTTGAGGTCACAATGCCAGTGAGGAATCACAATTGCAGTTCAAGGCTTGAGGTCACAATACCAGTGAGGAATCACAATTGCAGTTCAAGGCTTGACGTCACAATGCCAGTTAGGAATCACAATTGCAGTTCAAGGCTTGAGGTCACAGTGCCAGTTTGGAATCACAATAGCAGTTCAAGGCTTGAGGTCACAATTGCAGTCTGAGCTCACAATGCCAGTTAGGAATCACAATTGCAGTTCAAGGCTTGAGGTCACAAATGCAGTCTGAGCTCACAATGGCAGTTTGGAATCACAATTGCAGTTCAAGGCTTGATGTCACAATGCCAGTTAGGAATCACAATTGCAGTTCAAGGCTTGAGGTCACAATTCCAGTGAGGAATCACAATTGCAGTTCAAGGCTTGAGGTCACAATGCCAGTTAGGAATCACAATTGCAGTTCAAGGCTTGAGGTCACAATTCCAGTGAGGAATCACAATTGCAGTTCATGGCTTGAGGTCACAATGCCAGTGAGGAATCACAATTGCAGTTCAAGGCTTGAGGTCACAATTCCAGTGAGGAATCACAATTGCAGTTCAAGGCTTGAGGTCACAATGCCAGTTTGGAATCACAATTGCAGTTCAAGGCTTGAGGTCACAATTCCAGTGAGGAATCACAATTTCAGTTCAAGGCTTGAGGTCACAATGCCAGTGAGGAATCACAATTGCAGTTCAAGGCTTGAGGTCACAAATGCAGTCTGAGCTCACAATGGCAGTTTGGAATCACAATTGCAGTTCAAGGCTTGAGGTCACAATGCCAGTTAGGAATCACAATTGCAGTTCAAGGCTTGAGGTCACAATTGCAGTCTGAGCTCACAATGCCAGTTAGGAATCACAATTGCAGTTCAAGGCTTGAGGTCACAATTCCAGTTAGGAATCAGAATTGCAGTTCAAGGCTTGAGGTCACAATGCCAGATAGGAATCACAATTGCAGTTCAAGGCTTGAGGTCACAATGCCAGTTAGGAATCACAATTGCAGTTCAAGGCTTGAGGTCACAATTGCAGTCTGAGCTCACAATGGCAGTTAGGAATCACAATTACAGTTCAAGGCTTGAGCTCACAATGCCAGTTTGGAATCACAATTGCAGTTCAAGGCTTGAGGTCAAAATTCCAGTGAGGAATCACAATTGCAGTTCAAGGCTTGATGTCACAATTCTAGTTAGGAATCACAATTGCAGTTCAAGGCTTTAGGTCACAATGCCAGTTTGGAATCATAATTACAGTTCAAGGCTTGAGGTCACAATGCCAGTGAGGAATCACAATTGCAGTTCAAGGCTTGAGGTCACAATTGCAGTCTGAGCTCACAATGCCAGTTAGGATTCACAATTGCAGTTCAAGGCTTGAGGTCACAATTGCAGTCTGAGCTCACAATGCCAGTTTGGAATCACAATTGCAGTTCAAGGCTTGAGGTCACAATTGCAGTCTGAGCTCACAATGCCAGTTAGGAATCACAATTGCAGTTCAAGGCTTGAGGTCACAATGCCAGTTAGGAATCACAATTGCAGTTCAAGGCTTTAGGTCACAATTCCAGTTAGGAATCACAATTGCAGTTCAAGGCTTGATGTCACAATGCCAGTTAGGAATCACAATTGCAGTTCAAGGCTTGAGGTCACAATGCCAGTTAGGAATCACAATTGCAGTTCAAGGCTTGAGGTCATAATGCCAGTTAGGAATCACAATTGCAGTTCAAGGCTTCAGGTCCCAATTGCAGTCTGAGCTCACAATGCCAGTTAGGAATCACAATTGCAGTTCAAGGCTTGAGGTCACAATGCCAGTTAGGAATCACAATTGCAGTTCAAGGCTTGAGGTCATAATTGCAGTCTGAGCTCACAATGCCAGTTAGGAATCACAATTGCAGTTCAAGGCTTGAGGTCCCAATTGCAGTCTGAGCTCACAATGCCAGTTAGGAATCACAATTGCAGTTCAAGGCTTGAGGTCACAATGCCAGTTTGGAATCATAATTGCAGTTCAAGGCTTGAGGTCACAATGCCAGTTTGGAATCACAATTGCAGTTCAAGGCTTGAGGTCACAATGGCAGTGATCAATCACAATTGCAGTTCAAGGCTTGATGTCACAATGCCAGTTAGGAATCACAATTTCAGTTCAAGGCTTGAGGTCACAAATGCAGTCTGAGCTCACAATGCCAGTTAGGAATCACAATTGCAGTTCAAGGCTTGAGGTCACAATTGCAGTCTGAGCTCACAATGGCAGTTTGGAATCACAATTGCAGTTCAAGGCTTGAGGTCACAATTGCAGTCTGAGCTCACAATGCCAGTTAGGAATCACAATTGCAGTTCAAGGCTTGAGGTCACAATTGCAGTCTGAGCTCACAATGCCAGTTTGGAATCACAATTGCAATTCAATGCTTGAGCTCACAGTTCCAGTTAGGAATCACAATTGCAGTTCAAGGCTTGAGGTCACAATTGCAGTCTGAGCTCACAATGCCAGTTAGGAATCACAATTGCCGTTCAAGGCTTGAGGTCACAATGTCAGTTTGGAATCACAATTGCAGTTCAAGCCTTGAGGTCAAAATTCCAGTGAGGAATCACAATTGCAGTTCAAGGCTTGAGGTCACAATTGCAGTCTGAGCTCACAATGCCAGTTAGGAATCACAATTGCATTTCAAGGCTTGAGGTCACAATTGCAGTCTGAGCTCACAATGCCAGTTAGGAATCACAATTGCAGTTCAAGGCTTGAGGTCACAATGCCAGTTAGGAATCACAATTGCAGTTCAAGGCTTTAGGTCACAATTCCAGTTAGGAATCACAATTGCAGTTCAAGGCTTGATGTCACAATGCCAGTTAGGAATCACAATTGCAGTTCAAGCCTTGAGGTCACAATGCCAGTTAGGAATCACAATTGCAGTTCAAGGCTTGAGGTCACAATGCCAGTTTGGAATCACAATTGCAGTTCAAGGCTCGATGTCACAATGCCAGTTAGGAATCACAATTGCAGTTCAAGGCTTTAGGTCACAATTCCAGTTAGGAATCACAATTGCAGTTCAAGGCTTGATGTCACAATGCCAGTTAGGAATCACAATTGCAGTTCAAGGCTTGAGGTCACAATTCCAGTTAGGAATCAGAATTGCAGTTCAAGGCTTGAGGTCACAATGCCAGTTTGGAATCACAATTGCAGTTCAAGGCTTGAGGTCACAATGCCAGTTAGGAATCACAATTGCAGTTCAAGGCTTGAGGTCCCAATTGCAGTCTGAGCTCACAATGCCAGTTAGGAATCACAATTGCAGTTCAAGGCTTGAGGTCCCAATTGCAGTCTGAGCTCACAATGCCAGTTAGGAATCACAATTGCAGTTCAAGGCTTGAGGTCACAATGCCAGTTAGGAATCACAATTGCAGTTCAAGGCTTGAGGTCACAATTGCAGTCTGAGCTCACAATGGCAGTTAGGAATCACAATTACAGTTCAAGGCTTGAGCTCACAATGCCAATTTGGAATCACAATTGCAGTTCAAGGCTTGAGGTCAAAATTCCAGTGAGGAATCACAATTGCAGTTCAAGGCTTGAGGTCACAATTCTAGTTAGGAATCACAATTGCAGTTCAAGGCTTGAGGTCACAATGCCAGTTTGGAATCATAATTGCAGTTCAAGGCTTGAGGTCACAATGCCAGTGAGGAATCACAATTGCAGTTCAAGGCTTGAGGTCACAATTGCAGTCTGAGCTCACAATGCCAGTTAGGAATCACAATTGCAGTTCAAGGCTTGAGGTCACAATTGCAGTCTGAGCTCACAATGCCAGTTTGGAATCACAATTGCAGTTCAAGGCTTGCGGTCACAATTGCAGTCTGAGCTCACAATGCCAGTTAGGAATCACAATTGCAGTTGAAGGCTTGATGTCACAACGCCAGTTAGGAATCATAATTGCATTTCAAGGCTTGAGGTCATAATGCCAGTTAGGAATCACAATTGCAGTTCAAGGCTTGAGGTCATAATTGCAGTCTGAGCTCACAATGCCAGTTAGGAATCACAATTGCAGTTCAAGGCTTGAGGTCCCAATTGCAGTCTGAGCTCACAATGCCAGTTAGGAATCACAATTGCAGTTCAAGGCTTGAGGTCACAATGCCAGATTGGAATCATAATTGCAGTTCAAGGCTTGAGGTCACAATTCCAGTGAGGAAACACAATTGCAGTTCAAGGCTTGAGGTCACAATGGCAGTGATCAATCACAATTGCAGTTCAAGGCTTGATGTCACAATGCCAGTTAGGAATCACAATTTCAGTTCAAGGCTTGAGGTCACAAATGCAGTCTGAGCTCACAATGCCAGTTAGGAATCACAATTGCAGTTCAAGGCTTGAGGTCACAATTGCAGTCTGAGCTCACAATGGCAGTTTGGAATCACAATTGCAGTTCAAGGCTTGAGGTCACAATTGCAGTCTGAGCTCACAATGCCAGTTTGGAATCACAATTGCAATTCAATGCTTGAGCTCACAGTTCCAGTTAGGAATCACAATTGCAGTTCAAGGCTTGAGGTCACAATTGCAGTCTGAGCTCACAATGCCAGTTAGGAATCACAATTGCATTTCAAGGCTTGAGGTCACAATTGCAGTCTGAGCTCACAATGCCAGTTAGGAATCACAATTGCAGTTCAAGGCTTTAGGTCACAATTCCAGTTAGGAATCACAATTGCAGTTCAAGGCTTGATGTCACAATGCCAGTTAGGAATCACAATTGCAGTTCAAGCCTTGAGGTCACAATGCCAGTTAGGAATCACAATTGCAGTTCAAGGCTCGAGGTCACAATGCCAGTTTGGAATCACAATTGCAGTTCAAGGCTCGATGTCACAATGCCAGTTAGGAATCACAATTGCAGTTCAAGGCTTTAGGTCACAATTCCAGTTAGGAATCACAATTGCAGTTCAAGGCTTGATGTCACAATGCCAGTTAGGAATCACAATTGCAGTTCAAGGCTTGAGGTCACAATGCCAGTTTGGAGTCACAATTGCATTTCAAGGCTTGAGCTCACAATGCCAGTTTGGAATCTCAATTGCAGTTCAAGGCTTGAGGTCCCAATTGCAGTCTGAGCTCACAATGCCAGTTAGGAATCACAATTGCAGTTCAAGGCTTGAGGTCCCAATTGCAGTCTGAGCTCACAATGCCAGTTAGGAATCACAATTGCAGTTCAAGGCTTGAGGTCACAATGCCAGTTAGGAATCACAATTGCAGTTCAAGGCTTGAGGTCACAATTGCAGTCTGAGCTCATAATGGCAGTTAGGAATCACAATTACAGTTCAAGGCTTGAGCTCACAATGCCAGTTTGGAATCACAATTGCAGTTCAAGGCTTGAGGTCAAAATTCCAGTGAGGAATCACAATTGCAGTTCAAGGCTTGAGGTCACAATTCTAGTTAGGAATCACAATTGCAGTTCAAGGCTTGAGGTCACAATGCCAGTTTGGAATCATAATTGCAGTTCAAGGCTTGAGGTCACAATGCCAGTGAGGAATCACAATTGCAGTTCAAGGCTTGAGGTCACAATTGCAGTCTGAGCTCACAATGCCAGTTAGGAATCACAATTGCAGTTCAAGGCTTGAGGTCACAATTGCAGTCTGAGCTCACAATGCCAGTTTGGAATCACAATTGCAGTTCAAGGCTTGAGGTCACAATTGCAGTCTGAGCTCACAATGCCAGTTAGGAATCACAATTGCAGTTGAAGGCTTGATGTCACAATGCCAGTTAGGAATCACAATTGCAGTTCAAGGCTTGAGGTCATAATGCCAGTTAGGAATCACAATTGCAGTTCAAGGCTTGAGGTCATAATTGCAGTCTGAGCTCACAATGCCAGTTAGGAATCACAATTGCAGTTGAAGGCTTGATGTCACAATGCCAATTAGGAATCACAATTGCAGTTCAAGGCTTGAGGTCATAATTGCAGTCTGAGCTCACAATGCCAGTTAGGAATCACAATTGCAGTTGAAGGCTTGATGTCACAACGCCAGTTAGGAATCATAATTGCATTTCAAGGCTTGAGGTCATAATGCCAGTTAGGAATCACAATTGCAGTTCAAGGCTTGAGGTCATAATTGCAGTCTGAGCTCACAATGCCAGTTAGGAATCACAATTGCAGTTCAAGGCTTGAGGTCACAATTGCAGTCTGAGCTCACAATGCCAGTTAGGAATCACAATTGCAGTTCAAGGCTTGAGGTCACAATTGCAGTCTGAGCACACAATGCCAGTTAGGAATCACAATTGCAGTTCAAGGCTTGAGCTGACAATTGCAGTCTGAGCTCACAATGCCAGTTAGGAATCACAATTGCAGTTCAAGGCTTGAGGTCACAATGCCAGTTAGGAATCACAATTGCAGTTCAAGGCTTGAGGTCACAATGCCAGTGAGGAATCACAATTGCAGTTCAAGGCTTGACGTCACAATGCCAGTTAGGAATCACAATTGCAGTTCAAGGCTTGAGGTCACAATGCCAGTTAGGAATCACAATTGCAGTTCAAGGCTTGAGGTCACAATGCCAGTTTGGAATCACAATTGCAGTTCAAGGCTTGAGGTCAAAATTCCAGTGAGGCATCACAATTGCAGTTCAAGGCTTGATGTCACAATTCTAGTTAGGAATCACAATTGCAGTTCAAGGCTTGAGGTCACAATGCCAGTTTGGAATCATAATTGCAGTTCAAGGCTTGAGGTCACAATGCCAGTGAGGAATCACAATTGCAGTTCAAGGCTTGAGGTCACAATTGCAGTCTGAGCTTACAATGCCAGTTTGGAATCACAATTGCAGTTCAAGGCTTGCGGTCACAATTGCAGTCTGAGCTCACAATGCCAGTTAGGAATCACAATTGCAGTTGAAGGCTTGATGTCACAATGCCAGTTAGGAATCACAATTGCAGTTCAAGGCTTGAGGTCATAATTGCAGTCTGAGCTCACAATGCCAGTTAGGAATCACAATTGCAGTTGAAGGCTTGATGTCACAACGCCAGTTAGGAATCATAATTGCATTTCAAGGCTTGAGGTCATAATGCCAGTTAGGAATCACAATTGCAGTTCAAGGCTTGAGGTCATAATTGCAGTCTGAGCTCACAATGCCAGTTAGGAATCACAATTGCAGTTGAAGGCTTGATGTCACAATGCCAGTTAGGAATCACAATTGCAGTTCAAGGCTTGAGGTCATAATTGCAGTCTGAGCTCACAATGCCAGTGAGGAATCACAATTGCAGTTCAAGGCTTGAGGTCACAATTGCAGTCTGAGCTCACAATGCCAGTTAGGAATCACAATTGCAGTTCAAGGCTTGAGGTCACAATTGCAGTCTGAGCTCACAATGCCAGTTTGGAATCACAATTGCAGTTCAAGGCTTGCGGTCACAATTGCAGTCTGAGCTCACAATGCCAGTTAGGAATCACAATTGCAGTTGAAGGCTTGAGGTCATAATGCCAGTTAGGAATCACAATTGCAGTTCAAGGCTTGAGGTCATAATTGCAGTCTGAGCTCACAATGCCAGTTAGGAATCACAATTGCAGTTGAAGGCTTGATGTCACAATGCCAGTTAGGAATCACAATTGCAGTTCAAGGCTTGAGGTCATAATTCCAGTCTCAGCTCACAATGCCAGTTAGGAATCACAATTGCAGTTGAAGGCTTGATGTCACAACGCCAGTTAGGAATCATAATTGCATTTCAAGGCTTGAGGTCATAATGCCAGTTAGGAATCACAATTGCAGTTCAAGGCTTGAGGTCATAATTGCAGTCTGAGCTCACAATGCCAGTTAGGAATCACAATTGCAGTTCAAGGCTTGAGGTCACAATGCCAGTTTGGAATCATAATTGCAGTTCAAGGCTTGAGGTCACAATTCCAGTGAGGAAACACAATTGCAGTTCAAGGCTTGAGGTCACAATGGCAGTGATCAATCACAATTGCAGTTCAAGGCTTGATGTCACAATGCCAGTTAGGAATCACAATTTCAGTTCAAGGCTTGAGGTCACAATTGCAGTCTGAGCTCACAATGCCAGTTAGGAATCACAATTGCACTTCAAGGCTTGAGGTCACAATTGCAGTCTGAGCTCACAATGGCAGTTTGGAATCACAATTGCAGTTCAAGGCTTGAGGTCACAATTGCAGTCTGAGCTCACAATGCCAGTTTGGAATCACAATTGCAATTCAATGCTTGAGCTCACAGTTCCAGTTAGGAATCACAATTGCAGTTCAAGGCTTGAGGTCACAATTGCAGTCTGAGCTCACAATGCCAGTTAGGAATCACAATTGCAGTTCAAGGCTTGAGGTCACAATGTCAGTTTGGAATCACAATTGCAGTTCAAGCCTTGACGTCAAAATTCCAGTGAGGAATCACAATTGCAGTTCAAGGCTTGAGGTCACAATTGCAGTCTGAGCTCACAATGCCAGTTAGGAATCACAATTGCAGTTCAAGGCTTGAGGTCACAATTGCAGTCTGAGCTCACAATGCCAGTTAGGAATCACAATTGCAGTTCAAGGCTTGAGGTCACAATGCCAGTTAGGAATCACAATTGCAGTTCAAGACTTTAGGTCACAATTCCTGTTAGGAATCACAATTGCAGTTCAAGGCTTGATGTCACAATGCCAGTTAGGAATCACAATTGCAGTTCAAGCCTTGAGGTCACAATGCCAGTTAGGAATCACAATTGCAGTTCAAGGCTTGAGGTCACAATGCCAGTTTGGAATCACAATTGCAGTTCAAGGCTCGATGTCACAATGCCAGTTAGGAATCACAATTGCAGTTCAAGGCTTGAGGTCACAATTCCAGTTAGGAATCACAATTGCAGTTCAAGGCTTGAGGTCATAATTGCAGTCTGAGCTCACAATGCCAGTTAGGAATCACAATTGCAGTTCAAGGCTTGAGGTCACAATGCCAGTTTGGAATCATAATTGCAGTTCAAGGCTTGAGGTCACAATTCCAGTGAGGAAACACAATTGCAGTTCAAGGCTTGAGGTCACAATGGCAGTGATCAATCACAATTGCAGTTCAAGGCTTGATGTCACAATGCCAGTTAGGAATCACAATTTCAGTTCAAGGCTTGAGGTCACAATTGCAGTCTGAGCTCACAATGCCAGTTAGGAATCACAATTGCACTTCAAGGCTTGAGGTCACAATTGCAGTCTGAGCTCACAATGGCAGTTTGGAATCACAATTGCAGTTCAAGGCTTGAGGTCACAATTGCAGTCTGAGCTCACAATGCCAGTTTGGAATCACAATTGCAATTCAATGCTTGAGCTCACAGTTCCAGTTAGGAATCACAATTGCAGTTCAAGGCTTGAGGTCACAATTGCAGTCTGAGCTCACAATGCCAGTTAGGAATCACAATTGCAGTTCAAGGCTTGAGGTCACAATGTCAGTTTGGAATCACAATTGCAGTTCAAGCCTTGACGTCAAAATTCCAGTGAGGAATCACAATTGCAGTTCAAGGCTTGAGGTCACAATTGCAGTCTGAGCTCACAATGCCAGTTAGGAATCACAATTGCAGTTCAAGGCTTGAGGTCACAATTGCAGTCTGAGCTCACAATGCCAGTTAGGAATCACAATTGCAGTTCAAGGCTTGAGGTCACAATGCCAGTTAGGAATCACAATTGCAGTTCAAGACTTTAGGTCACAATTCCTGTTAGGAATCACAATTGCAGTTCAAGGCTTGATGTCACAATGCCAGTTAGGAATCACAATTGCAGTTCAAGCCTTGAGGTCACAATGCCAGTTAGGAATCACAATTGCAGTTCAAGGCTTGAGGTCACAATGCCAGTTTGGAATCACAATTGCAGTTCAAGGCTCGATGTCACAATGCCAGTTAGGAATCACAATTGCAGTTCAAGGCTTGAGGTCACAATTCCAGTTAGGAATCACAATTGCAGTTCAAGGCTTGATGTCACAATGCCAGTTAGGAATCACAATTGCAGTTCAAGGCTTGAGGTCACAATGCCAGTTTGGAGTCACAATTGCATTTCAAGGCTTGAGCTCACAATGCCAGTTTGGAATCTCAATTGCAGTTCAAGGCTTGAGGTCCCAATTGCAGTCTGAGCTCACAATGCCAGTTAGGAATCACAATTGCAGTTCAAGGCTTGAGGTCCCAATTGCAGTCTGAGCTCACAATGCCAGTTAGGAATCACAATTGCAGTTCAAGGCTTGAGGTCACAATGCCAGTTAGGAATCACAATTGCAGTTCAAGGCTTGAGGTCACAATTGCAGTCTGAGCTCATAATGGCAGTTAGGAATCACAATTACAGTTCAAGGCTTGAGCTCACAATGCCAGTTTGGAATCACAATTGCAGTTCAAGGCTTGAGGTCAAAATTCCAGTGAGGAATCACAATTGCAGTTCAAGGCTTGATGTCACAATTCTAGTTAGGAATCACAATTGCAGTTCAAGGCTTGAGGTCACAATGCCAGTTTGGAATCATAATTGCAGTTCAAGGCTTGAGGTCACAATGCCAGTGAGGAATCACAATTGCAGTTCAAGGCTTGAGGTCACAATTGCAGTCTGAGCTCACAATGCCAGTTAGGAATCACAATTGCAGTTCAAGGCTTGAGGTCACAATTGCAGTCTGAGCTCACAATGCCAGTTTGGAATCACAATTGCAGTTCAAGGCTTGAGGTCACAATTGCAGTCTGAGCTCACAATGCCAGTTAGGAATCACAATTGCAGTTGAAGGCTTGATGTCACAATGCCAGTTAGGAATCACAATTGCAGTTCAAGGCTTGAGGTCATAATGCCAGTTAGGAATCACAATTGCAGTTCAAGGCTTGAGGTCATAATTGCAGTCTGAGCTCACAATGCCAGTTAGGAATCACAATTGCAGTTGAAGGCTTGATGTCACAATGCCAATTAGGAATCACAATTGCAGTTCAAGGCTTGAGGTCATAATTGCAGTCTGAGCTCACAATGCCAGTTAGGAATCACAATTGCAGTTGAAGGCTTGATGTCACAACGCCAGTTAGGAATCATAATTGCATTTCAAGGCTTGAGGTCATAATGCCAGTTAGGAATCACAATTGCAGTTCAAGGCTTGAGGTCATAATTGCAGTCTGAGCTCACAATGCCAGTTAGGAATCACAATTGCAGTTCAAGGCTTGAGGTCCCAATTGCAGTCTGAGCTCACAATGCCAGTTAGGAATCACAATTGCAGTTCAAGGCTTGAGGTCACAATTCCAGTCTGAGCTCACAATGGCAGTTAGGAATCACAATTGCAGTTCAAGGCTTGAGGTCACAATTGCAGTCTGAGCTCACAATGCCAGTTAGGAATCACAATTGCAGTTCAAGGCTTGAGGTCACAATTGCAGTCTGAGCTCACAATGCCAGTTAGGAATCACAATTGCAGTTCAAGGCTTGAGGTCACAATTGCAGTCTGAGCACACAATTCCAGTTAGGAATCACAATTGCAGTTCAAGGCTTGAGGTCACAATTGCAGTCTGAGCTCACAATGCCAGTTAGGAATCACAATTGCAGTTCAAGGCTTGAGGTCACAATGCCAGTTAGGAATCACAATTGCAGTTCAAGGCTTGAGGTCACAATGCCAGTGAGGAATCACAATTGCAGTTCAAGGCTTGAGGTCACAATACCAGTGAGGAATCACAATTGAAGTTCAAGGCTTGACGTCACAATGCCAGTTAGGAATCACAATTGCAGTTCAAGGCTTGAGGTCACAATGCCAGTTTGGAATCACAATTGCAGTTCAAGGCTTGAGGTCAAAATTCCAGTGAGGAATCACAATTGCAGTTCAAGGCTTGATGTCACAATTCTAGTTAGGAATCACAATTGCAGTTCAAGGCTTGAGGTCACAATGCCAGTTTGGAATCATAATTGCAGTTCAAGGCTTGAGGTCACAATGCCAGTGAGGAATCACAATTGCAGTTCAAGGCTTGAGGTCACAATTGCAGTCTGAGCTCACAATGCCAGTTAGGAATCACAATTGCAGTTCAAGGCTTGAGGTCACAATTGCAGTCTGAGCTCACAATGCCAGTTTGGAATCACAATTGCAGTTCAAGGCTTGCGGTCACAATTGCAGTCTGAGCTCACAATGCCAGTTAGGAATCACAATTGCAGTTGAAGGCTTGATGTCACAATGCCAGTTAGGAATCACAATTGCAGTTCAAGGCTTGAGGTCATAATTGCAGTCTGAGCTCACAATGCCAGTTAGGAATCACAATTGCAGTTGAAGGCTTGATGTCACAACGCCAGTTAGGAATCATAATTGCATTTCAAGGCTTGAGGTCATAATGCCAGTTAGGAATCACAATTGCAGTTCAAGGCTTGAGGTCATAATTGCAGTCTGAGCTCACAATGCCAGTTAGGAATCACAATTGCAGTTCAAGGCTTGAGGTCCCAATTGCAGTCTGAGCTCACAATGCCAGTTAGGAATCACAATTGCAGTTCAAGGCTTGAGGTCACAATGCCAGTTTGGAATCATAATTGCAGTTCAAGGCTTGAGGTCACAATTCCAGTGAGGAATCACAATTGCAGTTCAAGGCTTGAGGTCACAATGGCAGTGATCAATCACAATTGCAGTTCAAGGCTTGATGTCACAATGCCAGTTAGGAATCACAATTTCAGTTCAAGGCTTGAGGTCACAATTGCAGTCTGAGCTCACAATGCCAGTTAGGAATCACAATTGCAGTTCAAGGCTTGAGGTCACAATTGCAGTCTGAGCTCACAATGGCAGTTTGGAATCACAATTGCAGTTCAAGGCTTGAGGTCACAATTGCAGTCTGAGCTCACAATGCCAGTTTGGAATCACAATTGCAATTCAATGCTTGAGCTCACAGTTCCAGTTAGGAATCACAATTGCAGTTCAAGGCTTGAGGTCACAATTGCAGTCTGAGCTCACAATGCCAGTTAGGAATCACAATTGCAGTTCAAGGCTTGAGGTCACAATGTCAGTTTGGAATCACAATTGCAGTTCAAGCCTTGACGTCAAAATTCCAGTGAGGAATCACAATTGCAGTTCAAGGCTTGAGGTCACAATTGCAGTCTGAGCTCACAATGCCAGTTAGGAATCACAATTGCATTTCAAGGCTTGAGGTCACAATTGCAGTCTGAGCTCACAATGCCAGTTAGGAATCACAATTGCAGTTCAAGGCTTGAGGTCACAATGCCAGTTAGGAATCACAATTGCAGTTCAAGGCTTTAGGTCACAATTCCAGTTAGGAATCACAATTGCAGTTCAAGGCTTGATGTCACAATGCCAGTTAGGAATCACAATTGCAGTTCAAGCCTTGAGGTCACAATGCCAGTTAGGAATCACAATTGCAGTTCAAGGCTTGAGGTCACAATGCCAGTTTGGAATCACAATTGCAGTTCAAGGCTCGATGTCACAATGCCAGTTAGGAATCACAATTGCAGTTCAAGGCTTTAGGTCACAATTCCAGTTAGGAATCACAATTGCAGTTCAAGGCTTGATGTCACAATGCCAGTTAGGAATCACAATTGCAGTTCAAGGCTTGAGGTCACAATGCCAGTTTGGAGTCACAATTGCATTTCAAGGCTTGAGCTCCTAATGCCAGTTTGGAATCTCAATTGCAGTTCAAGGCTTGAGGTCCCAATTGCAGTCTGAGCTCACAATGCCAGTTAGGAATCACAATTGCAGTTCAAGGCTTGAGGTCCCAATTGCAGTCTGAGCTCACAATGCCAGTTAGGAATCACAATTGCAGTTCAAGGCTTGAGGTCACAATGCCAGATAGGAATCACAATTGCAGTTCAAGGCTTGAGGTCACAATTGCAGTCTGAGCTCACAATGGCAGTTAGGAATCACAATTACAGTTCAAGGCTTGAGCTCACAATGCCAGTTTGGAATCACAATTGCAGTTCAAGGCTTGAGGTCAAAATTCCAGTGAGGAATCACAATTGCAGTTCAAGGCTTGATGTCACAATTCTAGTTAGGAATCACAATTGCAGTTCAAGGCTTGAGGTCACAATGCCAGTTTGGAATCATAATTGCAGTTCAAGGCTTGAGGTCACAATGCCAGTGAGGAATCACAATTGCAGTTCAAGGCTTGAGGTCACAATTGCAGTCTGAGCTCACAATGCCAGTTAGGAATCACAATTGCAGTTCAAGGCTTGAGGTCACAATTGCAGTCTGAGCTCACAATGCCAGTTTGGAATCACAATTGCAGTTCAAGGCTTGAGGTCACAATTGCAGTCTGAGCTCACAATGCCAGTTAGGAATCACAATTGCAGTTGAAGGCTTGATGTCACAATGCCAGTTAGGAATCACAATTGCAGTTCAAGGCTTGAGGTCATAATGCCAGTTAGGAATCACAATTGCAGTTCAAGGCTTGAGGTCATAATTGCAGTCTGAGCTCACAATGCCAGTTAGGAATCACAATTGCAGTTGAAGGCTTGATGTCACAATGCCAATTAGGAATCACAATTGCAGTTCAAGGCTTGAGGTCATAATTGCAGTCTGAGCTCACAATGCCAGTTAGGAATCACAATTGCAGTTGAAGGCTTGATGTCACAACGCCAGTTAGGAATCATAATTGCATTTCAAGGCTTGATGTCATAATGCCAGTTAGGAATCACAATTGCAGTTGAAGGCTTGAGGTCATAATTGCAGTCTGAGCTCACAATGCCAGTTAGGAATCACAATTGCAGTTCAAGGCTTCAGGTCCCAATTGCAGTCTGAGCTCACAATGCCAGTTAGGAATCACAATTGCAGTTCAAGGCTTGAGGTCACAATTCCAGTCTGAGCTCACAATGGCAGTTAGGAATCACAATTGCAGTTCAAGGCTTGAGGTCACAATTGCAGTCTGAGCTCACAATGCCAGTTAGGAATCACAATTGCAGTTCAAGGCTTGAGCTCACAATGCCAGTTAGGAATCACAATTTTAGTTCAAGGCTTGAGGTCACAAAGCCAGTGAGGAATCACAATTGCAGTTCAAGGCTTGAGGTCACAATACCAGTGAGGAATCACAATTGCAGTTCAAGGCTTGACGTCACAATGCCAGTTAGGATTCACAATTGCAGTTCAAGGCTTGAGGTCACAGTGCCAGTTTGGAATCACAATTGCAGTTCAAGGCTTGAGGTCACAATTGCAGTCTGAGCTCACAATGGCAGTTTGGAATCACAATTGCAGTTCAAGGCTTGATGTCACAATGCCAGTTAGGAATCACAATTGCAGTTCAAGGCTTGAGGTCACAATTCCAGTGAGGAATCACAATTGCAGTTCAAGGCTTGAGGTCACAATGCCAGTTAGGAATCACAATTGCAGTTCAAGGCTTGAGGTCACAATTCCAGTGAGGAATCAGAATTGCAGTTCAAGGCTTGAGGTCACAATGCCAGTTTGGAATCACAATTGCAGTTGAAGGCTTGATGTCACAACGCCAGTTAGGAATCATAATTGCATTTCAAGGCTTGAGGTCATAATGCCAGTTAGGAATCACAATTGCAGTTCAAGGCTTGAGGTCATAATTGCAGTCTGAGCTCACAATGCCAGTTAGGAATCACAATTGCAGTTCAAGGCTTGAGGTCACAATGCCAGTTTGGAATCATAATTGCAGTTCAAGGCTTGAGGTCACAATTCCAGTGAGGAATCACAATTGCAGTTCAAGGCTTGAGGTCACAATGGCAGTTGTCAATCACAATTGCAGTTCAAGGCTTGATGTCACAATGCCAGTTAGGAATCACAATTTCAGTTCAAGGCTTGAGGTCACAAATGCAGTCTGAGCTCACAATGCCAGTTAGGAATCACAATTGCAGTTCAAGGCTTGAGGTCACAATTGCAGTCTGAGCTCACAATGGCAGTTTGGAATCACAATTGCAGTTCAAGGCTTGAGGTCACAATTGCAGTCTGAGCTCACAATGCCAGTTTGGAATCACAATTGCAATTCAATGCTTGAGCTCACAGTTCCAGTTAGGAATCACAATTGCAGTTCAAGGCTTGAGGTCACAATTGCAGTCTGAGCTCACAATGCCAGTTAGGAATCACAATTGCAGTTCAAGGCTTGAGGTCACAATGTCAGTTTGGAATCACAATTGCAGTTCAAGCCTTGACGTCAAAATTCCAGTGAGGAATCACAATTGCAGTTCAAGGCTTGAGGTCACAATTGCAGTCTGAGCTCACAATGCCAGTTAGGAATCACAATTGCAGTTCAAGGCTTGAGGTCACAATGCCAGTTAGGAATCACAATTGCAGTTCAAGGCTTTAGGTCACAATTCCAGTTAGGAATCACAATTGCAGTTCAAGGCTTGATGTCACAATGCCAGTTAGGAATCACAATTGCAGTTCAAGCCTTGAGGTCACAATGCCTGTTAGGAATCACAATTGCAGTTCAAGGCTTGAGGTCACAATGCCAGTTTGGAATCACAATTGCAGTTCAAGGCTCGATGTCACAATGCCAGTTAGGAATCACAATTGCAGTTCAAGGCTTGAGGTCCCAATTGCAGTCTGAGCTCACAATGCCAGTTAGGAATCACAATTGCAGTTCTAGGCTTGAGGTCACAATGCCAGATAGGAATCACAATTGCAGTTCAAGGCTTGAGGTCACAATTGCAGTCTGAGCTCACAATGGCAGTTAGGAATCACAATTACAGTTCAAGGCTTGAGCTCACAATGCCAGTTTGGAATCACAATTGCAGTTCAAGGCTTGAGGTCAAAATTCCAGTGAGGAATCACAATTGCAGTTCAAGGCTTGATGTCACAATTCTAGTTAGGAATCACAATTGCAGTTCAAGGCTTGTGGTCACAATGCCAGTTTGGAATCATAATTGCAGTTCAAGGCTTGAGGTCACAATGCCAGTGAGGAATCACAATTGCAGTTCAAGGCTTGAGGTCATAATTGCAGTCTGAGCTCACAATGCCAGTTAGGAATCACAATTGCAGTTGAAGGCTTGATGTCACAACGCCAGTTAGGAATCATAATTGCATTTCAAGGCTTGAGGTCATAATGCCAGTTAGGAATCACAATTGCAGTTCAAGGCTTGAGGTCATAATTGCAGTCTGAGCTCACAATGCCAGTTAGGAATCACAATTGCAGTTCAAGGCTTGAGGTCCCAATTGCAGTCTGAGCTCACAATGCCAGTTAGGAATCACAATTGCAGTTCAAGGCTTGAGGTCACAATGCCAGTTTGGAATCATAATTGCAGTTCAAGGCTTGAGGTCACAATTCCAGTGAGGAATCACAATTGCAGTTCAAGGCTTGAGGTCACAATGGCAGTGATCAATCACAATTGCAGTTCAAGGCTTGATGTCAAAATGCCAGTTAGGAATCACAATTTCAGTTCAAGGCTTGAGGTCACAATTGCAGTCTGAGCTCACAATGCCAGTTAGGAATCACAATTGCAGTTCAAGGCTTGAGGTCACAATTGCAGTCTGAGCTCACAATGGCAGTTTGGAATCACAATTGCAGTTCAAGGCTTGAGGTCACAATTGCAGTCTGAGCTCACAATGCCAGTTTGGAATCACAATTGCAATTCAATGCTTGAGCTCACAGTTCCAGTTAGGAATCACAATTGCAGTTCAAGGCTTGAGGTCACTATTGCAGTCTGAGCTCACAATGCCAGTTAGGTATCACAATTGGAGTTCAAGTCTTGAGGTCACAATGCCAGTTAGGAATCACAATTGCAGTTCAAGCCTTGACGTCAAAATTCCAGTGAGGAATCACAATTGCAGTTCAAGGCTTGAGGTCACAATTGCAGTCTGAGCTCACAATGCCAGTTAGGAATCACAATTGCATTTCAAGGCTTGAGGTCACAATTGCAGTCTGAGCTCACAATGCCAGTTAGGAATCACAATTGCAGTTCAAGGCTTGAGGTCACAATGCCAGTTAGGAATCACAATTGCAGTTCAAGGCTTTAGGTCACAATTCCAGTTAGGAATCACAATTGCAGTTCAAGGCTTGATGTCACAATGCCAGTTAGGAATCACAATTGCAGTTCAAGCCTTGAGGTCACAATGCCAGTTAGGAATCACAATTGCAGTTCAAGGCTTGAGGTCACAATGCCAGTTTGGAATCACAATTGCAGTTCAAGGCTCGATGTCACAATGCCAGTTAGGAATCACAATTGCAGTTCAAGGCTTTAGGTCACAATTCCAGTTAGGAATCACAATTGCAGTTCAAGGCTTGATGTCACAATGCCAGTTAGGAATCACAATTGCAGTTCAAGGCTTGAGGTCACAATGCCAGTTTGGAGTCACAATTGCATTTCAAGGCTTGAGCTCGTAATGCCAGTTTGGAATCTCAATTGCAGTTCAAGGCTTGAGGTCACAATTGCAGTCTGAGCTCACAATGCCAGTTAGGAATCACAATTGCAGTTCAAGGCTTGAGGTCCCAATTGCAGTCTGAGCTCACAATGCCAGTTAGGAATCACAATTGCAGTTCAAGGCTTGAGGTCACAATGCCAGATAGGAATCACAATTGCAGTTCAAGGCTTGAGGTCACAATTGCAGTCTGAGCTCACAATGGCAGTTAGGAATCACAATTACAGTTCAAGGCTTGAGCTCACAATGCCAGTTTGGAATCACAATTGCAGTTCAAGGCTTGAGGTCAAAATTCCAGTGAGGAATCACAATTGCAGTTCAAGGCTTGATGTCACAATTCTAGTTAGGAATCACAATTGCAGTTCAAGGCTTGAGGTCACAATGCCAGTTTGGAATCATAATTGCAGTTCAAGGCTTGAGGTCACAATGCCAGTGAGGAATCACAATTGCAGTTCAAGGCTTGAGGTCACAATTGCAGTCTGAGCTCACAATGCCAGTTTGGAATCACAATTGCAGTTCAAGGCTTGAGGTCACAATTGCAGTCTGAGCTCACAATGCCAGTTAGGAATCACAATTGCAGTTGAAGGCTTGATGTCACAATGCCAGTTAGGAATCACAATTGCAGTTCAAGGCTTGAGGTCATAATGCCATTTAGGAATCACAATTGCAGTTCAAGGCTTGAGGTCATAATTGCAGTCTGAGCTCACAATGCCAGTTAGGAATCACAATTGCAGTTGAAGGCTTGATGTCACAATGCCAATTAGGAATCACAATTGCAGTTCAAGGCTTGAGGTCATAATTGCAGTCTGAGCTCACAATGCCAGTTAGGAATCACAATTGCAGTTGAAGGCTTGATGTCACAACGCCAGTTAGGAATCATAATTGCATTTCAAGGCTTGAGGTCATAATGCCAGTTAGGAATCACAATTGCAGTTGAAGGCTTGAGGTCATAATTGCAGTCTGAGCTCACAATGCCAGTTAGGAATCACAATTGCAGTTCAAGGCTTCAGGTCCCAATTGCAGTCTGAGCTCACAATGCCAGTTAGGAATCACAATTGCAGTTCAAGGCTTGAGGTCACAATTCCAGTCTGAGCTCACAATGGCAGTTAGGAATCACAATTGCAGTTCAAGGCTTGAGGTCACAATTGCAGTCTGAGCTCACAATGCCAGTTAGGAATCACAATTGCAGTTCAAGGCTTGAGCTCACAATGCCAGTTAGGAATCACAATTTTAGTTCAAGGCTTGAGGTCACAATGCCAGTGAGGAATCACAATTGCAGTTCAAGGCTTGAGGTCACAATACCAGTGAGGATTCACAATTGCAGTTCAAGGCTTGAGGTCACAGTGCCAGTTTGGAATCACAATTGCAGTTCAAGGCTTGAGGTCACAATTGCAGTCTGAGCTCACAATGGCAGTTTGGAATCACAATTGCAGTTCAAGGCTTGAGGTCACAAATGCAGTCTGAGCTCACAATGCCAGTTAGGAATCACAATTGCAGTTCAAGGCTTGAGGTCACAATTCCAGTGAGGAATCACAATTGCAGTTCAAGGCTTGAGGTCACAATGCCAGTTAGGAATCACAATTGCAGTTCAAGGCTTGAGGTCACAATTCCAGTGAGGAATCAGAATTGCAGTTCAAGGCTTGAGGTCACAATGCCAGTTTGGAATCACAATTGCAGTTGAAGGCTTGATGTCACAACGCCAGTTAGGAATCATAATTGCATTTCAAGGCTTGAGGTCATAATGCCAGTTAGGAATCACAATTGCAGTTCAAGGCTTGAGGTCATAATTGCAGTCTGAGCTCACAATGCCAGTTAGGAATCACAATTGCAGTTCAAGGCTTGAGGTCCCAATTGCAGTCTGAGCTCACAATGCCAGTTAGGAATCACAATTGCAGTTCAAGGCTTGAGGTCACAATGCCAGTTTGGAATCATAATTGCAGTTCAAGGCTTGAGGTCACAATTCCAGTGAGGAATCACAATTGCAGTTCAAGGCTTGAGGTCACAATGGCAGTTGTCAATCACAATTGCAGTTCAAGGCTTGATGTCACAATGCCAGTTAGGAATCACAATTTCAGTTCAAGGCTTGAGGTCACAAATGCAGTCTGAGCTCACAATGCCAGTTAGGAATCACAATTGCAGTTCAAGGCTTGAGGTCACAATTGCAGTCTGAGCTCACAATGGCAGTTTGGAATCACAATTGCAGTTCAAGGCTTGAGGTCACAATTGCAGTCTGAGCTCACAATGCCAGTTTGGAATCACAATTGCAATTCAATGCTTGAGCTCACAGTTCCAGTTAGGAATCACAATTGCAGTTCAAGGCTTGAGGTCACAATTGCAGTCTGAGCTCACAATGCCAGTTAGGAATCACAATTGCAGTTCAAGGCTTGAGGTCACAATGTCAGTTTGGAATCACAATTGCAGTTCAAGCCTTGACGTCAAAATTCCAGTGAGGAATCACAATTGCAGTTCAAGGCTTGAGGTCACAATTGCAGTCTGAGCTCACAATGCCAGTTAGGAATCACAATTGCATTTCAAGGCTTGAGGTCACAATTGCAGTCTGAGCTCACAATGCCAGTTAGGAATCACAATTGCAGTTCAAGGCTTGAGGTCACAATGCCAGTTAGGAATCACAATTGCAGTTCAAGGCTTTAGGTCACAACTCCAGTTAGGAATCACAATTGCAGTTCAAGGCTTGATGTCACAATGCCAGTTAGGAATCACAATTGCAGTTCAAGCCTTGAGGTCACAATGCCAGTTAGGAATCACAATTGCAGTTCAAGGCTTGAGGTCACAATGCCAGTTTGGAATCACAATTGCAGTTCAAGGCTCGATGTCACAATGCCAGTTAGGAATCACAATTGCAGTTCAAGGCTTTAGGTCACAATTCCAGTTAGGAATCACAATTGCAGTTCAAGGCTTGATGTCACAATGCCAGTTAGGAATCACAATTGCAGTTCAAGGCTTGAGGTCACAATGCCAGTTTGGAGTCACAATTGCATTTCAAGGCTTGAGCTCGTAATGCCAGTTTGGAATCTCAATTGCAGTTCAAGGCTTGAGGTCCCAATTGCAGTCTGAGCTCACAATGCCAGTTAGGAATCACAATTGCAGTTCAAGGCTTGAGGTCCCAATTGCAGTCTGAGCTCACAATGCCAGTTAGGAATCACAATTGCAGTTCTAGGCTTGAGGTCACAATGCCAGATAGGAATCACAATTGCAGTTCAAGGCTTGAGGTCACAATTGCAGTCTGAGCTCACAATGGCAGTTAGGAATCACAATTACAGTTCAAGGCTTGAGCTCACAATGCCAGTTTGGAATCACAATTGCAGTTCAAGGCTTGAGGTCAAAATTCCAGTGAGGAATCACAATTGCAGTTCAAGGCTTGATGTCACAATTCTAGTTAGGAATCACAATTGCAGTTCAAGGCTTGAGGTCACAATGCCAGTTTGGAATCATAATTGCAGTTCAAGGCTTGAGGTCACAATGCCAGTGAGGAATCACAATTGCAGTTCAAGGCTTGAGGTCACAATTGCAGTCTGAGCTCACAATGCCAGTTAGGAATCACAATTGCAGTTCAAGTCTTGAGGTCACAATTGCAGTCTGAGCTCACAATGCCAGTTTGGAATCACAATTGCAGTTCAAGGCTTGAGGTCACAATTGCAGTCTGAGCTCACAATGCCAGTTAGGAATCACAATTGCAGTTGAAGGCTTGATGTCACAATGCCAGTTAGGAATCACAATTGCAGTTCAAGGCTTGAGGTCATAATTGCAGTCTGAGCTCACAATGCCAGTTAGGAATCACAATTGCAGTTGAAGGCTTGATGTCACAATGCCAATTAGGAATCACAATTGCAGTTCAAGGCTTGAGGTCATAATTGCAGTCTGAGCTCACAATGCCAGTTAGGAATCACAATTGCAGTTGAAGGCTTGATGTCACAACGCCAGTTAGGAATCATAATTGCATTTCAAGGCTTGAGGTCATAATGCCAGTTAGGAATCACAATTGCAGTTGAAGGCTTGAGGTCATAATTGCAGTCTGAGCTCACAATGCCAGTTAGGAATCACAATTGCAGTTCAAGGCTTCAGGTCCCAATTGCAGTCTGAGCTCACAATGCCAGTTAGGAATCACAATTGCAGTTCAAGGCTTGAGGTCACAATTCCAGTCTGAGCTCACAATGGCAGTTAGGAATCACAATTGCAGTTCAAGGCTTGAGGTCACAATTGCAGTCTGAGCTCACAATGCCAGTTAGGAATCACAATTGCAGTTCAAGGCTTGAGCTCACAATGCCAGTTAGGAATCACAATTTTAGTTCAAGGCTTGAGGTCACAATGCCAGTTTGGAATCATAATTGCAGTTCAAGGCTTGAGGTCACAATGCCAGTGAGGAATCACAATTGCAGTTCAAGGCTTGAGGTCACAATTGCAGTCTGAGCTCACAATGCCAGTTAGGAATCACAATTGCAGTTCAAGTCTTGAGTTCACAATGCCAGTTAGGAATCACAATTGCAGTTCAAGGCTTGAGGTCACAATTGCAGTCTGAGCTCACAATGCCAGTTAGGAATCACAATTGCAGTTCAAGTCTTGAGTTCACAATGCCAGTGAGGAATCACAATTGCAGTTCAAGGCTTGAGGTCCCAATTGCAGTCTGAGCTCACAATGCCAGTTTGGAATCACAATTGCAGTTCAAGGCTTGAGGTCACAATTGCAGTCTGAGCTCACAATGCCAGTTAGGAATCACAATTGCAGTTGAAGGCTTGATGTCACAATGCCAGTTAGGAATCACAATTGCAGTTCAAGGCTTGAGGTCATAATTGCAGTCTGAGCTCACAATGCCAGTTAGGAATCACAATTGCAGTTGAAGGCTTGATGTCACAATGCCAATTAGGAATCACAATTGCAGTTCAAGGCTTGAGGTCATAATTGCAGTCTGAGCTCACAATGCCAGTTAGGAATCACAATTGCAGTTGAAGGCTTGATGTCACAACGCCAGTTAGGAATCATAATTGCATTTCAAGGCTTGAGGTCATAATGCCAGTTAGGAATCACAATTGCAGTTGAAGGCTTGAGGTCATAATTGCAGTCTGAGCTCACAATGCCAGTTAGGAATCACAATTGCAGTTCAAGGCTTCAGGTCCCAATTGCAGTCTGAGCTCACAATGCCAGTTAGGAATCACAATTGCAGTTCAAGGCTTGAGGTCACAATTCCAGTCTGAGCTCACAATGGCAGTTAGGAATCACAATTGCAGTTCAAGGCTTGAGGTCACAATTGCAGTCTGAGCTCACAATGCCAGTTAGGAATCACAATTGCAGTTCAAGGCTTGAGGTCACAATTGCAGTCTGAGCTCACAATGCCAGTTAGGAATCACAATTGCAGTTCAAGGCTTGAGCTCACAATGCCAGTTAGGAATCACAATTTTAGTTCAAGGCTTGAGGTCACAATGCCAGTGAGGAATCACAATTGCAGTTCAAGGCTTGAGGTCACAATGCCAGTTAGGAATCACAATTGCAGTTCAAGGCTTGAGGTCACAGTGCCAGTTTGGAATCACAATTGCAGTTCAAGGCTTGAGGTCACAATTGCAGTCTGAGCTCACAATGGCAGTTTGGAATCACAATTGCAGTTCAAGGCTTGAGGTCACAAATGCAGTCTGAGCTCACAATGGCAGTTTGGAATCACAATTGCAGTTCAAGGCTTGATGTCACAATGCCAGTTAGGAATCACAATTGCAGTTCAAGGCTTGAGGTCACAATTCCAGTGAGGAATCACAATTGCAGTTCAAGGCTTGAGGTCACAATGCCAGTTAGGAATCACAATTGCAGTTCAAGGCTTGAGGTCACAATTCCAGTGAGGAATCACAATTGCAGTTCATGGCTTGAGGTCACAATGCCAGTGAGGAATCACAATTGCAGTTCAAGGCTTGAGGTCACAATTCCAGTGAGGAATCACAATTGCAGTTCAAGGCTTGAGGTCACAATGCCAGTTTGGAATCACAATTGCAGTTCAAGGCTTGAGGTCACAATTCCAGTGAGGAATCACAATTTCAGTTCAAGGCTTGAGGTCACAATGCCAGTGAGGAATCACAATTGCAGTTCAAGGCTTGAGGTCACAATTGCAGTCTGAGCTCACAATGCCAGTTAGGAATCACAATTGCAGTTCAAGGCTTGAGGTCCCAATTGCAGTCTGAGCTCACAATGCCAGTTAGGAATCACAATTGCAGTTCAAGGCTTGAGGTCACAAATGCAGTCTGAGCTCACAATGGCAGTTTGGAATCACAATTGCAGTTCAAGGCTTGAGGTCACAATGCCAGTTAGGAATCACAATTGCAGTTCAAGGCTTGAGGTCACAATTGCAGTCTGAGCTCACAATGCCAGTTAGGAATCACAATTGCAGTTCAAGGCTTGAGGTCACAATTCCAGTTAGGAATCAGAATTGCAGTTCAAGGCTTGAGGTCACAATGCCAGTTTGGAATCACAATTGCAGTTCAAGGCTTGAGGTCACAATGCCAGTTAGGAATTACAATTTCAGTTCAAGGCTTGAGCTCACAATGCCAGTTAGGAATCACAATTGCAGTTCAAGGCTTGATGTCACAATTCTAGTTAGGAATCACAATTGCAGTTCAAGGCTTTAGGTCACAATGCCAGTTTGGAATCATAATTGCAGTTCAAGGCTTGAGGTCACAATGCCAGTGAGGAATCACAATTGCAGTTCAAGGCTTGAGGTCACAATTGCAGTCTGAGCTCACAATGCCAGTTAGGATTCACCATTGCAGTTCAAGGCTTGAGGTCACAATTGCAGTCTGAGCTCACAATGCCAGTTTGGAATCACAATTGCAGTTCAAGGCTTGAGGTCACAATTGCAGTCTGAGCTCACAATGCCAGTTAGGAATCACAATTGCAGTTCAAGGCTTGAGGTCACAATGCCAGTTAGGAATCACAATTGCAGTTCAAGGCTTTAGGTCACAATTCCAGTTAGGAATCACAATTGCAGTTCAAGGCTTGATGTCACAATGCCAGTTAGGAATCACAATTGCAGTTCAAGCCTTGAGGTCACAATGCCAGTTAGGAATCACAATTGCAGTTCAAGGCTTGAGGTCATAATGCCAGTTAGGAATCACAATTGCAGTTCAAGGCTTGAGGTCATAATTGCAGTCTGAGCTCACAATGCCAGTTAGGAATCACAATTGCAGTTGAAGGCTTGATGTCACAATGCCAGTTAGGAATCACAATTGCAGTTCAAGGCTTGAGGTCATAATTGCAGTCTGAGCTCACAATGCCAGTTAGGAATCACAATTGCAGTTGAAGGCTTGATGTCACAACGCCAGTTAGGAATCATAATTGCATTTCAAGGCTTGAGGTCATAATGCCAGTTAGGAATCACAATTGCAGTTCAAGGCTTGAGGTCATAATTGCAGTCTGAGCTCACAATGCCAGTTAGGAATCACAATTGCAGTTCAAGGCTTGAGGTCCCAATTGCAGTCTGAGCTCACAATGCCAGTTAGGAATCACAATTGCAGTTCAAGGCTTGAGGTCACAATTCCAGTCTGAGCTCACAATGGCAGTTAGGAATCACAATTGCAGTTCAAGGCTTGAGGTCACAATTGCAGTCTGAGCTCACAATGCCAGTTAGGAATCACAATTGCAGTTCAAGGCTTGAGGTCACAATTGCAGTCTGAGCACACAATGCCAGTTAGGAATCACAATTGCAGTTCAAGGCTTGAGCTCACAATTGCAGTCTGAGCTCACAATGCCAGTTAGGAATCACATTTGCAGTTCAAGGCTTGAGGTCACAATGCCAGTTAGGAATCACAATTGCAGTTCAAGGCTTGAGGTCACAATGCCAGTGAGGAATCACAATTGCAGTTCAAGGCTTGAGGTCACAATACCAGTGAGGAATCACAATTGCAGTTCAAGGCTTGACGTCACAATGCCAGTTAGGAATCACAATTGCAGTTCAAGGCTTGAGGTCACAATGCCAGTTTGGAATCACAATTGCAGTTCAAGGCTTGAGGTCAAAATTCCAGTGAGGAATCACAATTGCAGTTCAAGGCTTGATGTCACAATTCTAGTTAGGAATCACAATTGCAGTTCAAGGCTTGAGGTCACACTGCCAGTTTGGAATCATAATTGCAGTTCAAGGCTTGAGGTCACAATGCCAGTGAGGAATCACAATTGCAGTTCAAGGCTTGAGGTCACAATTGCAGTCTGAGCTCACAATGCCAGTTAGGAATCACAATTGCAGTTCAAGGCTTGAGGTCACAATTGCAGTCTGAGCTCACAATGCCAGTTTGGAATCACAATTGCAGTTCAAGGCTTGCGGTCACAATTGCAGTCTGAGCTCACAATGCCAGTTAGGAATCACAATTGCAGTTGAAGGCTTGATGTCACAATGCCAGTTAGGAATCACAATTGCAGTTCAAGGCTTGAGGTCATAATTGCAGTCTGAGCTCACAATGCCAGTTAGGAATCACAATTGCAGTTGAAGGCTTGATGTCACAACGCCAGTTAGGAATCATAATTGCATTTCAAGGCTTGAGGTCATAATGCCAGTTAGGAATCACAATTGCAGTTCAAGGCTTGAGGTCATAATTGCAGTCTGAGCTCACAATGCCAGTTAGGAATCACAATTGCAGTTCAAGGCTTGAGGTCACAATGCCAGTTTGGAATCATAATTGCAGTTCAAGGCTTGAGGTCACAATTCCAGTGAGGAATCACAATTGCAGTTCAAGGCTTGATGTCACAATGCCAGTTAGGAATCACAATTTCAGTTCAAGGCTTGAGGTCACAAATGCAGTCTGAGCTCACAATGCCAGTTAGGAATCACAATTGCAGTTCAAGGCTTGAGGTCACAATTGCAGTCTGAGCTCACAATGGCAGTTTGGAATCACAATTGCAGTTCAAGGCTTGAGGTCACAATTGCAGTCTGAGCTCACAATGCCAGTTTGGAATCACAATTGCAATTCAATGCTTGAGCTCACAGTTCCAGTTAGGAATCACAATTGCAGTTCAAGGCTTGAGGTCACAATTGCAGTCTGAGCTCACAATGCCAGTTAGGAATCACAATTGCAGTTCAAGGCTTGAGGTCAAAATGTCAGTTTGGAATCACAATTGCAGTTCAAGCCTTGACGTCAAAATTCCAGTGAGGAATCACAATTGCAGTTCAAGGCTTGAGGTCACAATTGCAGTCTGAGCTCACAATGCCAGTTAGGAATCACAATTGCATTTCAAGGCTTGAGGTCACAATTGCAGTCTGAGCTCACAATGCCAGTTAGGAATCACAATTGCAGTTCAATGCTTGAGGTCACAATGCCAGTTAGGAATCACAATTGCAGTTCAAGGCTTTAGGTCACAATTCCAGTTAGGAATCACAATTGCAGTTCAAGGCTTGATGTCACAATGCCAGTTAGGAATCACAATTGCAGTTCAAGCCTTGAGGTCACAATGCCAGTTAGGAATCACAATTGCAGTTCAAGGCTTGAGGTCACAATGCCAGTTTGGAATCACAATTGCAGTTCAAGGCTCGATGTCACAATGCCAGTTAGGAATCACAATTGCAGTTCAAGGCTTTAGGTCACAATTCCAGTTAGGAATCACAATTGCAGTTCAAGGCTTGATGTCACAATGCCAGTTAGGAATCACAATTGCAGTTCAAGGCTTGAGGTCACAATGCCAGTTTGGAGTCACAATTGCATTTCAAGGCTTGAGCTCGTAATGCCAGTTTGGAATCTCAATTGCAGTTCAAGGCTTGAGGTCACAATTGCAGTCTGAGCTCACAATGCCAGTTAGGAATCACAATTGCAGTTCAAGGCTTGAGGTCCCAATTGCAGTCTGAGCTCACAATGCCAGTTAGGAATCACAATTGCAGTTCAAGGCTTGAGGTCACAATGCCAGATAGGAATCACAATTGCAGTTCAAGGCTTGAGGTCACAATTGCAGTCTGAGCTCACAATGGCAGTTAGGAATCACAATTACAGTTCAAGGCTTGAGCTCACAATGCCAGTTTGGAATCACAATTGCAGTTCAAGGCTTGAGGTCAAAATTCCAGTGAGGAATCACAATTGCAGTTCAAGGCTTGATGTCACAATTCTAGTTAGGAATCACAATTGCAGTTCAAGGCTTGAGGTCACAATGCCAGTTTGGAATCATAATTGCAGTTCAAGGCTTGAGGTCACAATGCCAGTGAGGAATCACAATTGCAGTTCAAGGCTTGAGGTCACAATTGCAGTCTGAGCTCACAATGCCAGTTAGGAATCACAATTGCAGTTCAAGGCTTGAGGTCACAATTGCAGTCTGAGCTCACAATGCCAGTTTGGAATCACAATTGCAGTTCAAGGCTTGAGGTCACAATTGCAGTCTGAGCTCACAATGCCAGTTAGGAATCACAATTGCAGTTGAAGGCTTGATGTCACAATGCCAGTTAGGAATCACAATTGCAGTTCAAGGCTTGAGGTCATAATGCCAGTTAGGAATCACAATTGCAGTTCAAGGCTTGAGGTCATAATTGCAGTCTGAGCTCACAATGCCAGTTAGGAATCACAATTGCAGTTGAAGGCTTGATGTCACAATGCCAATTAGGAATCACAATTGCAGTTCAAGGCTTGAGGTCATAATTGCAGTCTGAGCTCACAATGCCAGTTAGGAATCACAATTGCAGTTCAAGGCTTGATGTCACAACGCCAGTTAGGAATCATAATTGCATTTCAAGGCTTGAGGTCATAATGCCAGTTAGGAATCACAATTGCAGTTCAAGGCTTCAGGTCCCAATTGCAGTCTGAGCTCACAATGCCAGTTAGGAATCACAATTGCAGTTCAAGGCTTGAGCTCACAATTCCAGTCTGAGCTCACAATGGCAGTTAGGAATCACAATTGCAGTTCAAGGCTTGAGGTCACAATTGCAGTCTGAGCTCACAATGCCAGTTAGGAATCACAATTGCAGTTCAAGGCTTGAGGTCACAATTGCAGTCTGAGCTCACAATGCCAGTTAGGAATCACAATTGCAGTTCAAGGCTTGAGGTCACAATGCCAGTTAGGAATCACAATTTTAGTTCAAGGCTTGAGGTCACAATGCCAGTGAGGAATCACAATTGCAGTTCAAGGCTTGAGGTCACAATACCAGTGAGGAATCACAATTGCAGTTCAAGGCTTGAGGTCACAATGCCAGTTAGGAATCACAATTGCAGTTCAAGGCTTGAGGTCACAGTGCCAGTTTGGAATCACAATTGCAGTTCAAGGCTTGAGGTCACAATTGCAGTCTGAGCTCACAATGGCAGTTTGGAATCACAATTGCAGTTCAAGGCTTGAGGTCACAATTGCAGTCTGAGCTCACAATGGCAGTTTGGAATCACAATTGCAGTTCAAGGCTTGATGTCACAATGCCAGTTAGGAATCACAATTGCAGTTCAAGGCTTGAGGTCACAATTCCAGTGAGGAATCACAATTGCAGTTCAAGGCTTGATGTCACAATGCCAGTTAGGAATCACAATTGCAGTTCAAGGCTTGAGGTCACAATTCCAGTGAGGAATCACAATTGCAGTTCAAGGCTTGAGGTCACAATGCCAGTTTGGAATCACAATTGCAGTTGAAGGCTTGATGTCACAACGCCAGTTAGGAATCATAATTGCATTTCAAGGCTTGAGGTCATAATGCCAGTTAGGAATCACAATTGCAGTTCAAGGCTTGAGGTCATAATTGCAGTCTGAGCTCACAATGCCAGTTAGGAATCACAATTGCAGTTCAAGGCTTGAGGTCCCAATTGCAGTCTGAGCTCACAATGCCAGTTAGGAATCACAATTGCAGTTCAAGGCTTGAGGTCACAATGCCAGTTTGGAATCATAATTGCAGTTCAAGGCTTGAGGTCACAATTCCAGTGAGGAATCACAATTGCAGTTCAAGGCTTGAGGTCACAATGGCA
This sequence comes from Sturnus vulgaris, assembly GCF_052056855.1. NCBI lineage: Eukaryota > Metazoa > Chordata > Aves > Passeriformes > Sturnidae > Sturnus > Sturnus vulgaris. Next base: position 2,154,383 of record NC_142270.1, on the reverse strand, counting down.
GTTGTCAATCACAATTGCAGTTCAAGGCTTGATGTCACAATGCCAGTTAGGAATCACAATTTCAGTTCAAGGCTTGAGGTCACAAATGCAGTCTGAGCTCACAATGCCAGTTAGGAATCACAATTGCAGTTCAAGGCTTGAGGTCACAATTGCAGTCTGAGCTCACAATGGCAGTTTGGAATCACAATTGCAGTTCAAGGCTTGAGGTCACAATTGCACTCTGAGCTCACAATGCCAGTTTGGAATCACAATTGCAATTCAATGCTTGAGCTCACAGTTCCAGTTAGGAATCACAATTGCAGTTCAAGGCTTGAGGTCACAATTGCAGTCTGAGCTCACAATGCCAGTTAGGAATCACAATTGCAGTTCAAGGCTTGAGGTCACAATGTCAGTTAGGAATCACAATTGCAGTTCAAGCCTTGACGTCAAAATTCCAGTGAGGAATCACAATTGCAGTTCAAGGCTTGAGGTCACAATTGCAGTCTGAGCTCACAATGCCAGTTAGGAATCACAATTGCAGTTCAAGGCTTGAGGTCACAATTGCAGTCTGAGCTCACAATGCCAGTTAGGAATCACAATTGCAGTTCAAGGCTTGAGGTCACAATGCCAGTTAGGAATCACAATTGCAGTTCAAGGCTTTAGGTCACAATTCCAGTTAGGAATCACAATTGCAGTTCAAGGCTTGATGTCACAATGCCAGTTAGGAATCACAATTGCAGTTCAAGCCTTGAGGTCACAATGCCAGTTAGGAATCACAATTGCAGTTCAAGGCATGAGGTCACAATGCCAGTTTGGAATCACAATTGCAGTTCAAGGCTCGATGTCACAATGCCAGTTAGGAATCACAATTGCAGTTCAAGGCTTTAGGTCACAATTCCAGTTAGGAATCACAATTGCAGTTCAAGGCTTGATGTCACAATGCCAGTTAGGAATCACAATTGCAGTTCAAGGCTTGAGGTCACAATGCCAGTTTGGAATCACAATTGCATTTCAAGGCTTGAGCTCGTAATGCCAGTTTGGAATCTCAATTGCAGTTCAAGGCTTGAGGTCCCAATTGCAGTCTGAGCTCACAATGCCAGTTAGGAATCACAATTGCAGTTCAAGGCTTGAGGTCCCAATTGCAGTCTGAGCTCACAATGCCAGTTAGGAATCACAATTGCAGTTCAAGGCTTGAGGTCACAATGCCAGATAGGAATCACAATTGCAGTTCAAGGCTTGAGGTCACAATTGCAGTCTGAGCTCACAATGGCAGTTAGGAATCACAATTACAGTTCAAGGCTTGAGCTCACAATGCCAGTTTGGAATCACACTTGCAGTTCAAGGCTTGAGGTCAAAATTCCAGTGAGGAATCACAATTGCAGTTCAAGGCTTGATGTCACAATTCTAGTTAGGAATCACAATTGCAGTTCAAGGCTTGAGGTCACAATGCCAGTTTGGAATCATAATTGCAGTTCAAGGCTTGAGGTCACAATGCCAGTGAGGAATCACAATTGCAGTTCAAGGCTTGAGGTCACAATTGCAGTCTGAGCTCACAATGCCAGTTAGGAATCACAATTGCAGTTCAAGGCTTGAGGTCACAATTGCAGTCTGAGCTCACAATGCCAGTTTGGAATCACAATTGCAGTTCAAGGCTTGAGGTCACAATTGCAGTCTGAGCTCACAATGCCAGTTAGGAATCACAATTGCAGTTGAAGGCTTGAGGTCATAATGCCAGTTAGGAATCACAATTGCAGTTCAAGGCTTGAGGTCATAATTGCAGTCTGAGCTCACAATGCCAGTTAGGAATCACAATTGCAGTTGAAGGCTTGATGTCACAATGCCAATTAGGAATCACAATTGCAGTTCAAGGCTTGAGGTCATAATTGCAGTCTGAGCTCACAATGCCAGTTAGGAATCACAATTGCAGTTGAAGGCTTGATGTCACAACGCCAGTTAGGAATCATAATTGCATTTCAAGGCTTGAGGTCATAATGCCAGTTAGGAATCACAATTGCAGTTCAAGGCTTGAGGTCATAATTGCAGTCTGAGCTCACAATGCCAGTTAGGAATCACAATTGCAGTTCAAGGCTTCAGGTCCCAATTGCAGTCTGAGCTCACAATGCCAGTTAGGAATCACAATTGCAGTTCAAGGCTTGAGCTCACAATTCCAGTCTGAGCTCACAATGGCAGTTAGGAATCACAATTGCAGTTCAAGGCTTGAGGTCACAATTGCAGTCTGAGCTCACAATGCCAGTTAGGAATCACAATTGCAGTTCAAGGCTTGATGTCACAATGCCAGTTAGGAATCACAATTGCAGTTCAAGGCTTGAGGTCACAAATGCAGTCTGAGCTCACAATGCCAGTTAGGAATCACAATTGCAGTTCAAGGCTTGAGGTCACAATTGCAGTCTGAGCTCACAATGCCAGTTAGGAATCACAATTGCATTTCAAGGCTTGAGGTCACAATTGCAGTCTGAGCTCACAATGCCAGTTAGGAATCACAATTGCAGTTCAAGGCTTGATGTCACAATGCCAGTTAGGAATCACAATTGCAGTTCAAGGCTTTAGGTCACAATTCCAGTTAGGAATCACAATTGCAGTTCAAGGCTTGATGTCACAATGCCAGGTAGGAATCACAATTGCAGTTCAAGCCTTGAGGTCACAATGCCAGTTAGGAATCACAATTGCAGTTCAAGGCTTGAGGTCACAATGCCAGTTTGGAATCACAATTGCAGTTCAAGGCTCGATGTCACAATGCCAGTTAGGAATCACAATTGCAGTTCAAGGCTTTAGGTCACAATTCCAGTTAGGAATCACAATTGCAGTTCAAGGCTTGATGTCACAATGCCAGTTAGGAATCACAATTGCAGTTCAAGGCTTGAGGTCACAATGCCAGTTTGGAGTCACAATTGCATTTCAAGGCTTGAGCTCACAATGCCAGTTTGGAATCTCAATTGCAGTTCAAGGCTTGAGGTCCCAATTGCAGTCTGAGCTCACAATGCCAGTTAGGAATCACAATTGCAGTTCAAGGCTTGAGGTCCCAATTGCAGTCTGAGCTCACAATGCCAGTTAGGAATCACAATTGCAGTTCAAGGCTTGAGGTCACAATGCCAGTTAGGAATCACAATTGCAGTTCAAGGCTTGAGGTCACAATTGCAGTCTGAGCTCATAATGGCAGTTAGGAATCACAATTACAGTTCAAGGCTTGAGCTCACAATGCCAGTTTGGAATCACAATTGCAGTTCAAGGCTTGAGGTCAAAATTCCAGTGAGGAATCACAATTGCAGTTCAAGGCTTGATGTCACAATTCTAGTTAGGAATCACAATTGCAGTTCAAGGCTTGAGGTCACAATGCCAGTTTGGAATCATAATTGCAGTTCAAGGCTTGAGGTCACAATGCCAGTGAGGAATCACAATTGCAGTTCAAGGCTTGAGGTCACAATTGCAGTCTGAGCTCACAATGCCAGTTAGGAATCACAATTGCAGTTCAAGGCTTGAGGTCACAATTGCAGTCTGAGCTCACAATGCCAGTTTGGAATCACAATTGCAGTTGAAGGCTTGATGTCACAAAGCCAGTTAGGAATCACAATTGCAGTTGAAGGCTTGAGGTCATAATGCCAGTTAGGAATCACAATTGCAGTTCAAGGCTTGAGGTCATAATTGCAGTCTGAGCTCACAATGCCAGTTAGGAATCACAATTGCAGTTGAAGGCTTGATGTCACAATGCCAATTAGGAATCACAATTGCAGTTCAAGGCTTGAGGTCATAATTGCAGTCTGAGCTCACAATGCCAGTTAGGAATCACAATTGCAGTTGAAGGCTTGATGTCACAACGCCAGTTAGGAATCATAATTGCATTTCAAGGCTTGAGGTCATAATGCCAGTTAGGAATCACAATTGCAGTTCAAGGCTTGAGGTCATAATTGCAGTCTGAGCTCACAATGCCAGTTAGGAATCACAATTGCAGTTCAAGGCTTCAGGTCCCAATTGCAGTCTGAGCTCACAATGCCAGTTAGGAATCACAATTGCAGTTCAAGGCTTGAGCTCACAATTCCAGTCTGAGCTCACAATGGCAGTTAGGAATCACAATTGCAGTTCAAGGCTTGAGGTCACAATTGCAGTCTGAGCTCACAATGCCAGTTAGGAATCACAATTGCAGTTCAAGGCTTGATGTCACAATGCCAGTTAGGAATCACAATTTCAGTTCAAGGCTTGAGGTCACAAATGCAGTCTGAGCTCACAATGCCAGTTAGGAATCACAATTGCAGTTCAAGGCTTGAGGTCACAATTGCAGTCTGAGCTCACAATGCCAGTTAGGAATCACAATTGCATTTCAAGGCTTGAGGTCACAATTGCAGTCTGAGCTCACAATGCCAGTTAGGAATCACAATTGCAGTTCAATGCTTGAGCTCACAGTTCCAGTTAGGAATCACAATTGCAGTTCAAGCCTTGACGTCAAAATTCCAGTGAGGAATCACAATTGCAGTTCAAGGCTTGAGGTCACAATTGCAGTCTGAGCTCACAATGCCAGTTAGGAATCACAATTGCATTTCAAGGCTTGAGGTCACAATTGCAGTCTGAGCTCACAATGGCAGTTAGGAATCACAATTGCAGTTCAAGGCTTGATGTCACAATGCCAGTTAGGAATCACAATTGCAGTTCAAGGCTTTAGGTCACAATTCCAGTTAGGAATCACAATTGCAGTTCAAGGCTTGATGTCACAATGCCAGGTAGGAATCACAATTGCAGTTCAAGCCTTGAGGTCACAATGCCAGTTAGGAATCACAATTGCAGTTCAAGGCTTGAGGTCACAATGCCAGTTTGGAATCACAATTGCAGTTCAAGGCTCGATGTCACAATGCCAGTTAGGAATCACAATTGCAGTTCAAGGCTTTAGGTCACAATTCCAGTTAGGAATCACAATTGCAGTTCAAGGCTTGATGTCACAATGCCAGTTAGGAATCACAATTGCAGTTCAAGGCTTGAGGTCACAATGCCAGTTTGGAGTCACAATTGCATTTCAAGGCTTGAGCTCACAATGCCAGTTTGGAATCTCAATTGCAGTTCAAGGCTTGAGGTCCCAATTGCAGTCTGAGCTCACAATGCCAGTTAGGAATCACAATTGCAGTTCAAGGCTTGAGGTCCCAATTGCAGTCTGAGCTCACAATGCCAGTTAGGAATCACAATTGCAGTTCAAGGCTTGAGGTCACAATGCCAGTTAGGAATCACAATTGCAGTTCAAGGCTTGAGGTCACAATTGCAGTCTGAGCTCATAATGGCAGTTAGGAATCACAATTACAGTTCAAGGCTTGAGCTCACAATGCCAGTTTGGAATCACAATTGCAGTTCAAGGCTTGAGGTCAAAATTCCAGTGAGGAATCACAATTGCAGTTCAAGGCTTGATGTCACAATTCTAGTTAGGAATCACAATTGCAGTTCAAGGCTTGAGGTCACAATGCCAGTTTGGAATCATAATTGCAGTTCAAGGCTTGAGGTCACAATGCCAGTGAGGAATCACAATTGCAGTTCAAGGCTTGAGGTCACAATTGCAGTCTGAGCTCACAATGCCAGTTAGGAATCACAATTGCAGTTCAAGGCTTGAGGTCACAATTGCAGTCTGAGCTCACAATGCCAGTTTGGAATCACAATTGCAGTTCAAGGCTTGAGGTCATAATTGCAGTCTGAGCTCACAATGCCAGTTAGGAATCACAATTGCAGTTGAAGGCTTGATGTCACAATGCCAATTAGGAATCACAATTGCAGTTCAAGGCTTGAGGTCATAATTGCAGTCTGAGCTCACAATGCCAGTTAGGAATCACAATTGCAGTTGAAGGCTTGATGTCACAACGCCAGTTAGGAATCATAATTGCATTTCAAGGCTTGAGGTCATAATGCCAGTTAGGAATCACAATTGCAGTTCAAGGCTTGAGGTCATAATTGCAGTCTGAGCTCACAATGCCAGGTAGGAATCACAATTGCAGTTCAAGGCTTGAGGTCCCAATTGCAGTCTGAGCTCACAATGCCAGTTAGGAATCACAATTGCAGTTCAAGGCTTGAGGTCACAATTCCAGTCTGAGCTCACAATGCCAGTTAGGAATCACAATTGCAGTTCAAGGCTTGAGGTCACAATTGCAGTCTGAGCTCACAATGCCAGTTAGGAATCACAATTGCAGTTCAAGGCTTGAGGTCACAATTGCAGTCTGAGCACACAATGCCAGTTAGGAATCACAATTGCAGTTCAAGGCTTGAGCTCACAATTGCAGTCTGAGCTCACAATGCCAGTTAGGAATCACAATTGCAGTTCAAGGCTTGAGCTCACAATGCCAGTTAGGAATCACAATTGCAGTTCAAGGCTTGAGGTCACAATGCCAGTGAGGAATCACAATTGCAGTTCAAGGCTTGAGGTCACAATACCAGTGAGGAATCACAATTGCAGTTCAAGGCTTGACGTCACAATGCCAGTTAGGAATCACAATTGCAGTTCAAGGCTTGAGGTCACAATGGCAGTTAGGAATCACAATTGCAGTTCAAGGCTTGAGGTCACAGTTCCAGTTTGGAATCACAATTGCAGTTCAAGGCTTGAGGTCACAATTGCAGTCTGAGCTCACAATGGCAGTTTGGAATCACAATTGCAGTTCAAGGCTTAAGGTCACAAATGCAGTCTGAGCTCACAATGGCAGTTTGGAATCACAATTGCAGTTCAAGGCTTGATGTCACAATGCCAGTTAGGAATCACAATTGCAGTTCAAGGCTTGAGGTCACAATTCCAGTGAGGAATCACAATTGCAGTTCAAGGCTTGAGGTCACAATGCCAGTTAGGAATCACAATTGCAGTTCAAGGCTTGAGGTCACAATTCCAGTGAGGAATCACAATTGCAGTTCATGGCTTGAGGTCACAATGCCAGTGAGGAATCACAATTGCAGTTCAAGGCTTGAGGTCACAATTCCAGTGAGGAATCACAATTGCAGTTCAAGGCTTGAGGTCACAATGCCAGTTAGGAATCACAATTGCAGTTCAAGGCTTGAGGTCACAATTCCAGTGAGGAATCACAATTGCAGTTCATGGCTTGAGGTCACAATGCCAGTGAGGAATCACAATTGCAGTTCAAGGCTTGAGGTCACAATTCCAGTGAGGAATCACAATCGCAGTTCAAGGCTTGAGGTCACAAATGCAGTCTGAGCTCACAATGGCAGTTTGGAATCACAATTGCAGTTCAAGGCTTGAGGTCACAATGCCAGTTAGGAATCACAATTGCATTTCAAGTCTTGAGGTCACAATTGCAGTCTGAGCTCACAATGCCAGTTAGGAATCACAATTGCAGTTCAAGGCTTGAGGTCACAATTCCAGTTAGGAATCAGAATTGCAGTTCAAGGCTTGAGGTCACAATGCCAGTTTGGAATCACAATTGCAGTTCAAGGCTTGAGGTCACAATGCCAGTTAGGAATCACAATTGCAGTTCAAGGCTTGAGCTCACAATGCCAGTTAGGAATCACAATTGCAGTTCAAGGCTTGAGGTCCCAACTGCAGTCAGAGCTCACAATGCCAGTTAGGAATCACAATTGCAGTTCAAGGCTTGAGGTCCCAATTGCAGTCTGAGCTCACAATGCCAGTTAGGAATCACAATTGCAGTTCAAGGCTTGAGGTCACAATGCCAGTTAGGAATCACAATTGCAGTTCAAGGCTTGAGGTCACAATTGCAGTCTGAGCTCACAATGCCAGTTAGGAATCACAATTACAGTTCAAGGCTTGAGCTCACAATGCCAGTTTGGAATCACAATTGCAGTTCAAGGCTTGAGGTCAAAATTCCAGTGAGGAATCACAATTGCAGTTTAAGGCTTGATGTCACAATTCTAGTTAGGAATCACAATTGCAGTTCAAGGCTTTAGGTCACAATGCCAGTTTGGAATCATAATTGCAGTTCAAGGCTTGAGGTCACAATGCCAGTGAGGAATCACAATTGCAGTTCAAGGCTTGAGGTCACAATTGCAGTCTGAGCTCACAATGCCAGTTAGGATTCACAATTGCAGTTCAAGGCTTGAGGTCACAATTGCAGTCTGAGCTCACAATGGCAGTTTGGAATCACAATTGCAGTTCAAGGCTTAAGGTCACAAATGCAGTCTGAGCTCACAATGGCAGTTTGGAATCACAATTGCAGTTCAAGGCTTGATGTCACAATGCCAGTTAGGAATCACAATTGCAGTTCAAGGCTTGAGGTCACAATTCCAGTGAGGAATCACAATTGCAGTTCAAGGCTTGAGGTCACAATGCCAGTTAGGAATCACAATTGCAGTTCAAGGCTTGAGGTCACAATTCCAGTGAGGAATCACAATTGCAGTTCATGGCTTGAGGTCACAATGCCAGTGAGGAATCACAATTGCAGTTCAAGGCTTGAGGTCACAATTCCAGTGAGGAATCACAATTGCAGTTCAAGGCTTGAGGTCACAATGCCAGTTAGGAATCACAATTGCAGTTCAAGGCTTGAGGTCACAATTCCAGTGAGGAATCACAATTGCAGTTCATGGCTTGAGGTCACAATGCCAGTGAGGAATCACAATTGCAGTTCAAGGCTTGAGGTCACAATTCCAGTGAGGAATCACAATCGCAGTTCAAGGCTTGAGGTCACAAATGCAGTCTGAGCTCACAATGGCAGTTTGGAATCACAATTGCAGTTCAAGGCTTGAGGTCACAATGCCAGTTAGGAATCACAATTGCATTTCAAGTCTTGAGGTCACAATTGCAGTCTGAGCTCACAATGCCAGTTAGGAATCACAATTGCAGTTCAAGGCTTGAGGTCACAATTCCAGTTAGGAATCAGAATTGCAGTTCAAGGCTTGAGGTCACAATGCCAGTTTGGAATCACAATTGCAGTTCAAGGCTTGAGGTCACAATGCCAGTTAGGAATCACAATTGCAGTTCAAGGCTTGAGCTCACAATGCCAGTTAGGAATCACAATTGCAGTTCAAGGCTTGAGGTCCCAACTGCAGTCAGAGCTCACAATGCCAGTTAGGAATCACAATTGCAGTTCAAGGCTTGAGGTCCCAATTGCAGTCTGAGCTCACAATGCCAGTTAGGAATCACAATTGCAGTTCAAGGCTTGAGGTCACAATGCCAGTTAGGAATCACAATTGCAGTTCAAGGCTTGAGGTCACAATTGCAGTCTGAGCTCACAATGCCAGTTAGGAATCACAATTACAGTTCAAGGCTTGAGCTCACAATGCCAGTTTGGAATCACAATTGCAGTTCAAGGCTTGAGGTCAAAATTCCAGTGAGGAATCACAATTGCAGTTTAAGGCTTGATGTCACAATTCTAGTTAGGAATCACAATTGCAGTTCAAGGCTTTAGGTCACAATGCCAGTTTGGAATCATAATTGCAGTTCAAGGCTTGAGGTCACAATGCCAGTGAGGAATCACAATTGCAGTTCAAGGCTTGAGGTCACAATTGCAGTCTGAGCTCACAATGCCAGTTAGGATTCACAATTGCAGTTCAAGGCTTGAGGTCACAATTGCAGTCTGAGCTCACAATGCCAGTTTGGAATCACAATTGCAGTTCAAGGCTTGAGGTCACAATTGCAGTCTGAGCTCACAATGCCAGTTAGGAATCACAATTGCAGTTCAAGGCTTGAGGTCACAATGCCAGTTAGGAATCACAATTGCAGTTCAAGGCTTTAGGTCACAATTCCAGTTAGGAATCACAATTGCAGTTCAAGGCTTGAGGTCACAATGCCAGTTAGGAATCACAATTGCAGTTCAAGGCTTGAGGTCATAATTGCAGTCTGAGCTCACAATGCCAGTTAGGAATCACAATTGCAGTTGAAGGCTTGATGTCACAACGCCAGTTAGGAATCATAATTGCATTTCAAGGCTTGAGGTCATAATGCCAGTTAGGAATCACAATTGCAATTCAAGGCTTGAGGTCATAATTGCAGTCTGAGCTCACAATGCCAGTTAGGAATCACAATTGCAGTTCAAGGCTTGAGGTCCCAATTGTAGTCTGAGCTCACAATGCCAGTTTGGAATCATAATTGCAGTTCAAGGCTTGAGGTCACAATTCCAGTGAGGAATCACAATTGCAGTTCAAGGCTTGAGGTCACAATGGCAGTGATCAATCACAATTGCAGTTCAAGGCTTGATGTCACAATGCCAGTTAGGAATCACAATTTCAGTTCAAGGCTTGAGGTCACAAATGCAGTCTGAGCTCACAATGCCAGTTAGGAATCACAATTGCAGTTCAAGGCTTGAGGTCACAATTGCAGTCTGAGCTCACAATGGCAGTTTGGAATCACAATTGCAGTTCAAGGCTTGAGGTCACAATTGCAGTCTGAGCTCACAATGCCAGTTAGGAATCACAATTGCAGTTCAAGGCTTGAGGTCACAATTGCAGTCTGAGCTCACAATGCCAGTTTGGAATCACAATTGCAATTCAATGCTTGAGCTCACAGTTCCAGTTAGGAATCACAATTGCAGTTCAAGGCTTGAGGTCACAATTGCAGTCTGAGCTCACAATGCCAGTTAGGAATCACAATTGCAGTTCAAGGCTTGAGGTCACAATGTCAGTTTGGAATCACAATTGCAGTTCAAGCCTTGAGGACAAAATTCCAGTGAGGAATCACAATTGCAGTTCAAGGCTTGAGGTCACAATTGCAGTCTGAGCTCACAATGCCAGTTAGGAATCACAATTGCATTTCAAGTCTTGAGGTCACAATTGCAGTCTGAGCTCACAATGCCAGTTAGGAATCACAATTGCAGTTCAAGGCTTGAGGTCACAATGCCAGTTAGGAATCACAATTGCAGTTCAAGGCTTTAGGTCACAATTCCAGTTAGGAATCACAATTGCAGTTCAAGGCTTGATGTCACAATGCCAGTTAGGAATCACAATTGCAGTTCAAGCCTTGAGGTCACAATGCCAGTTAGGAATCACAATTGCAGTTCAAGGCTTGAGGTCACAATGCCAGTTTGGAATCACAATTGCAGTTCAAGGCTCGATGTCACAATGCCAGTTAGGAATCACAATTGCAGTTCAAGGCTTTAGGTCACAATTCCAGTTAGGAATCACAATTGCAGTTCAAGGCTTGATGTCACAATGCCAGTTAGGAATCACAATTGCAGTTCAAGGCTTGAGGTCACAATGCCAGTGATCAATCACAATTGCATTTCAAGGCTTGAGCTCGTAATGCCAGTTTGGAATCTCAATTGCAGTTCAAGGCTTGAGGTCACAATTGCAGTCTGAGCTCACAATGCCAGTTAGGAATCACAATTGCAGTTCAAGGCTTGAGGTCACAATTGCAGTCTGAGCTCACAATGCCAGTTTGGAATCACAATTGCAGTTCAAGGCTTGAGGTCACAATTGCAGTCTGAGCTCACAATGGCAGTTAGGAATCACAATTGCAGTTCAAGGCTTGAGGTCACAATTGCAGTCTGAGCTCACAACGCCAGTTAGGAATGACAATTTCAGTTCAAGGCTTGAGGTCACAATGCCAGTGATCAATCACAATTGCAGTTCAAGGCTTGATGTCACAATGCCAGTTAGGAATCACAATTTCAGTTCAAGGCTTGAGGTCACAATTGCAGTCTGAGCTCACAATGCCAGTTAGGAATCACAATTGCAGTTCAAGGCTTGAGGTCACAATTGCAGTCTGAGCTCACAATGGCAGTTTGGAATCACAATTGCAGTTCAAGGCTTGAGGTCACAATTCCAGTCTGAGCTCACAGTGCCAGTTAGGAATCACAACTGCAGTTCAAGGCTTGAGGTCACAATTGCAGTCTGAGCTCACAATGGCAGTTTGGAATCACAATTGCAGTTCAAGGCTTGAGGTCACAATTGCAGTCTGAGCTCACAATGGCAGTTTGGAATCACAATTGCAGTTCAAGGCTTGAGGTCACAATTGCAGTCTGAGCTCACAATGGCAGTTAGGAATCACAATTGCAGTTCAAGGCTTGAGGTCACAATGCCAGTTAGGAATTACAATTTCAGTTCAAGCCTTGAGCTCACAATGGCAGTTTGGAATCACAATTGCAGTTCAAGGCTTGAGGTCACAATGCCAGTTAGGAATCACAATTGCAGTTCAAGGCTTGAGGTCACAAATGCAGTCTGAGCTCACAATGCCAGTTAGGAATCACAATTGCAGTTCAAGGCTTGAGGTCACAATTGCAGTCTGAGCTCACAATGGCAGTTTGGAATCACAATTGCAGTTCAAGGCTTGAGGTCACAATTGCAGTCTGAGCTCACAATGCCAGTTAGGAATCACAATTGCAGTTCAAGGCTTGAGGTCACAATTGCAGTCTGAGCTCACAATGGCAGTTTGGAATCACAATTGCAGTTCAAGGCTTGAGGTCACAATTGCAGTCTGAGCTCACAATGCCAGTTAGGAATCACAATTGCAGTTCAAGGCTTGAGGTCACAATGCCAGTTAGGAATTACAATTTCAGTTCAAGGCTTGAGCTCACAATGCCAGTTTGGAATCACAATTGCAGTTCAAGGCTTGAGGTCACAATGCCAGTGAGGAATCACAATTGCAGTTCAAGGCTTGATGTCACAATGCCAGTTTGGAATCACAATTGCACTTCAAGGCTTGAGGTCACAATGCCAGTTAGGAATCACAATTGCAGTTCAGGGCTAGAGTTCACAATTGCAGTCTGAGCTCACAATGCCAGTTTGGAATCACAATTTCAGTTCAAGGCTTGATGTCACAATGCCAGTTAGGAATCACAATTGCAGTTCAAGGCTTGAGCTCACAATGCCAGTTAGGAATCACAATTGCAGTTCAAGGCTTGAGGTCACAATTCCAGTTAGGAATCAGAATTGCAGTTCAAGGCTTGAGGTCACAATGCCAGTTTGGAATCACAATTGCAGTTCAAGGCTTGAGGTCACAATGCCAGTTAGGAATTACAATTTTAGTTCAAGGCTTGAGCTCACAATGCCAGTTAGGAATCACAATTGCAGTTCAAGGCTTGAGGTCACAATGCCAGTTTGGAATCACAATTGCTGTTCAAGGCTTGAGGTCACAATGCCAGTTTGGAATCACAATTGCAGTTCAAAGCTTGAGCTCACAATGCCAGTTAGGAATCACAATTGCAGTTCAAGGCTTGATGTCACAATGCCAGTTAGGAATCACAATTGCAGTTCAAGGCTTGAGGTCACAATGCCAGTTTGGAATCACAATTGCAGTTCAAGGCTTGAGGTCATAATGCCAGTTTGGAGTCACAATTGCATTTCAAGGCTTGAGCTCATAATGCCAGTTTGGAATCTCAATTGCAGTTCAAGGCTTGAGGTCACAATTGCAGTCTGAGCTCACAATGGCAGTTAGGAATCACAATTGCAGTTCAAGTCTTGAGGTCACAATTGCAGTCTGAGCTCGCAATGGCAGTTAGGAATCACAATTGCAGTTCATGGCTTGAGGTCACAATTGCAGTCTGAGCTCACAATGCCAGTTAGGAATCACAATTGCAGTTCAAGGCTTGAGGTCACAATTGCAGTCTGAGCTCACAATGCCAGATAGGAATCACAATTGCAGTTCAAGGCTTGAGGTCACAATTGCAGTCTGAGCTCACAATGCCAGTTAGGAATCACAATTGCAGTTCAAGGCTTGAGGTCACAATGCCAGTTAGGAATCACAATTTCAGTTCAAGGCTTGAGGTCACAATGCCAGTGAGGAATCACAATTGCAGTTCAAGGCTTGATGTCACAATGCCAGTTTGGAATCACAATTGCACTTCAAGGCTTGAGGTGACAATGCCAGTTAGGAATCACAATTGCAGTTCAAGGCTTGAGGTCACAATGCCAGTTAGGAATCACAATTGCAGTTCAAGGCTTGAGGTCACAATGCCAGTTTGGAATCACAATTGCAGTTCAAGGCTTGAGGTCACAATGCCAGTTTGGAATCACAATTGCAGTTCAAGGCTTGAGGTCACAATGCCAGTTAGGAATCACAATTGCAGTTCAGGGCTAGAGTTCACAATTGCAGTCTGAGCTCACAATGCCAGTTTGGAATCACAATTGCAGTTCAAGGCTAGAGGTCACAAATGCAGTCTGAGCTCACAATGCCAGTTAGGAATCACAATTGCAGTTCAAGGCTAGAGGTCACAAATGCAGTCTGAGCTCACAATGGCAGTTTGGAATCAGAATTGCAGTTCAAGGCTTGAGGTCACAATTGCAGTCTGAGCTCACAATGCCAGTTAGGAATCACAATTGCAGTTCAAGGCTAGAGGTCACAAATGCAATCTGAGCTCACAATGCCAGTTAGGAATCACAATTGCAGTTCAAGGTTTGAGGTCACAATTGCAGTCTGAGCTCACAATGCCAGTTAGGAATCACAATTGCAGTTCAAGGCTTGAGGTCACAATTCCAGTGAGGAATCACAATTGCAGTTCAAGGCTTGAGGTCTCAATGCCAGTTAGGAATCACAATTGCAGTTCAAGGCTTGAGGTCACAATGCCAGTTTGGAATCACAATTGCAGTTCAAGGCTTGAGGTCACAATGCCAGTTAGGAATCACAATTGCAGTTCAAGGCTTGAGCTCACAATGCCAGTTAGGAATCACAATTTCAGTTCAAGGCTTGAGGTCACAATGCCAGTGAGGAATCACAATTGCAGTTCAAGGCTTGATGTCACAATGCCAGTTTGGAATCACAATTGCACTTCAAGGCTTGAGGTGACAATGCCAGTTAGGAATCACAATTGCAGTTCAAGGCTTGAGGTCACAATGCCAGTTAGGAATCACAATTGCAGTTCAAGGCTTGAGGTCACAATGCCAGTTTGGAATCACAATTGCAGTTCAAGGCTTGAGGTCACAATGCCAGTTTGGAATCACAATTGCAGTTCAAGGCTTGAGGTCACAATGCCAGTTAGGAATCACAATTGCAGTTCAGGGCTAGAGTTCACAATTGCAGTCTGAGCTCACAATGCCAGTTTGGAATCACAATTGCAGTTCAAGGCTTGAGGTCACAATGCCAGTTAGGAATCACAATTGCAGTTCAAGGCTTGAGGTCACAATGCCAGTTAGGAATCACAATTGCAGTTCAAGGCTTGAGCTCACAATGCCAGTTAGGAATCACAATTGCAGTTCAAGGCTTGAGGTCACAATGCCAGTTAGGAATCACAATTGCAGTTCAAGGCTTGAGGTCACAATGCCAGTTTGGAATCACAATTGCAGTTCAAGGCTTGAGGTCACAATGCCAGTTAGGAATCACAATTGCAGTTCAAGGCTTGATGTCACAATGCCAGTTAGGAATCACAATTGCAGTTCAAGGCTTGAGGTCACAATGCCAGTTTGGAATCACAATTTCAGTTCAAGGCTTGAGGTCACAATGCCAGTTAGGAATCACAATTGCAGTTCAAGGCTTGAGGTCACAATTGCAGTCTGAGCTCACAATGCCAGTTAGGAATCACAATTGCAGTTCAAGGCTTGAGGTCACAATTGCAGTCTGAGCTCACAATGGCAGTTTGGAATCACAATTGCAGTTCAAGGCTTGAGGTCACAATGCCAGTTTGGAATCACAATTTCAGTTCAAGGCTTGATGTCACAATGCCAGTTAGGAATCACAATTGCAGTTCAAGGCTTGAGGTCACAATTGCAGTCTGAGCTCACAATGCCAGTTAGGAATCACAATTGCAGTTCAAGGCTTGAGGTCACAATTGCAGTCTGAGCTCACAATGCCAGTTAGGAATCACAATTGCAGTTCAAGGCTTGAGGTCACAATTGCAGTCTGAGCTCACAATGCCAGTTAGGAATCACAATTGCAGTTCAAGGCTTGAGGTCACAATTGCAGTCTGAGCTCACAATGCCAGTTAGGAATCACAATTGCAGTTCAAGGCTTGAGGTCACAATTGCAGTCTGAGCTCACAATGGCAGTTTGGAATCACAATTGCAGTTCAAGGCTTGAGGTCACAATTGCAGTCTGAGCTCACAATGGCAGTTTGGAATCACAATTGCAGTTCAAGGCTTGAGGTCACAATTGCAGTCTGAGCTCACAATGCCAGTTAGGAATCACAATTGCAGTTCAAGGCTTGAGGTCACAATGCCAGTTAGGAATTACAATTTCAGTTCAAGGCTTGAGCTCACAATGCCAGTTTGGAATCACAATTGCGGTTCAAGGCTTGAGGTCACAATGCCAGTTAGGAATCACAATTTCAGTTCAAGGCTTGAGGTCACAAATGCAGTCTGAGCTCACAATGCCAGTTAGGAATCACAATTGCAGTTCAAGGCTTGAGGTCCCAATTGCAGTCTGAGCTCACAATGCCAGTTTGGAATCACAATTGCAGTTCAAGGCTTGAGGTCACAATTGCAGTCTGAGCTCACAATGCCAGTTAGGAATCACAATTGCAGTTCAAGGCTTGAGGTCACAATTGCAGTCTGAGCTCACAATGGCAGTTTGGAATCACAATTGCAGTTCAAGGCTTGAGGTCACAATTGCAGTCTGAGCTCACAATGGCAGTTTGGAATCACAATTGCAGTTCAAGGCTTGAGGTCACAATGCCAGTGAGGAATCACAATTGCAGTTCAAGGCTGGATGTCACAATGCCAGTTTGGAATCACAATTGCACTTCAAGGCTTGAGGACACAATGCCAGTTAGGAATCACAATTGCAGTTCAGGGCTAGAGTTCACAATTGCAGTGTGAGCTCACAATGCCAGTTAGGAATCACAATTGCAGTTCAAGGCTTGAGGTCACAATTGCAGTCTGAGCTCACAATGCCAGTTAGGAATCACAATTGCAGTTCAAGGCTTGATGTCACAATGCCAGTGAGGAATCACAATTGCAGTTCAAGGCTTGAGGTCACAATGCCAGTTAGGAATCAAAATTGCAGTTCAAGGCTTGAGGTCACAATGCCAGTTTGGAATCACAATTGCAGTTCAAGGCTTGAGGTCACAATTGCAGTCTGAGCTCACAATGGCAGTTTGGAATCACAATTGCAGTTCAAGGCTTGAGGTCACAATGCCAGTTTGGAATCACAATTTCAGTTCAAGGCTTGATGTCACAATGCCAGTTAGGAATCACAATTGCAGTTCAAGGCTTGAGGTCACAATTGCAGTCTGAGCTCACAATGCCAGTTAGGAATCACAATTGCAGTTCAAGGCTTGAGGTCACAATTGCAGTCTGAGCTCACAATGCCAGTTAGGAATCACAATTGCAGTTCAAGGCTTGAGGTCACAATTGCAGTCTGAGCTCACAATGCCAGTTAGGAATCACAATTGCAGTTCAAGGCCTGAGGTCACAATTGCAGTCTGAGCTCACAATGCCAGTTAGGAATCACAATTGCAGTTCAAGGCTTGAGGTCACAATTGCAGTCTGAGCTCACAATGCCAGTTTGGAATCACAATTGCAGTTCAAGGCTTGAGGTCACAATTGCAGTCTGAGCTCACAATGCCAGTTAGGAATCACAATTGCAGTTCAAGGCTTGAGGTCACAATTGCAGTCTGAGCTCACAATGCCAGTTAGGAATCACAATTGCAGTTCAAGGCTTGAGGTCACAATTGCAGTCTGAGCTCACAATGGCAGTTTGGAATCACAATTGCAGTTCAAGGCTTGAGGTCACAATTGCAGTCTGAGCTCACAATGGCAGTTTGGAATCACAATTGCAGTTCAAGGCTTGAGGTCACAATTGCAGTCTGAGCTCACAATGGCAGTTTGGAATCACAAATGCAGTTCAAGACTTGAGGTCACAATTGCAGTCTGAGCTCACAATGGCAGTTAGGAACCACAATTGCAGTTCAAGGCTTGAGGTCAAAATTCCAGTGAGGAATCACAATTGCAGTTCAAGGCTTGATGTCACAATTCTAGTTAGGAATCACAATTGCAGTTCAAGGCTTGAGGTCACAATGCCAGTTTGGAATCATAATTGCAGTTCAAGGCTTGAGGTCACAATGCCAGTGAGGAATCACAATTGCAGTTCAAGGCTTGAGGTCACAATTGCAGTCTGAGCTCACAATGCCAGTTAGGAATCACAATTGCAGTTCAAGGCTTGAGGTCACAATTCCAGTGAGGAATCAGAATTGCAGTTCAAGGCTTGAGGTCACAATGCCAGTTTGGAATCA
The DNA here is from genome assembly GCF_052056855.1 of Sturnus vulgaris. Classification (NCBI taxonomy): domain Eukaryota; kingdom Metazoa; phylum Chordata; class Aves; order Passeriformes; family Sturnidae; genus Sturnus; species Sturnus vulgaris. Next base: position 2,136,372 of record NC_142270.1, on the reverse strand, counting down.
CAATTGCTGTTCAAGGCTTGAGGTCACAATGCCAGTTAGGAATTACAATTTCAGTTCAAGGCTTGAGCTCACAATGCCAGTTAGGAATCACAATTGCAGTTCAAGGCTTGAGGTCACAATTGCAGTCTGAGCTCACAATGCCAGTTAGGAATCACAATTGCAGTTCAAGGCTTGAGGTCACAATGCCAGTTAGGAATCACAATTGCAGTTCAAGGCTTGAGGTCACAATTCTAGTTAGGAATCATAATTGCAGTTCAAGGCTTGAGGTCACAATGCCAGTTTGGAATCATAATTGCAGTTCAAGGCTTGAGGTCACAATTCCAGTGAGGAATCAGAATTGCAGTTCAAGGCTTGAGGTCACAATGCCAGTTTGGAATCACAATTGCAGTTCAAGGCTTGAGGTCACAATGCCAGTTAGGAATTACAATTTCAGTTCAGGGCTTGAGCTCACAATGCCAGTTAGGAATCAAAATTGCAGTTCAAGGCTTGAGGTCCCAATTGCAGTCTGAGCTCACAATGCCAGTTAGGAATCACAATTGCAGTTCAAGGCTTGAGGTCACAATGCCAGTTAGGAATCACAATTGCAGTTCAAGGCTTGAGGTCAAAATTCCAGTGAGGAATCACAATTGCAGTTCAAGGCTTGATGTCACAATTCTAGTTAGGAATCACAATTGCAGTTCAAGGCTTGAGGTCACAATGCCAGTTTGGAATCATAATTGCAGTTCAAGGCTTGAGGTCACAATGCCAGTGAGGAATCACAATTGCAGTTCAAGGCTTGAGGTCACAATTGCAGTCTGAGCTCACAATGCCAGTTTGGAATCTCAATTGCAGTTCAAGGCTTGAGGTCACAATTGCAGTCTGAGCTCACAATGCCAGTTAGGAATCACAATTGCAGTTGAAGTCTTGAGGTCACAATTGCAGTCTGAGCTCACAATGCCAGTTTGGTATCACAATTGCAGTTCAAGGCTTGAGGTCACAATTGCAGTCTGAGCTCACAATGCCAGTTAGGAATCACAATTGCAGTTGAAGGCTTGATGTCACAATGCCAGTTAGGAATCACAATTGCAGTTCAAAGCTTGAGGTCATAATTCCAGTTAGGAATCACAATTGCAGTTCAAGGCTTGAGGTCATAATTGCAGTCTGAGCTCACAATGCCAGTTAGGAATCACAATTGCAGTTGAAGGCTTGATGTCACAATGCCAGTTAGGAATCATAATTGCATTTCAAGGCTTGAGCTCATAATGCCAGTTAGGAATCACAATTGCAGTTGAAGGCTTGATGTCACAATGCCAATTAGGAATCACAATTGCAGTTCAAGGCTTGAGGTCACAATTGCAGTCTGAGCTCACAATGCCAGTTAGGAATCACAATTGCAGTTCAAGGCTTGAGGTCACAATGCCAGTTTGGAATCATAATTGCAGTTCAAGGCTTGAGGTCACAATTCCAGTGAGGAATCAGAATTGCAGTTCAAGGCTTGAGGTCACAATGGCAGTTTGGAATCACAATTGCAGTTCAAGGCTTGAGGTCACAATGCCAGTTAGGAATTACAATTTCAGTTCAAGGCTTGAGCTCACAATGCCAGTTAGGAATCACAATTGCAGTTCAAGGCTTGAGGTCCCAATTGCAGTCTGAGCTCACAATGCCAGTTAGGAATCACAATTGCAGTTCAAGGCTTGAGGTCCCAATTGCAGTCTGAGCTCACAATGCCAGTTAGGAATCACAATTGCAGTTCAAGGCTTGAGCTCACAATGCCAGTTTGGAATCACAATTGCAGTTCAAGGCTTGAGGTCAAAATTCCAGTGAGGAATCACAATTGCAGTTCAAGGCTTGATGTCACAATTCTAGTTAGGAATCACAATTGCAGTTCAAGGCTTGAGGTCACAATGCCAGTTTGGAATCATAATTGCAGTTCAAGGCTTGAGGTCACAATTCCAGTGAGGAATCAGAATTGCAGTTCAAGGCTTGAGGTCACAATGCCAGTGAGGAATCACAATTGCAGTTCAAGGCTTGATGTCACAATTGCAGTCTGAGCTCACAATGGCAGTTTGGAATCACAATTGCAGTTCAAGGCTTGAGGTCACAATTGCAGTCTGAGCTCACAATGGCAGTTAGGAATCACAATTGCAGTTCAAGGCTTGAGGTCACAATTGCAGTCTGAGCTCACAATGGCAGTTTGGAATCACAATTGCAGTTCAAGGCTTGAGGTCACAATTGCAGTCTGAGCTCACAATGGCAGTTAGGAATCACAATTGCAGTTCAAGGCTTGAGGTCAAAATTCCAGTGAGGAATCACAATTGCAGTTCAAGGCTTGATGTCACAATTCTAGTTAGGAATCACAATTGCAGTTCAAGGCTTGAGGTCACAATGCCAGTTTGGAATCATAATTGCAGTTCAAGGCTTGAGGTCACAATGCCAGTGAGGAATCACAATTGCAGTTCAAGGCTTGAGGTCACAATTGCAGTCTGAGCTCACAATGGCAGTTAGGAATCACAATTGCAGTTCAAGGCTTGAGGTCACAATTGCAGTCTGAGCTCACAATGCCAGTTTGGAATCACAATTGCAGTTCAAGGCTTGAGGGCACAATTGCAGTCTGAGCTCACAATGCCAGTTAGGAATCACAATTGCAGTTCAAGGGTTGAGGTCACAATGCCAGTTTGGAATCATAATTGCAGTTCAAGGCTTGAGGTCACAATTCCAGTGAGGAATCAGAATTGCAGTTCAAGGCTTGAGGTCACAATGCCAGTTTGGAATCACAATTGCTGTTCAAGGCTTGAGGTCACAATGCCAGTTAGGAATTAAAATTTCAGTTCAAGACTTGAGCTCACAATGCCAGTTAGGAATCACAATTGCAGTTCAAGGCTTGAGGTCCCAATTGCAGTCTGAGCTCACAATGCCAGTTAGGAATCACAATTGCAGTTCAAGGCTTGAGGTCACAATGCCAGTTAGGAATCACAATTGCAGTTCAAGGCTTGAGGTCACAATTCTAGTTAGGAATCATAATTGCAGTTCAAGGCTTGAGGTCACAATGCCAGTTTGGAATCATAATTGCAGTTCAAGGCTTGAGGTCACAATTCCAGTGAGGAATCAGAATTGCAGTTCAAGGCTTGAGGTCACAATGCCAGTTTGGAATCACAATTGCAGTTCAAGGCTTGAGGTCACAATGCCAGTTAGGAATTACAATTTCAGTTCAAGGCTTGAGCTCACAATGCCAGTTAGGAATCAAAATTGCAGTTCAAGGCTTGAGGTCCCAATTGCAGTCTGAGCTCACAATGCCAGTTAGGAATCACAATTGCAGTTCAAGGCTTGAGGTCACAATTGCAGTCTGAGCTCACAATGGCAGTTAGGAATCACAATTGCAGTTCAAGGCTTGAGTTCACAATGCCAGTTTGGAATCACAATTGCAGTTCAAGGCTTGAGGTCAAAATTCCAGTGAGGAATCACAATTGCAGTTCAAGGCTTGATGTCACATTTCTAGTTAGGAATCACAATTGCAGTTCAAGGCTTGAGGTCACAATGCCAGTTTGGAATCATAATTGCAGTTCAAGGTTTGAGGTCACAATGCCAGTGAGGAATCACAATTGCAGTTCAAGGCTTGAGGTCACAATTGCAGTCTGAGCTCACAATGCCAGTTAGGAATCACAATTGCAGTTGAAGGCTTGAGGTCACAATTGCAGTCTGAGCTCACAATGCCAGTTTGGTATCACAATTGCAGTTCAAGGCTTGAGGTCACAATTGCAGTCTGAGCTCACAATGCCAGTTAGGAATCACAATTGCAGTTGAAGGCTTGATGTCACAATGCCAGTTAGGAATCACAATTGCAGTTCAAAGCTTGAGGTCATAATTCCAGTTAGGAATCACAATTGCAGTTCAAGGCTTGAGGTCATAATTGCAGTCTGAGCTCACAATGCCAGTTAGGAATCACAATTGCAGTTGAAGGCTTGATGTCACAATGCCAGTTAGGAATCATAATTGCATTTCAAGGCTTGAGGTCATAATGCCAGTTAGGAATCACAATTGCAGTTGAAGGCTTGATGTCACAACGCCAGTTAGGATTCATAATTGCATTTCAAGGCTTGAGGTCATAATGCCAGTTAGGAATCACAATTGCAGTTGAAGGCTTGATGTCACAATGCCAATTAGGAATCACAATTGCAGTTCAAGGCTTGAGGTCACAATTGCAGTCTGAGCTCACAATGCCAGTTAGGAATCACAATTGCAGTTCAAGGCTTGAGGTCACAATGCCAGTTTGGAATCATAATTGCAGTTCAAGGCTTGAGGTCACAATTCCAGTGAGGTACCAGAATTGCAGTTCAAGGCTTGAGGTCACAATGCCAGTTTGGAATCACAATTGCAGTTCAAGGCTTGAGGTCACAATGCCAATTAGGAATCACAATTGCAGTTCAAGGCTTGATGTCACAATGCCAATTAGGAATCACAATTGCAGTTCAAGGCTTGAGGTCCCAATTGCAGTCTGAGCTCACAATGCCAGTTAGGAATCACAATTGCAGTTCAAGGCTTGAGGTCCCAATTGCAGTCTGAGCTCACAATGCCAGTTAGGAATCACAATTGCAGTTCAAGGCTTGAGGTCACAATGCCAGTTTGGAAGCAGAATTGCAGTTCAAGGCTTGAGGTCACAATTCCAGTGAGGAATCAGAATTGCAGTTCAAGGCTTGAGGTCACAATGCCAGTTTGGAATCACAATTGCAGTTCAAGGCTTGAGGTCACAATGCCAGTTAGGAATTACAATTTCAGTTCAAGGCTTGAGCTCACAATGCCAGTTAGGAATCACAATTGCAGTTCAAGGCTTGAGGTCACAATTGCAGTCTGAGCTCACAATGCCAGTTAGGAATCACAATTGCAGTTCAAGGCTTGAGGTCACAATTCCAGTTAGGAATCATAATTGCAGTTCAAGGCTTGAGGTCACAATGCCAGTTAGGAGTCATAATTGCAGTTCAAGGCTTGAGGTCACAATGCCAGTTTGGAATCATAATTGCAGTTCAAGGCTTCAGGTCACAATGCCAGTTTGGAATCACAATTGCAGTTCAAGGCTTGAGGTCGCAATGCCAGTTAGGAATTACAATTTCAGTTCAAGGCTTGAGCTCACAATGCCAGTTAGGAATCACAATTGCAGTTCAAGGCTTGAGGTCCCAATTGCAGTCTGAGCTCACAATGCCAGTTAGGAATCACAATTGCAGTTCAAGGCTTGAGGTCCCAATTGCAGTCTGAGCTCACAATGCCAGTTAGGAATCACAATTGCACTTCAAGGCTTGAGCTCACAATGCCAGTTTGGAATCACAATTGCAGTTCAAGGCTTGAGGTCAAAATTCCAGTGAGGAATCACAATTGCAGTTCAAGGCTTGATGTCACAATTCTAGTTAGGAATCACAATTGCAGTTCAAGGCTTGAGGTCACAATGCCAGTTTGGAATCATAATTGCAGTTCAAGGCTTGAGGTCACAATGCCAGTGAGGAATCACAATTGCAGTTCAAGGCTTGAGGTCACAATTGCAGTCTGAGCTCACAATGCCAGTTAGGAATCACAATTGCAGTTCAAGGCTTGAGGTCACAATTGCAGTCTGAGCTCACAATGCCAGTTTGGAATCACAATTGCAGTTCAAGGCTTGAGGTCACAATTGCAGTCTGAGCTCACAATGCCAGTTAGGAATCACAATTGCAGTTCAAGGCTTGATGTCACAATGCCAGTTAGGAATCACAATTGCAGTTCAAGGCTTGAGGTCATAATGCCAGTTAGGAATCACAATTGCAGTTCAAGGCTTGAGGTCATAATTGCAGTCTGAGCTCACAATGCCAGTTAGGAATCACAATTGCAGTTGAAGGCTTGATGTCACAATGCCAATTAGGAATCAAAATTGCAGTTCAAGGCTTGAGGTCATAATTGCAGTCTGAGCTCACAATGCCAGTTAGGAATCACAATTGCAGTTGAAGGCTTGATGTCACAACGCCAGTTAGGAATCATAATTGCATTTCAAGGCTTGAGGTCATAATGCCAGTTAGGAATCACAATTGCAGTTCAAGGCTTGAGGTCATAATTGCAGTCTGAGCTCACAATGCCAGTTAGGAATCACAATTGCAGTTCAAGGCTTGAGGTCCCAATTGCAGTCTGAGCTCACAATGCCAGTTAGGAATCACAATTGCAGTTCAAGGCTTGAGGTCACAATGCCAGTTTGGAATCATAATTGCAGTTCAAGGCTTGAGGTCACAATTCCAGTGAGGAATCACAATTGCAGTTCAAGGCTTGAGGTCACAATGCCAGTTTGGAATCACAATTGCAGTTTAAGGCTTGAGGTCACAATTGCAGTCTGAGCTCACAATGCCAGTTAGGAATCACAATTGCAGTTCAAGGCTTGAGGTCACAATTGCAGTCTGAGCTCGCAATGGCAGTTAGGAATCACAATTGCAGTTCATGGCTTGAGGTCACAATTGCAGTCTGAGCTCACAATGCCAGTTAGGAATCACAATTGCAGTTCAAGGCTTGAGGTCACAATTGCAGTCTGAGCTCACAATGCCAGATAGGAATCACAATTGCAGTTCAAGGCTTGAGGTCACAATTGCAGTCTGAGCTCACAATGCCAGTTAGGAATCACAATTGCAGTTCAAGGCTTGAGGTCACAATGCCAGTTAGGAATCACAATTGCAGTTCAAGGCTTGAGCTCACAATGCCAGTTAGGAATCACAATTTCAGTTCAAGGCTTGAGGTCACAATGCCAGTGAGGAATCACAATTGCAGTTCAAGGCTTGATGTCACAATGCCAGTTTGGAATCACAATTGCACTTCAAGGCTTGAGGTGACAATGCCAGTTAGGAATCACAATTGCAGTTCAAGGCTTGAGGTCACAATGCCAGTTAGGAATCACAATTGCAGTTCAAGGCTTGAGGTCACAATGCCAGTTTGGAATCACAATTGCAGTTCAAGGCTTGAGGTCACAATGCCAGTTTGGAATCACAATTGCAGTTCAAGGCTTGAGGTCACAATGCCAGTTAGGAATCACAATTGCAGTTCAGGGCTAGAGTTCACAATTGCAGTCTGAGCTCACAATGCCAGTTTGGAATCACAATTGCAGTTCAAGGCTAGAGGTCACAAATGCAGTCTGAGCTCACAATGCCAGTTAGGAATCACAATTGCAGTTCAAGGCTAGAGGTCACAAATGCAGTCTGAGCTCACAATGGCAGTTTGGAATCAGAATTGCAGTTCAAGGCTTGAGGTCACAATTGCAGTCTGAGCTCACAATGCCAGTTAGGAATCACAATTGCAGTTCAAGGCTAGAGGTCACAAATGCAATCTGAGCTCACAATGCCAGTTAGGAATCACAATTGCAGTTCAAGGTTTGAGGTCACAATTGCAGTCTGAGCTCACAATGCCAGTTAGGAATCACAATTGCAGTTCAAGGCTTGAGGTCACAATTCCAGTGAGGAATCACAATTGCAGTTCAAGGCTTGAGGTCTCAATGCCAGTTAGGAATCACAATTGCAGTTCAAGGCTTGAGGTCACAATGCCAGTTTGGAATCACAATTGCAGTTCAAGGCTTGAGGTCACAATGCCAGTTAGGAATCACAATTGCAGTTCAAGGCTTGAGCTCACAATGCCAGTTAGGAATCACAATTTCAGTTCAAGGCTTGAGGTCACAATGCCAGTGAGGAATCACAATTGCAGTTCAAGGCTTGATGTCACAATGCCAGTTTGGAATCACAATTGCACTTCAAGGCTTGAGGTGACAATGCCAGTTAGGAATCACAATTGCAGTTCAAGGCTTGAGGTCACAATGCCAGTTAGGAATCACAATTGCAGTTCAAGGCTTGAGGTCACAATGCCAGTTTGGAATCACAATTGCAGTTCAAGGCTTGAGGTCACAATGCCAGTTTGGAATCACAATTGCAGTTCAAGGCTTGAGGTCACAATGCCAGTTAGGAATCACAATTGCAGTTCAGGGCTAGAGTTCACAATTGCAGTCTGAGCTCACAATGCCAGTTTGGAATCACAATTGCAGTTCAAGGCTAGAGGTCACAAATGCAGTCTGAGCTCACAATGCCAGTTAGGAATCACAATTGCAGTTCAAGGCTAGAGGTCACAAATGCAGTCTGAGCTCACAATGGCAGTTTGGAATCAGAATTGCAGTTCAAGGCTTGAGGTCACAATTGCAGTCTGAGCTCACAATGCCAGTTAGGAATCACAATTGCAGTTCAAGGCTAGAGGTCACAAATGCAATCTGAGCTCACAATGCCAGTTAGGAATCACAATTGCAGTTCAAGGTTTGAGGTCACAATTGCAGTCTGAGCTCACAATGCCAGTTAGGAATCACAATTGCAGTTCAAGGCTTGAGGTCACAATTCCAGTGAGGAATCACAATTGCAGTTCAAGGCTTGAGGTCTCAATGCCAGTTAGGAATCACAATTGCAGTTCAAGGCTTGAGGTCACAATGCCAGTTTGGAATCACAATTGCAGTTCAAGGCTTGAGGTCACAATGCCAGTTAGGAATCACAATTGCAGTTCAAGGCTTGAGGTCACAATGCCAGTTAGGAATCACAATTGCAGTTCAAGGCTTGAGCTCACAATGCCAGTTAGGAATCACAATTGCAGTTCAAGGCTTGAGGTCACAATGCCAGTTAGGAATCACAATTGCAGTTCAAGGCTTGAGGTCACAATGCCAGTTTGGAATCACAATTGCAGTTCAAGGCTTGAGGTCACAATGCCAGTTAGGAATCACAATTGCAGTTCAAGGCTTGATGTCACAATGCCAGTTAGGAATCACAATTGCAGTTCAAGGCTTGAGGTCACAATGCCAGTTTGGAATCACAATTTCAGTTCAAGGCTTGAGGTCACAATGCCAGTTAGGAATCACAATTGCAGTTCAAGGCTTGAGGTCACAATTGCAGTCTGAGCTCACAATGCCAGTTAGGAATCACAATTGCAGTTCAAGGCTTGAGGTCACAATTGCAGTCTGAGCTCACAATGGCAGTTTGGAATCACAATTGCAGTTCAAGGCTTGAGGTCACAATGCCAGTTTGGAATCACAATTTCAGTTCAAGGCTTGATGTCACAATGCCAGTTAGGAATCACAATTGCAGTTCAAGGCTTGAGGTCACAATTGCAGTCTGAGCTCACAATGCCAGTTAGGAATCACAATTGCAGTTCAAGGCTTGAGGTCACAATTGCAGTCTGAGCTCACAATGCCAGTTAGGAATCACAATTGCAGTTCAAGGCTTGAGGTCACAATTGCAGTCTGAGCTCACAATGCCAGTTAGGAATCACAATTGCAGTTCAAGGCTTGAGGTCACAATTGCAGTCTGAGCTCACAATGCCAGTTAGGAATCACAATTGCAGTTCAAGGCTTGAGGTCACAATTGCAGTCTGAGCTCACAATGGCAGTTTGGAATCACAATTGCAGTTCAAGGCTTGAGGTCACAATTGCAGTCTGAGCTCACAATGGCAGTTTGGAATCACAATTGCAGTTCAAGGCTTGAGGTCACAATTGCAGTCTGAGCTCACAATGGCAGTTAGGAATCACAATTGCAGTTCAAGGCTTGAGGTCACAATGCCAGTTAGGAATTACAATTTCAGTTCAAGGCTTGAGCTCACAATGCCAGTTTGGAATCACAATTGCGGTTCAAGGCTTGAGGTCACAATGCCAGTTAGGAATCACAATTTCAGTTCAAGGCTTGAGGTCACAAATGCAGTCTGAGCTCACAATGCCAGTTAGGAATCACAATTGCAGTTCAAGGCTTGAGGTCCCAATTGCAGTCTGAGCTCACAATGCAAGTTTGGAATCACAATTGCAGTTCAAGGCTTGAGGTCACAATTGCAGTCTGAGCTCACAATGCCAGTTAGGAATCACAATTGCAGTTCAAGGCTTGAGGTCACAATTGCAGTCTGAGCTCACAATGGCAGTTTGGAATCACAATTGCAGTTCAAGGCTTGAGGTCACAATTGCAGTCTGAGCTCACAATGGCAGTTTGGAATCACAATTGCAGTTCAAGGCTTGAGGTCACAATGCCAGTGAGGAATCACAATTGCAGTTCAAGGCTGGATGTCACAATGCCAGTTTGGAATCACAATTGCACTTCAAGGCTTGAGGACACAATGCCAGTTAGGAATCACAATTGCAGTTCAGGGCTAGAGTTCACAATTGCAGTGTGAGCTCACAATGCCAGTTAGGAATCACAATTGCAGTTCAAGGCTTGAGGTCACAATTGCAGTCTGAGCTCACAATGCCAGTTAGGAATCACAATTGCAGTTCAAGGCTTGATGTCACAATGCCAGTGAGGAATCACAATTGCAGTTCAAGGCTTGAGGTCACAATGCCAGTTAGGAATCAAAATTGCAGTTCAAGGCTTGAGGTCACAATGCCAGTTTGGAATCACAATTGCAGTTCAAGGCTTGAGGTCACAATTGCAGTCTGAGCTCACAATGGCAGTTTGGAATCACAATTGCAGTTCAAGGCTTGAGGTCACAATGCCAGTTTGGAATCACAATTTCAGTTCAAGGCTTGATGTCACAATGCCAGTTAGGAATCACAATTGCAGTTCAAGGCTTGAGGTCACAATTGCAGTCTGAGCTCACAATGCCAGTTAGGAATCACAATTGCAGTTCAAGGCTTGAGGTCACAATTGCAGTCTGAGCTCACAATGCCAGTTAGGAATCACAATTGCAGTTCAAGGCTTGAGGTCACAATTGCAGTCTGAGCTCACAATGCCAGTTAGGAATCACAATTGCAGTTCAAGGCCTGAGGTCACAATTGCAGTCTGAGCTCACAATGCCAGTTAGGAATCACAATTGCAGTTCAAGGCTTGAGGTCACAATTGCAGTCTGAGCTCACAATGCCAGTTTGGAATCACAATTGCAGTTCAAGGCTTGAGGTCACAATTGCAGTCTGAGCTCACAATGCCAGTTAGGAATCACAATTGCAGTTCAAGGCTTGAGGTCACAATTGCAGTCTGAGCTCACAATGCCAGTTAGGAATCACAATTGCAGTTCAAGGCTTGAGGTCACAATTGCAGTCTGAGCTCACAATGGCAGTTTGGAATCATAATTGCAGTACAAGGCTTGAGGTCACAATTGCAGTCTGAGCTCACAATGCCAGTTAGGAATCACAATTGCAGTTCAAGGCTTGAGGTCACAATTGCAGTCTGAGCTCACAATGGCAGTTTGGAATCACAATTGCAGTTCAAGGCTTGAGGTCACAATGCCAGTTTGGAATCACAATTTCAGTTCAAGGCTTGATGTCACAATGCCAGTTAGGAATCACAATTGCAGTTCAAGGCTTGAGGTCACAATTGCAGTCTGAGCTCACAATGCCAGTTAGGAATCACAATTGCAGTTCAAGGCTTGAGGTCACAATTGCAGTCTGAGCTCACAATGCCAGTTAGGAATCACAATTGCAGTTCAAGGCTTGAGGTCACAATTGCAGTCTGAGCTCACAATGCCAGTTAGGAATCACAATTGCAGTTTAAGGCTAGAGGTCACAATTGCAGTCTGAGCTCACAATGCCAGTTTGGAATCACAATTGCAGTTCAAGGCTTGAGGTCACAATTGCAGTCTGAGCTCACAATGCCAGTTAGGAATCACAATTGCAGTTCAAGGCTTGAGGTCACAATTGCAGTCTGAGCTCACAATGCCAGTTAGGAATCACAATTGCAGTTCAAGGCTTGAGGTCACAATTGCAGTCTGAGCTCACAATGGCAGTTTGGAATCACAATTGCAGTTCAAGGCTTGAGGTCACAATTGCAGTCTGAGCTCACAATGGCAGTTTGGAATCACAAATGCAGTTCAAGACTTGAGGTCACAATTGCAGTCTGAGCTCACAATGGCAGTTAGGAACCACAATTGCAGTTCAAGGCTTGAGGTCAAAATTCCAGTGAGGAATCACAATTGCAGTTCAAGGCTTGATGTCACAATTCTAGTTAGGAATCACAATTGCAGTTCAAGGCTTGAGGTCACAATGCCAGTTTGGAATCATAATTGCAGTTCAAGGCTTGAGGTCACAATGCCAGTGAGGAATCACAATTGCAGTTCAAGGCTTGAGGTCACAATTGCAGTCTGAGCTCACAATGCCAGTTAGGAATCACAATTGCAGTTCAAGGCTTGAGGTCACAATTGCAGTCTGAGCTCACAATGCCAGTTAGGAATCACAATTGCAGTTGAAGGCTTGATGTCACAACGCCAGTTAGGAATCATAATTGCAGTTCAAGGCTTGAGGTCACAATTCCAGTGAGGAATCAGAATTGCAGTTCAAGGCTTGAGGTCACAATGCCAGTTTGGAATCACAATTGCTGTTCAAGGCTTGAGGTCACAATGCCAGTTAGGAATTACAATTTCAGTTCAAGGCTTGAGCTCACAATGCCAGTTAGGAATCACAATTGCAGTTCAAGGCTTGAGGTCCCAATTGCAGTCTGAGCTCACAATGCCAGTTAGGAATCACAATTGCAGTTCAAGGCTTGAGGTCACAATGCCAGTTAGGAATCACAATTGCAGTTCAAGGCTTGAGGTCACAATTCTAGTTAGGAATCATAATTGCAGTTCAAGGCTTGAGGTCACAATGCCAGTTTGGAATCATAATTGCAGTTCAAGGCTTGAGGTCACAATTCCAGTGAGGAATCAGAATTGCAGTTCAAGGCTTGAGGTCACAATGCCAGTTTGGAATCACAATTGCAGTTCAAGGCTTGAGGTCACAATGCCAGTTAGGAATTACAATTTCAGTTCAGGGCTTGAGCTCACAATGCCAGTTAGGAATCAAAATTGCAGTTCAAGGCTTGAGGTCCCAATTGCAGTCTGAGCTCACAATGCCAGTTAGGAATCACAATTGCAGTTCAAGGCTTGAGGTCACAATGCCAGTTAGGAATCACAATTGCAGTTCAAGGCTTGAGGTCACAATTGCAGTCTGAGCTCACAATGGCAGTTAGGAATCACAATTGCACTTCAAGGCTTGAGCTCACAATGCCAGTTTGGAATCACAATTGCAGTTCAAGGCTTGAGGTCAAAATTCCAGTGAGGAATCACAATTGCAGTTCAAGGCTTGATGTCACAATTCTAGTTAGGAATCACAATTGCAGTTCAAGGCTTGAGGTCACAATGCCAGTTTGGAATCATAATTGCAGTTCAAGGCTTGAGGTCACAATGCCAGTGAGGAATCAAAATTGCAGTTCAAGGCTTGAGGTCACAATGCCAGTTAGGAATCACAATTGCAGTTCAAGGCTTGAGGTCACAATTCCAGTGAGGAATCACAATTGCAGTTCAAGGCTTGAGGTCACAATGCCAGATAGGAATCACAATTGCAGTTCAAGGCTTGAGGTCACAATGCCAGTTTGGAATCACAATTGCAGTTCAAGGCTTGAGGTCACAATGCCAGTTAGGAATCACAATTGCAGTTCAAGGCTTGAGGTCACAATGCCAGTTTGGAATCACAATTTCAGTTCAAGGCTTGATGTCACAATGCCAGTTAGGAATCACAATTGCAGTTCAAGGCTTGAGGTCACAATTGCAGTCTGAGCTCACAATGCCAGTTTGGAATCTCAATTGCAGTTCAAGGCTTGAGGTCACAATTGCAGTCTGAGCTCACAATGCCAGTTAGGAATCACAATTGCAGTTGAAGTCTTGAGGTCACAATTGCAGTCTGAGCTCACAATGCCAGTTTGGTATCACAATTGCAGTTCAAGGCTTGAGGTCACAATTGCAGTCTGAGCTCACAATGCCAGTTAGGAATCACAATTGCAGTTGAAGGCTTGATGTCACAATGCCAGTTAGGAATCACAATTGCAGTTCAAAGCTTGAGGTCATAATTCCAGTTAGGAATCACAATTGCAGTTCAAGGCTTGAGGTCATAATTGCAGTCTGAGCTCACAATGCCAGTTAGGAATCACAATTGCAGTTGAAGGCTTGATGTCACAATGCCAGTTAGGAATCATAATTGCATTTCAAGGCTTGAGCTCATAATGCCAGTTAGGAATCACAATTGCAGTTGAAGGCTTGATGTCACAATGCCAATTAGGAATCACAATTGCAGTTCAAGGCTTGAGGTCACAATTGCAGTCTGAGCTCACAATGCCAGTTAGGAATCACAATTGCAGTTCAAGGCTTGAGGTCACAATGCCAGTTTGGAATCATAATTGCAGTTCAAGGCTTGAGGTCACAATTCCAGTGAGGAATCAGAATTGCAGTTCAAGGCTTGAGGTCACAATGGCAGTTTGGAATCACAATTGCAGTTCAAGGCTTGAGGTCACAATGCCAGTTAGGAATTACAATTTCAGTTCAAGGCTTGAGCTCACAATGCCAGTTAGGAATCACAATTGCAGTTCAAGGCTTGAGGTCCCAATTGCAGTCTGAGCTCACAATGCCAGTTAGGAATCACAATTGCAGTTCAAGGCTTGAGGTCCCAATTGCAGTCTGAGCTCACAATGCCAGTTAGGAATCACAATTGCAGTTCAAGGCTTGAGCTCACAATGCCAGTTTGGAATCACAATTGCAGTTCAAGGCTTGAGGTCAAAATTCCAGTGAGGAATCACAATTGCAGTTCAAGGCTTGATGTCACAATTCTAGTTAGGAATCACAATTGCAGTTCAAGGCTTGAGGTCACAATGCCAGTTTGGAATCATAATTGCAGTTCAAGGCTTGAGGTCACAATTCCAGTGAGGAATCAGAATTGCAGTTCAAGGCTTGAGGTCACAATGCCAGTGAGGAATCACAATTGCAGTTCAAGGCTTGATGTCACAATTGCAGTCTGAGCTCACAATGGCAGTTTGGAATCACAATTGCAGTTCAAGGCTTGAGGTCACAATTGCAGTCTGAGCTCACAATGGCAGTTAGGAATCACAATTGCAGTTCAAGGCTTGAGGTCACTATTGCAGTCTGAGCTCACAATGGCAGTTTGGAATCACAATTGCAGTTCAAGGCTTGAGGTCACAATTGCAGTCTGAGCTCACAATGGCAGTTAGGAATCACAATTGCAGTTCAAGGCTTGAGGTCAAAATTCCAGTGAGGAATCACAATTGCAGTTCAAGGCTTGATGTCACAATTCTAGTTAGGAATCACAATTGCAGTTCAAGGCTTGAGGTCACAATGCCAGTTTGGAATCATAATTGCAGTTCAAGGCTTGAGGTCACAATGCCAGTGAGGAATCACAATTGCAGTTCAAGGCTTGAGGTCACAATTGCAGTCTGAGCTCACAATGGCAGTTAGGAATCACAATTGCAGTTCAAGGCTTGAGGTCACAATTGCAGTCTGAGCTCACAATGCCAGTTTGGAATCACAATTGCAGTTCAAGGCTTGAGGGCACAATTGCAGTCTGAGCTCACAATGCCAGTTAGGAATCACAATTGCAGTTCAAGGGTTGAGGTCACAATGCCAGTTTGGAATCATAATTGCAGTTCAAGGCTTGAGGTCACAATTCCAGTGAGGAATCAGAATTGCAGTTCAAGGCTTGAGGTCACAATGCCAGTTTGGAATCACAATTGCAGTTCAAGCCTTGAGGTCACAATGCCAGTTAGGAATCACAATTGCAGTTCAAGGCTTGAGGTCCCAATTGCAGTCTGAGCTCACAATGCCAGTTAGGAATCACAATTGCAGTTCAAGGCTTGAGGTCACAATGCCAGTTAGGAATCACAATTGCAGTTCAAGGCTTGAGGTCACAATTCTAGTTAGGAATCATAATTGCAGTTCAAGGCTTGAGGTCACAATGCCAGTTTGGAATCATAATTGCAGTTCAAGGCTTGAGGTCACAATTCCAGTGAGGAATCAGAATTGCAGTTCAAGGCTTGAGGTCACAATGCCAGTTTGGAATCACAATTGCAGTTCAAGGCTTGAGGTCACAATGCCAGTTAGGAATTACAATTTCAGTTCAAGGCTTGAGCTCACAATGCCAGTTAGGAATCAAAATTGCAGTTCAAGGCTTGAGGTCCCAATTGCAGTCTGAGCTCACAATGCCAGTTAGGAATCACAATTGCAGTTCAAGGCTTGAGGTCACAATTGCAGTCTGAGCTCACAATGGCAGTTAGGAATCACAATTGCAGTTCAAGGCTTGAGTTCACAATGCCAGTTAGGAATCACAATTGCAGTTCAGGGCTAGAGTTCACAATTGCAGTGTGAGCTCACAATGCCAGTTAGGAATCACAATTGCAGTTCAAGGCTTGAGGTCACAATTGCAGTCTGAGCTCACAATGCCAGTTAGGAATCACAATTGCAGTTCAAGGCTTGATGTCACAATGCCAGTGAGGAATCACAATTGCAGTTCAAGGCTTGAGGTCACAATGCCAGTTAGGAATCAAAATTGCAGTTCAAGGCTTGAGGTCACAATGCCAGTTTGGAATCACAATTGCAGTTCAAGGCTTGAGGTCACAATTGCAGTCTGAGCTCACAATGGCAGTTTGGAATCACAATTGCAGTTCAAGGCTTGAGGTCACAATGCCAGTTTGGAATCACAATTTCAGTTCAAGGCTTGATGTCACAATGCCAGTTAGGAATCACAATTGCAGTTCAAGGCTTGAGGTCACAATTGCAGTCTGAGCTCACAATGCCAGTTAGGAATCACAATTGCAGTTCAAGGCTTGAGGTCACAATTGCAGTCTGAGCTCACAATGCCAGTTAGGAATCACAATTGCAGTTCAAGGCTTGAGGTCACAATTGCAGTCTGAGCTCACAATGCCAGTTAGGAATCACAATTGCAGTTCAAGGCCTGAGGTCACAATTGCAGTCTGAGCTCACAATGCCAGTTAGGAATCACAATTGCAGTTCAAGGCTTGAGGTCACAATTGCAGTCTGAGCTCACAATGCCAGTTTGGAATCACAATTGCAGTTCAAGGCTTGAGGTCACAATTGCAGTCTGAGCTCACAATGCCAGTTAGGAATCACAATTGCAGTTCAAGGCTTGAGGTCACAATTGCAGTCTGAGCTCACAATGCCAGTTAGGAATCACAATTGCAGTTCAAGGCTTGAGGTCACAATTGCAGTCTGAGCTCACAATGGCAGTTTGGAATCACAATTGCAGTTCAAGGCTTGAGGTCACAATTGCAGTCTGAGCTCACAATGGCAGTTTGGAATCACAATTGCAGTTCAAGGCTTGAGGTCACAATTGCAGTCTGAGCTCACAATGGCAGTTTGGAATCACAAATGCAGTTCAAGACTTGAGGTCACAATTGCAGTCTGAGCTCACAATGGCAGTTAGGAACCACAATTGCAGTTCAAGGCTTGAGGTCAAAATTCCAGTGAGGAATCACAATTGCAGTTCAAGGCTTGATGTCACAATTCTAGTTAGGAATCACAATTGCAGTTCAAGGCTTGAGGTCACAATGCCAGTTTGGAATCATAATTGCAGTTCAAGGCTTGAGGTCACAATGCCAGTGAGGAATCACAATTGCAGTTCAAGGCTTGAGGTCACAATTGCAGTCTGAGCTCACAATGCCAGTTAGGAATCACAATTGCAGTTCAAGGCTTGAGGTCACAATTCCAGTGAGGAATCAGAATTGCAGTTCAAGGCTTGAGGTCACAATGCCAGTTTGGAATCACAATTGCTGTTCAAGGCTTGAGGTCACAATGCCAGTTAGGAATTACAATTTCAGTTCAAGGCTTGAGCTCACAATGCCAGTTAGGAATCACAATTGCAGTTCAAGGCTTGAGGTCACAATTGCAGTCTGAGCTCACAATGCCAGTTAGGAATCACAATTGCAGTTCAAGGCTTGAGGTCACAATGCCAGTTAGGAATCACAATTGCAGTTCAAGGCTTGAGGTCACAATTCTAGTTAGGAATCATAATTGCAGTTCAAGGCTTGAGGTCACAATGCCAGTTTGGAATCATAATTGCAGTTCAAGGCTTGAGGTCACAATTCCAGTGAGGAATCAGAATTGCAGTTCAAGGCTTGAGGTCACAATGCCAGTTTGGAATCACAATTGCAGTTCAAGGCTTGAGGTCACAATGCCAGTTAGGAATTACAATTTCAGTTCAGGGCTTGAGCTCACAATGCCAGTTAGGAATCAAAATTGCAGTTCAAGGCTTGAGGTCCCAATTGCAGTCTGAGCTCACAATGCCAGTTAGGAATCACAATTGCAGTTCAAGGCTTGAGGTCACAATGCCAGTTAGGAATCACAATTGCAGTTCAAGGCTTGAGGTCAAAATTCCAGTGAGGAATCACAATTGCAGTTCAAGGCTTGATGTCACAATTCTAGTTAGGAATCACAATTGCAGTTCAAGGCTTGAGGTCACAATGCCAGTTTGGAATCATAATTGCAGTTCAAGGCTTGAGGTCACAATGCCAGTGAGGAATCACAATTGCAGTTCAAGGCTTGAGGTCACAATTGCAGTCTGAGCTCACAATGCCAGTTTGGAATCTCAATTGCAGTTCAAGGCTTGAGGTCACAATTGCAGTCTGAGCTCACAATGCCAGTTAGGAATCACAATTGCAGTTGAAGTCTTGAGGTCACAATTGCAGTCTGAGCTCACAATGCCAGTTTGGTATCACAATTGCAGTTCAAGGCTTGAGGTCACAATTGCAGTCTGAGCTCACAATGCCAGTTAGGAATCACAATTGCAGTTGAAGGCTTGATGTCACAATGCCAGTTAGGAATCACAATTGCAGTTCAAAGCTTGAGGTCATAATTCCAGTTAGGAATCACAATTGCAGTTCAAGGCTTGAGGTCATAATTGCAGTCTGAGCTCACAATGCCAGTTAGGAATCACAATTGCAGTTGAAGGCTTGATGTCACAATGCCAGTTAGGAATCATAATTGCATTTCAAGGCTTGAGCTCATAATGCCAGTTAGGAATCACAATTGCAGTTGAAGGCTTGATGTCACAATGCCAATTAGGAATCACAATTGCAGTTCAAGGCTTGAGGTCACAATTGCAGTCTGAGCTCACAATGCCAGTTAGGAATCACAATTGCAGTTCAAGGCTTGAGGTCACAATGCCAGTTTGGAATCATAATTGCAGTTCAAGGCTTGAGGTCACAATTCCAGTGAGGAATCAGAATTGCAGTTCAAGGCTTGAGGTCACAATGGCAGTTTGGAATCACAATTGCAGTTCAAGGCTTGAGGTCACAATGCCAGTTAGGAATTACAATTTCAGTTCAAGGCTTGAGCTCACAATGCCAGTTAGGAATCACAATTGCAGTTCAAGGCTTGAGGTCCCAATTGCAGTCTGAGCTCACAATGCCAGTTAGGAATCACAATTGCAGTTCAAGGCTTGAGGTCCCAATTGCAGTCTGAGCTCACAATGCCAGTTAGGAATCACAATTGCAGTTCAAGGCTTGAGCTCACAATGCCAGTTTGGAATCACAATTGCAGTTCAAGGCTTGAGGTCAAAATTCCAGTGAGGAATCACAATTGCAGTTCAAGGCTTGATGTCACAATTCTAGTTAGGAATCACAATTGCAGTTCAAGGCTTGAGGTCACAATGCCAGTTTGGAATCATAATTGCAGTTCAAGGCTTGAGGTCACAATTCCAGTGAGGAATCAGAATTGCAGTTCAAGGCTTGAGGTCACAATGCCAGTGAGGAATCACAATTGCAGTTCAAGGCTTGATGTCACAATTGCAGTCTGAGCTCACAATGGCAGTTTGGAATCACAATTGCAGTTCAAGGCTTGAGGTCACAATTGCAGTCTGAGCTCACAATGGCAGTTAGGAATCACAATTGCAGTTCAAGGCTTGAGGTCACAATTGCAGTCTGAGCTCACAATGGCAGTTTGGAATCACAATTGCAGTTCAAGGCTTGAGGTCACAATTGCAGTCTGAGCTCACAATGGCAGTTAGGAATCACAATTGCAGTTCAAGGCTTGAGGTCAAAATTCCAGTGAGGAATCACAATTGCAGTTCAAGGCTTGATGTCACAATTCTAGTTAGGAATCACAATTGCAGTTCAAGGCTTGAGGTCACAATGCCAGTTTGGAATCATAATTGCAGTTCAAGGCTTGAGGTCACAATGCCAGTGAGGAATCACAATTGCAGTTCAAGGCTTGAGGTCACAATTGCAGTCTGAGCTCACAATGGCAGTTAGGAATCACAATTGCAGTTCAAGGCTTGAGGTCACAATTGCAGTCTGAGCTCACAATGCCAGTTTGGAATCACAATTGCAGTTCAAGGCTTGAGGGCACAATTGCAGTCTGAGCTCACAATGCCAGTTAGGAATCACAATTGCAGTTCAAGGGTTGAGGTCACAATGCCAGTTTGGAATCATAATTGCAGTTCAAGGCTTGAGGTCACAATTCCAGTGAGGAATCAGAATTGCAGTTCAAGGCTTGAGGTCACAATGCCAGTTTGGAATCACAATTGCTGTTCAAGGCTTGAGGTCACAATGCCAGTTAGGAATTAAAATTTCAGTTCAAGACTTGAGCTCACAATGCCAGTTAGGAATCACAATTGCAGTTCAAGGCTTGAGGTCCCAATTGCAGTCTGAGCTCACAATGCCAGTTAGGAATCACAATTGCAGTTCAAGGCTTGAGGTCACAATGCCAGTTAGGAATCACAATTGCAGTTCAAGGCTTGAGGTCACAATTCTAGTTAGGAATCATAATTGCAGTTCAAGGCTTGAGGTCACAATGCCAGTTTGGAATCATAATTGCAGTTCAAGGCTTGAGGTCACAATTCCAGTGAGGAATCAGAATTGCAGTTCAAGGCTTGAGGTCACAATGCCAGTTTGGAATCACAATTGCAGTTCAAGGCTTGAGGTCACAATGCCAGTTAGGAATTACAATTTCAGTTCAAGGCTTGAGCTCACAATGCCAGTTAGGAATCAAAATTGCAGTTCAAGGCTTGAGGTCCCAATTGCAGTCTGAGCTCACAATGCCAGTTAGGAATCACAATTGCAGTTCAAGGCTTGAGGTCACAATTGCAGTCTGAGCTCACAATGGCAGTTAGGAATCACAATTGCAGTTCAAGGCTTGAGTTCACAATGCCAGTTTGGAATCACAATTGCAGTTCAAGGCTTGAGGTCAAAATTCCAGTGAGGAATCACAATTGCAGTTCAAGGCTTGATGTCACATTTCTAGTTAGGAATCACAATTGCAGTTCAAGGCTTGAGGTCACAATGCCAGTTTGGAATCATAATTGCAGTTCAAGGTTTGAGGTCACAATGCCAGTGAGGAATCACAATTGCAGTTCAAGGCTTGAGGTCACAATTGCAGTCTGAGCTCACAATGCCAGTTAGGAATCACAATTGCAGTTGAAGGCTTGAGGTCACAATTGCAGTCTGAGCTCACAATGCCAGTTTGGTATCACAATTGCAGTTCAAGGCTTGAGGTCACAATTGCAGTCTGAGCTCACAATGCCAGTTAGGAATCACAATTGCAGTTGAAGGCTTGATGTCACAATGCCAGTTAGGAATCACAATTGCAGTTCAAAGCTTGAGGTCATAATTCCAGTTAGGAATCACAATTGCAGTTCAAGGCTTGAGGTCATAATTGCAGTCTGAGCTCACAATGCCAGTTAGGAATCACAATTGCAGTTGAAGGCTTGATGTCACAATGCCAGTTAGGAATCATAATTGCATTTCAAGGCTTGAGGTCATAATGCCAGTTAGGAATCACAATTGCAGTTGAAGGCTTGATGTCACAACGCCAGTTAGGATTCATAATTGCATTTCAAGGCTTGAGGTCATAATGCCAGTTAGGAATCACAATTGCAGTTGAAGGCTTGATGTCACAATGCCAATTAGGAATCACAATTGCAGTTCAAGGCTTGAGGTCACAATTGCAGTCTGAGCTCACAATGCCAGTTAGGAATCACAATTGCAGTTCAAGGCTTGAGGTCACAATGCCAGTTTGGAATCATAATTGCAGTTCAAGGCTTGAGGTCACAATTCCAGTGAGGTACCAGAATTGCAGTTCAAGGCTTGAGGTCACAATGCCAGTTTGGAATCACAATTGCAGTTCAAGGCTTGAGGTCACAATGCCAATTAGGAATCACAATTGCAGTTCAAGGCTTGATGTCACAATGCCAATTAGGAATCACAATTGCAGTTCAAGGCTTGAGGTCCCAATTGCAGTCTGAGCTCACAATGCCAGTTAGGAATCACAATTGCAGTTCAAGGCTTGAGGTCCCAATTGCAGTCTGAGCTCACAATGCCAGTTAGGAATCACAATTGCAGTTCAAGGCTTGAGGTCACAATGCCAGTTTGGAAGCAGAATTGCAGTTCAAGGCTTGAGGTCACAATTCCAGTGAGGAATCAGAATTGCAGTTCAAGGCTTGAGGTCACAATGCCAGTTTGGAATCACAATTGCAGTTCAAGGCTTGAGGTCACAATGCCAGTTAGGAATTACAATTTCAGTTCAAGGCTTGAGCTCACAATGCCAGTTAGGAATCACAATTGCAGTTCAAGGCTTGAGGTCACAATTGCAGTCTGAGCTCACAATGCCAGTTAGGAATCACAATTGCAGTTCAAGGCTTGAGGTCACAATTCCAGTTAGGAATCATAATTGCAGTTCAAGGCTTGAGGTCACAATGCCAGTTAGGAGTCATAATTGCAGTTCAAGGCTTGAGGTCACAATGCCAGTTTGGAATCATAATTGCAGTTCAAGGCTTCAGGTCACAATGCCAGTTTGGAATCACAATTGCAGTTCAAGGCTTGAGGTCGCAATGCCAGTTAGGAATTACAATTTCAGTTCAAGGCTTGAGCTCACAATGCCAGTTAGGAATCACAATTGCAGTTCAAGGCTTGAGGTCCCAATTGCAGTCTGAGCTCACAATGCCAGTTAGGAATCACAATTGCAGTTCAAGGCTTGAGGTCCCAATTGCAGTCTGAGCTCACAATGCCAGTTAGGAATCACAATTGCACTTCAAGGCTTGAGCTCACAATGCCAGTTTGGAATCACAATTGCAGTTCAAGGCTTGAGGTCAAAATTCCAGTGAGGAATCACAATTGCAGTTCAAGGCTTGATGTCACAATTCTAGTTAGGAATCACAATTGCAGTTCAAGGCTTGAGGTCACAATGCCAGTTTGGAATCATAATTGCAGTTCAAGGCTTGAGGTCACAATGCCAGTGAGGAATCACAATTGCAGTTCAAGGCTTGAGGTCACAATTGCAGTCTGAGCTCACAATGCCAGTTAGGAATCACAATTGCAGTTCAAGGCTTGAGGTCACAATTGCAGTCTGAGCTCACAATGCCAGTTTGGAATCACAATTGCAGTTCAAGGCTTGAGGTCACAATTGCAGTCTGAGCTCACAATGCCAGTTAGGAATCACAATTGCAGTTCAAGGCTTGATGTCACAATGCCAGTTAGGAATCACAATTGCAGTTCAAGGCTTGAGGTCATAATGCCAGTTAGGAATCACAATTGCAGTTCAAGGCTTGAGGTCATAATTGCAGTCTGAGCTCACAATGCCAGTTAGGAATCACAATTGCAGTTGAAGGCTTGATGTCACAATGCCAATTAGGAATCAAAATTGCAGTTCAAGGCTTGAGGTCATAATTGCAGTCTGAGCTCACAATGCCAGTTAGGAATCACAATTGCAGTTGAAGGCTTGATGTCACAACGCCAGTTAGGAATCATAATTGCATTTCAAGGCTTGAGGTCATAATGCCAGTTAGGAATCACAATTGCAGTTCAAGGCTTGAGGTCATAATTGCAGTCTGAGCTCACAATGCCAGTTAGGAATCACAATTGCAGTTCAAGGCTTGAGGTCCCAATTGCAGTCTGAGCTCACAATGCCAGTTAGGAATCACAATTGCAGTTCAAGGCTTGAGGTCACAATGCCAGTTTGGAATCATAATTGCAGTTCAAGGCTTGAGGTCACAATTCCAGTGAGGAATCACAATTGCAGTTCAAGGCTTGAGGTCACAATGCCAGTTTGGAATCACAATTGCAGTTTAAGGCTTGAGGTCACAATTGCAGTCTGAGCTCACAATGCCAGTTAGGAATCACAATTGCAGTTCAAGGCTTGAGGTCACAATTGCAGTCTGAGCTCGCAATGGCAGTTAGGAATCACAATTGCAGTTCATGGCTTGAGGTCACAATTGCAGTCTGAGCTCACAATGCCAGTTAGGAATCACAATTGCAGTTCAAGGCTTGAGGTCACAATTGCAGTCTGAGCTCACAATGCCAGATAGGAATCACAATTGCAGTTCAAGGCTTGAGGTCACAATTGCAGTCTGAGCTCACAATGCCAGTTAGGAATCACAATTGCAGTTCAAGGCTTGAGGTCACAATGCCAGTTAGGAATCACAATTGCAGTTCAAGGCTTGAGCTCACAATGCCAGTTAGGAATCACAATTTCAGTTCAAGGCTTGAGGTCACAATGCCAGTGAGGAATCACAATTGCAGTTCAAGGCTTGATGTCACAATGCCAGTTTGGAATCACAATTGCACTTCAAGGCTTGAGGTGACAATGCCAGTTAGGAATCACAATTGCAGTTCAAGGCTTGAGGTCACAATGCCAGTTAGGAATCACAATTGCAGTTCAAGGCTTGAGGTCACAATGCCAGTTTGGAATCACAATTGCAGTTCAAGGCTTGAGGTCACAATGCCAGTTTGGAATCACAATTGCAGTTCAAGGCTTGAGGTCACAATGCCAGTTAGGAATCACAATTGCAGTTCAGGGCTAGAGTTCACAATTGCAGTCTGAGCTCACAATGCCAGTTTGGAATCACAATTGCAGTTCAAGGCTAGAGGTCACAAATGCAGTCTGAGCTCACAATGCCAGTTAGGAATCACAATTGCAGTTCAAGGCTAGAGGTCACAAATGCAGTCTGAGCTCACAATGGCAGTTTGGAATCAGAATTGCAGTTCAAGGCTTGAGGTCACAATTGCAGTCTGAGCTCACAATGCCAGTTAGGAATCACAATTGCAGTTCAAGGCTAGAGGTCACAAATGCAATCTGAGCTCACAATGCCAGTTAGGAATCACAATTGCAGTTCAAGGTTTGAGGTCACAATTGCAGTCTGAGCTCACAATGCCAGTTAGGAATCACAATTGCAGTTCAAGGCTTGAGGTCACAATTCCAGTGAGGAATCACAATTGCAGTTCAAGGCTTGAGGTCTCAATGCCAGTTAGGAATCACAATTGCAGTTCAAGGCTTGAGGTCACAATGCCAGTTTGGAATCACAATTGCAGTTCAAGGCTTGAGGTCACAATGCCAGTTAGGAATCACAATTGCAGTTCAAGGCTTGAGCTCACAATGCCAGTTAGGAATCACAATTTCAGTTCAAGGCTTGAGGTCACAATGCCAGTGAGGAATCACAATTGCAGTTCAAGGCTTGATGTCACAATGCCAGTTTGGAATCACAATTGCACTTCAAGGCTTGAGGTGACAATGCCAGTTAGGAATCACAATTGCAGTTCAAGGCTTGAGGTCACAATGCCAGTTAGGAATCACAATTGCAGTTCAAGGCTTGAGGTCACAATGCCAGTTTGGAATCACAATTGCAGTTCAAGGCTTGAGGTCACAATGCCAGTTTGGAATCACAATTGCAGTTCAAGGCTTGAGGTCACAATGCCAGTTAGGAATCACAATTGCAGTTCAGGGCTAGAGTTCACAATTGCAGTCTGAGCTCACAATGCCAGTTTGGAATCACAATTGCAGTTCAAGGCTAGAGGTCACAAATGCAGTCTGAGCTCACAATGCCAGTTAGGAATCACAATTGCAGTTCAAGGCTAGAGGTCACAAATGCAGTCTGAGCTCACAATGGCAGTTTGGAATCACAATTGCAGTTCAAGGCTTGAGGTCACAATTGCAGTCTGAGCTCACAATGCCAGTTAGGAATCACAATTGCAGTTCAAGGCTAGAGGTCACAAATGCAATCTGAGCTCACAATGCCAGTTAGGAATCACAATTGCAGTTCAAGGTTTGAGGTCACAATTGCAGTCTGAGCTCACAATGCCAGTTAGGAATCACAATTGCAGTTCAAGGCTTGAGGTCACAATTCCAGTGAGGAATCACAATTGCAGTTCAAGGCTTGAGGTCTCAATGCCAGTTAGGAATCACAATTGCAGTTCAAGGCTTGAGGTCACAATGCCAGTTTGGAATCACAATTGCAGTTCAAGGCTTGAGGTCACAATGCCAGTTAGGAATCACAATTGCAGTTCAAGGCTTGAGGTCACAATGCCAGTTAGGAATCACAATTGCAGTTCAAGGCTTGAGCTCACAATGCCAGTTAGGAATCACAATTGCAGTTCAAGGCTTGAGGTCACAATGCCAGTTAGGAATCACAATTGCAGTTCAAGGCTTGAGGTCACAATGCCAGTTTGGAATCACAATTGCAGTTCAAGGCTTGAGGTCACAATGCCAGTTAGGAATCACAATTGCAGTTCAAGGCTTGATGTCACAATGCCAGTTAGGAATCACAATTGCAGTTCAAGGCTTGAGGTCACAATGCCAGTTTGGAATCACAATTTCAGTTCAAGGCTTGAGGTCACAATGCCAGTTAGGAATCACAATTGCAGTTCAAGGCTTGAGGTCACAATTGCAGTCTGAGCTCACAATGCCAGTTAGGAATCACAATTGCAGTTCAAGGCTTGAGGTCACAATTGCAGTCTGAGCTCACAATGGCAGTTTGGAATCACAATTGCAGTTCAAGGCTTGAGGTCACAATGCCAGTTTGGAATCACAATTTCAGTTCAAGGCTTGATGTCACAATGCCAGTTAGGAATCACAATTGCAGTTCAAGGCTTGAGGTCACAATTGCAGTCTGAGCTCACAATGCCAGTTAGGAATCACAATTGCAGTTCAAGGCTTGAGGTCACAATTGCAGTCTGAGCTCACAATGCCAGTTAGGAATCACAATTGCAGTTCAAGGCTTGAGGTCACAATTGCAGTCTGAGCTCACAATGCCAGTTAGGAATCACAATTGCAGTTCAAGGCTTGAGGTCACAATTGCAGTCTGAGCTCACAATGCCAGTTAGGAATCACAATTGCAGTTCAAGGCTTGAGGTCACAATTGCAGTCTGAGCTCACAATGGCAGTTTGGAATCACAATTGCAGTTCAAGGCTTGAGGTCACAATTGCAGTCTGAGCTCACAATGGCAGTTTGGAATCACAATTGCAGTTCAAGGCTTGAGGTCACAATTGCAGTCTGAGCTCACAATGGCAGTTAGGAATCACAATTGCAGTTCAAGGCTTGAGGTCACAATGCCAGTTAGGAATTACAATTTCAGTTCAAGGCTTGAGCTCACAATGCCAGTTTGGAATCACAATTGCGGTTCAAGGCTTGAGGTCACAATGCCAGTTAGGAATCACAATTTCAGTTCAAGGCTTGAGGTCACAAATGCAGTCTGAGCTCACAATGCCAGTTAGGAATCACAATTGCAGTTCAAGGCTTGAGGTCCCAATTGCAGTCTGAGCTCACAATGCAAGTTTGGAATCACAATTGCAGTTCAAGGCTTGAGGTCACAATTGCAGTCTGAGCTCACAATGCCAGTTAGGAATCACAATTGCAGTTCAAGGCTTGAGGTCACAATTGCAGTCTGAGCTCACAATGGCAGTTTGGAATCACAATTGCAGTTCAAGGCTTGAGGTCACAATTGCAGTCTGAGCTCACAATGGCAGTTTGGAATCACAATTGCAGTTCAAGGCTTGAGGTCACAATGCCAGTGAGGAATCACAATTGCAGTTCAAGGCTGGATGTCACAATGCCAGTTTGGAATCACAATTGCACTTCAAGGCTTGAGGACACAATGCCAGTTAGGAATCACAATTGCAGTTCAGGGCTAGAGTTCACAATTGCAGTGTGAGCTCACAATGCCAGTTAGGAATCACAATTGCAGTTCAAGGCTTGAGGTCACAATTGCAGTCTGAGCTCACAATGCCAGTTAGGAATCACAATTGCAGTTCAAGGCTTGATGTCACAATGCCAGTGAGGAATCACAATTGCAGTTCAAGGCTTGAGGTCACAATGCCAGTTAGGAATCAAAATTGCAGTTCAAGGCTTGAGGTCACAATGCCAGTTTGGAATCACAATTGCAGTTCAAGGCTTGAGGTCACAATTGCAGTCTGAGCTCACAATGGCAGTTTGGAATCACAATTGCAGTTCAAGGCTTGAGGTCACAATGCCAGTTTGGAATCACAATTTCAGTTCAAGGCTTGATGTCACAATGCCAGTTAGGAATCACAATTGCAGTTCAAGGCTTGAGGTCACAATTGCAGTCTGAGCTCACAATGCCAGTTAGGAATCACAATTGCAGTTCAAGGCTTGAGGTCACAATTGCAGTCTGAGCTCACAATGCCAGTTAGGAATCACAATTGCAGTTCAAGGCTTGAGGTCACAATTGCAGTCTGAGCTCACAATGCCAGTTAGGAATCACAATTGCAGTTCAAGGCCTGAGGTCACAATTGCAGTCTGAGCTCACAATGCCAGTTAGGAATCACAATTGCAGTTCAAGGCTTGAGGTCACAATTGCAGTCTGAGCTCACAATGCCAGTTTGGAATCACAATTGCAGTTCAAGGCTTGAGGTCACAATTGCAGTCTGAGCTCACAATGCCAGTTAGGAATCACAATTGCAGTTCAAGGCTTGAGGTCACAATTGCAGTCTGAGCTCACAATGCCAGTTAGGAATCACAATTGCAGTTCAAGGCTTGAGGTCACAATTGCAGTCTGAGCTCACAATGGCAGTTTGGAATCATAATTGCAGTACAAGGCTTGAGGTCACAATTGCAGTCTGAGCTCACAATGCCAGTTAGGAATCACAATTGCAGTTCAAGGCTTGAGGTCACAATTGCAGTCTGAGCTCACAATGGCAGTTTGGAATCACAATTGCAGTTCAAGGCTTGAGGTCACAATGCCAGTTTGGAATCACAATTTCAGTTCAAGGCTTGATGTCACAATGCCAGTTAGGAATCACAATTGCAGTTCAAGGCTTGAGGTCACAATTGCAGTCTGAGCTCACAATGCCAGTTAGGAATCACAATTGCAGTTCAAGGCTTGAGGTCACAATTGCAGTCTGAGCTCACAATGCCAGTTAGGAATCACAATTGCAGTTCAAGGCTTGAGGTCACAATTGCAGTCTGAGCTCACAATGCCAGTTAGGAATCACAATTGCAGTTTAAGGCTAGAGGTCACAATTGCAGTCTGAGCTCACAATGCCAGTTTGGAATCACAATTGCAGTTCAAGGCTTGAGGTCACAATTGCAGTCTGAGCTCACAATGCCAGTTAGGAATCACAATTGCAGTTCAAGGCTTGAGGTCACAATTGCAGTCTGAGCTCACAATGCCAGTTAGGAATCACAATTGCAGTTCAAGGCTTGAGGTCACAATTGCAGTCTGAGCTCACAATGGCAGTTTGGAATCACAATTGCAGTTCAAGGCTTGAGGTCACAATTGCAGTCTGAGCTCACAATGGCAGTTTGGAATCACAAATGCAGTTCAAGACTTGAGGTCACAATTGCAGTCTGAGCTCACAATGGCAGTTAGGAACCACAATTGCAGTTCAAGGCTTGAGGTCAAAATTCCAGTGAGGAATCACAATTGCAGTTCAAGGCTTGATGTCACAATTCTAGTTAGGAATCACAATTGCAGTTCAAGGCTTGAGGTCACAATGCCAGTTTGGAATCATAATTGCAGTTCAAGGCTTGAGGTCACAATGCCAGTGAGGAATCACAATTGCAGTTCAAGGCTTGAGGTCACAATTGCAGTCTGAGCTCACAATGCCAGTTAGGAATCACAATTGCAGTTCAAGGCTTGAGGTCACAATTGCAGTCTGAGCTCACAATGCCAGTTAGGAATCACAATTGCAGTTGAAGGCTTGATGTCACAACGCCAGTTAGGAATCATAATTGCAGTTCAAGGCTTGAGGTCACAATTCCAGTGAGGAATCAGAATTGCAGTTCAAGGCTTGAGGTCACAATGCCAGTTTGGAATCACAATTGCTGTTCAAGGCTTGAGGTCACAATGCCAGTTAGGAATTACAATTTCAGTTCAAGGCTTGAGCTCACAATGCCAGTTAGGAATCACAATTGCAGTTCAAGGCTTGAGGTCCCAATTGCAGTCTGAGCTCACAATGCCAGTTAGGAATCACAATTGCAGTTCAAGGCTTGAGGTCACAATGCCAGTTAGGAATCACAATTGCAGTTCAAGGCTTGAGGTCACAATTCTAGTTAGGAATCATAATTGCAGTTCAAGG